>NC_141874.1:509826769-510129800 GCF_056163025.1 Triticum urartu
TCCATCACGACCTAGGTGCAAGCAGATTGGTGGAAAAGAAGAATATTTCTCTCTTCTAAACACAACACTTAATCACAGCAGTTAAGAGGATGCCTTATTAGCTACCCATGCAGGCCATCGTAATTCATAGCATGCAAAGCGCTTTTATTTCTTACCCAATAACCGCATGGACGTGCTGCATGCATTGGTCCTTGCTCGAGCAAAAAAAAGGGAGGAAAGGGGTTTCCACGGGAGACAACGAGGCAGAGGTGGAAGCGCTCGCTGGAGTAATTTATTTTGCTTCCCCCTGGTTTCCTGACATCATGGTCCCACACCATTGTCGACCTATGTAGTAGTCAATAAATGAGAGAATTGCACAAGAAGCGGCCGACAGCTGGGACCAAGCAGCTCGAGCAGTATTTGTGTTTTTGAGGTGTGAGCACTGCAAAGTTTTTCGATGTTTAGCCCAGATATTAATTTTTCTCCTCTGAACAACAACGAAAACATCCCTGCAGGTATTAACTGGGCGGGGTGTGGCCCGTCTAGCCCAGGCCAGATATCCAGCCCAGATATTTTTTTTTCAAGCTGAAAATGGCTAGCCGAGCTATACATTTTTTTAGGAATACCTAGGCAAGGTCAAGTTGTTATTCCCCGCCCCGCTGGGCTGCAAACCTTCCCTAGGAGGGATGCATTAGGCTTAACAAGAAAATGGGCTTTAAGAAATAATAAATGGGATGTAATTATAAAAACTAGGCAGTAACTATAAAAAATGCACCAAACACGTGATTACTTTATAAAATATTAATTTTGGATATTGAAAATTTTAATTTCATTAATTGTTGCGAGCGCAATGTTTCGTTGGATTTTTACGTAATATAAATTTATATTGAAATTGTATTTAATCTGACTATAAATTTCAGGATAAAAATATTTCGGATCCCATCAAAATGTGGGAAATTTTATTGAATTCTGTTTTGAACGGTTGGTTGAAATGGGTTGTACTTTTAACAAACTGTAAATGGGCTGTAGTAAATTCCATTAGAATTCAAAAATGGGCTACACATTCTTACAAATCTCAAATGGGCTATACGTTCTCTGCCACACACACTTCTGGCCTTACTAAGTTGACGCGTCCCCTAAAAAACAGAGTTGACGCGTATGCAAGGCTTTGTCAACTTATAGTCAACACACGGTTCTAGCAGCAGTGGCCGTTGGATGTCCATCCAACGGATGCCGTGCTTCTTCAATCTCGGATATTCTATCTTCACCCGCCCAAAAAATGATTCCTCCCCTTGACATCTGGGGTGCACCGTTTCGGAAGCTGACCTGTGGGCCTACTAAGTTGACGTACCAAGGGCTTTGTCAACTTAGTCAATATAAACGATTCTAGCTGCAGTGACCGTACGATGTCCATCCAATGACCGTAGTGCTTCTTCAACCTCTGGTCTTCTTGCTCCAGCCGCCCAAAGCAGCGCCGGTCGTGCCGCCTGCTCCTGCCTCCCATGGCCGATTGTGCTGCCGCGGAGGCCTCACCGCCCCCTACTATTCCCACCACTGGCCAGGCCCTGCGGCGACGACAGCCTCACACCACAGCCGAACGAGTGAACCCGCATACTCCTCTCCGCGTGGGCATCCACTGTCGTGTCTTCACCAGCTCCGCATCGTCCCCTTCCTAGGCCTCGCCGTCGTCCACCGTCCTGGTGCTCTCGGCGCGGCGTGGTCAACGTGGTCAAGGAACGACTTCCATCGGACATGGACTGTACGTGGAGAGGTTGACAACTGGGTCCACGGCGGCAGCAAGGAAGTGCCTCCTTATTATGAGGAAAATAATGGTTCCTCCACATGACAGCAGGGACCCACCGGACGGGCCACCGGTATTTTGCGAAAAAATTTATTTCCCCCTGACTACTGGGACCCACCGGACGGGCCACCGTATTTCGTGAAAAAAAACGTTCCCCCCGCTGTCAGCTCGGACCCACCGGAAGTGCCTCCTTATTACGCACAAAAAAATGAATACTCCCCTGGCTAGCTGGGACCCACCTTGGTGGGAGGCTGACTTGTGGGCCTACTAAGTTGACGGGGACGAAGGGCTTTATCAAGTTAGTCAATATGAACGATTCTATCTCCTGTGACCGTACGACGTCCATCCAACGGCCGTAGTGCTTCTTCAACCTCTGGTCTTCTTGCTCCAGCCGCCCAAAGCAGCGCCGGTCGTGCCGCATGCTCCTGCCTCCCGTGGCCGGGTGTGCTACCGCAGAGGCCTCACCGCCCCCTACTATTCCCACCGCTGGCCAGGCCCTGCGGCGACGACAACATCACACGGCAGCCGAAGCAGTGAACCCTCGTAGTCCTCTCCGCACGGGCTTCCACTGCCGCGTCGCCCCCTTCCTAGGCCTCGCCGTCGTCCACTGCCATGGTGCTCTCCGTGCGGCGTGGTCAACGTGGTCAAGGAACGACTTCCATCGGAAGAGTACTGTACGTGGAGATGCTGACAGCTGGGTCCATGGCTACATCCCAGTTTTTTTGTAATTTGCCAAGTAAGTCGCTTTGTCAGGCCTGTTGGGCTACAAATCTTTCAAGACGAGGAGAGCTTTCATTTGGCTGGCCGAGAAAATGGCCCATCAGTAATGAGAAATGGGTTGTACATTTTTAAAACACATCAAACCGGCAATTAGTTTCAAATATCTTTTTTTCATTTTAAGATTTTAAATTACATTAATTTTTATCGTGGAGAATTTGTTGGATTTTATATTGATATACATTTATTTTTAAAATCAGTTTGAATGTGAGTCGAAATTTCGGGATTAAAAACAGTTCGGGCCGCACCGAAATATGCAAAATTTCGTATAATTTTTTAACCGTTGCCACAATATGGGCTGTAATGCTAACAAAAAGAATATGGGCTCCAAAAAAAAACCTTAGGAATTAGCAAATGGGCTGTAAATTATTATAAATAATGGCAGATGGGCTATATGCTGTTTTCCACAGATTTGAGGCTTTCCTAAAAAAAAGGTTGACGCACAAGCACTGACTGTTGGATGTCCATCCAACGGCCGTCGTGCTTCTTCAATCTCTGCTCTTCCTGCTCCAGCCGCTCAAACAAGCGCCGGCGGGACTGTCTGCTCCCTCCTCCTCGCGGCCGGCTGTGCTGCCGCGCAGGCCTCACCGCCCAACCGTACTCCCATCGCTGGCCTAGCCATCCCTCTACTCACCCATACCTGCTGTTATTCTCCGGCGACGGCAGACGAACCAGTAAACCCTCGTACAATCGTACTCCCCTCCGCGTGGGAAACAACTGCCGAGTCTTCCCTGCCTCCGTGTCATCCCCTTCCTAGGCCTCGCCGTCGTCCACCGCCCTGGTGCTCTCGGCGCGGCATGGTCAACGTGGTTAAGGAACGACTTCCATCGGACATGGACTGTACATGGAGAGGCTGACAGCTGGGTCCACGGCCGCAGCAAGGAAGTGCCTCCTTATTACGCGGAAAATAATGATTCCTCCACCTGACAGCTGGGACCCACCGGACGGGCCACTGTATTTCATGAAAAAAATGTTTCCCCCTGACTGCTAGGACCCACCAGCTACATCTTCGCACGCAAGGAGGTGCGTCCGGGCAAAAAAAACGATTCGCCCCCTGACTGTTGGGACCCACCAGCTACATCTTCGCAGGCAAGGAAGTGCCTGACAGTCGGGACCCACCTGGTCGAAGCGTATGTAGCGTTGTCATTCTGGTCGCGAACGTGTACGTACATACTGGTCGATGTAGAGGCGTGCACGTGTCGTAGTAGAGGCGCGCACGTGTCGTAGTAGAGGCGCGCACGTAGCATGTACACATACGTACAGCGACCAGGGTGCAAGAAAGAAAATTCGGCCACGTATGTGTACATATGGGTGGGGTCTCGAACGCCTACTCGCGTATACGTACGGCCAGGGCTCGTCTACATGGCTGGGTCGGAACGGAGAAACAGCGTCATCGTCGTGTTCATGGGGAGGCAACGGAATGCGTCGTGTTCATGGGGAGGCAACAGAATGCGTCGTGTTCATGGGGAAGCAACGGAACGCGTGGGAGCCAACCGGCTGGGTCGGAACGGAATGCGTGGTTGTGCTCATCAGGAGAGCTTGGACGGAATAGGCGATGGAAACGAGGCCTGGCGTACCGCAAAACAGAGGAAACGGCCTTGTGTTCGACCGGCCACGTTCAAAACGGGATCCTGTTCATCGGGAGGGGTCTGGCGTACCGCGAAAGGGAGGAAACGGACCTCCTACGGTCTAAACAGGGGTCCTGTTGATCGGGAGGGGTGTGGCGTACCGCAAAACGGATGAAACGGACTTGTATTGGAGCGCTACAGTCGAAACGGGGGTCCTGTTCATCGAGAGGGGTGTGGCGTACCGCAAAACGGGACTCCACGGGATACTGTTCATCTCCACCGTCAACCCCCTCCAGCCTCCACGAGCTACTGTTCATCCACCGTCGACCTCCTCCAGCCTCCACCTGCGACTGTTCATCCACGGGCTCCTGTTAATCCAGCCTCCACCGCGCGCTACTCCACCGGCTACTGTTCAACCAGCCCTCTCCACGAGCTCCTGTTCAACCACCCCTCCACGGGCTACTGTTCATCCTACCCTCCACCGTCTACTGTTCATCCTACCCTCCACGGGGTGGTCCTGTTCAGCCCTCCACGGGGTCCTGTTCATCAGCCCCAACCGACTCGATCGATCGGGGTCCTGTTCATCCAGAGGCAACACCATAGGGTCATGTTCATCCACCCTCACCGGGAACTGTTCATCCACCCCCCCCCCCCCCCGCGCAATGCTCACTGTTCATCCAGAGGCAGCATCGATCAGCTTCAGTTAGCAGCAGTAGTGAAGGAATCGCTCGACCGGGTTCAGTTAGCAGCCACCGATCGATCGCTCGGGTTCAGTAATGCGTAGCCTGCAGTGCAATCGCTCGGGTTCAGTTAGAGCCCAACGCCTCGCTCGGGTTCAGTTAGAGCTAATGCCTCACACACGCGCGCGTATGTGTACGAGAGAAACGCGCATCGCTCGGCCCCCGACCTCCCACCGTAACCGGGAAATCCCCGAAATTTTCCTCGCCCTCGCTTCTGCCATGGTTTTTTCCGTCATGGACGGCCCAAAGAATGTCATGCAGCTGCGTCTCCGGCCCGCCCAGGATGAAAAGCCCATTTTCTGTCATGATTTTTTTTCATAGAAGTAGGATCCCACCACATGTATGATGATACCGGGTTTTGTCACAATTATCGTCATAGAAGTGTCATATGTATGACAGAAAAAAATTTCGTTCGGCCCAAAATGTCACGGATGTGTCTTTTTTTTGTGGTGCATAGATCGACATTAGGATTTGTCACTCCGTGTATTGGAGAGGTATCTCTGGGCCCTCTCGGTAATGCACATAACTATGAGCCTTGCAAGCAATGTGACTAATGAGTTAGTCACGGGATGATGCATTACGGAACGAGTAAAGAGACTTGCCCGTAACGAGATCGAACTAGGTATGATGACACCGATGATTGGGCAAGTAACATACCGATGACAAAGGGAACAACGTATGTAGTTATGTGGTTTGATCAATAAAGATCTTCGTAGAATATGTAGGAACCAATATGAGCATCCAGGTTCCGCTATTGGTTATTGACCGGAGATATGTCTCGGTCATGTCTACATAGTTCTCGAACCCGTAGGATCCGCATGCTTAACGTTCGATGACGATATGTATAATGAGTTATGTGATTTGATGTACCGAAGGTTGTTCGGAGTACCGGATGAGATCACGGACATGACAAGGAGTCTTGAAATGGTTGAGACATAAATATTGATATATTAGAAGGTTATATTCGGACACCGGAATGGTTCCGAAGTTTATCGGGTATTTTTTGGAGTACCGGGAGGTTACCAGAACCCCCCGAGGGATTAATGGGCCACAATGGGACTTAGTGGATAAGAGAGAGGGCCGGCCAGAGGTGGCGCCCCCCTTGCCCAGTCCGAATTGGACAAGGGGAAGGGGGGCACCCCCCCTCCTTTGTTCTCTTCTCTCCTCTTTCCCTTCTTCTCCTTCTTGGACTAGGAAAGGGGGAAACCTAGTCCTACTAGGAGTAGGTTTCCTCCCCCCTTGGCGCGCCCCTTGTGGCCGGCCGGCCTCCTCCTCCCCTCCTTTATATACGGGGGAGGGGCACCCCATAGACACACAAGTTGATCTTTAGCCGTGTGCGGTGCCCCCTCCACAGTTTCCCACCTCGGTCATATTGTCGTAGTGCTTAGGTGAAGCCCTGCGTCGGTAACTTCATCATCACTGTCAACACGCCGTCGTGCTGATGGAACGCACCCTTGGCCTCAGCTGGATCAAGAGTACGAGGGATGTCACCAGCTGAACATGTGCAAATCGTGGAGGTGCCGTGCGTTCGGTACTTGATCGGTTGGATCGCGAAGACGTTGGACTACATCAACCGCATTACTAAACGCTTCCGCTTTCGGTCTACGATGGTACGTAGACACACTCTCCCCTCTCGTTGCTATGCATCTCCTAGATAGATCTTGCGTGATCGTAGGAATCTTTTTGAAATACTGCATTCCCCAATAGGTGTAGTTCGGTTGGGGTCAGACCGAAGCTTCTCCAGCTCCGTTTTCAGTCGTTTAATTTCTTTCTGGATGTTTCCAAAAGTTGTGTTGTTCCAGTGCCCCAAGTCTTGGGATATCGCTTGCAATTTGGCCCTTAACTCCTCCACTTTGTTGCTAACTCCCCCTCCCGTCCATGCTGAACTAATGATGTCACTCCATGATTCGTGACCTTCCCACATTATCTCATACCGGAATGGTTTTGGCTGCTGGCTACGTGGCTGCTCTTTGTTCAAGCGCAGTAGTATGGGACACTGGTCAGATGACGCTGCATTGAGGTGTGTCAGATCCGCGAAAGGAAATCTCTCCCGCCGATCAGCATTAACCAGTGCACGGTCCAGCCGGACCCTAGTGTAGGATCCTCCCCTCACTTTCTTTTCAAAAGTCCAGAAGCGGCCATTATAGCCTATATCTAGCAACATGCAGACGTCCACCGCATCATGGAAATTTTTTATCTATGCATTGCTCCTCAGTCCCACTCCCTCATGCTCATCGGGACACAGAACTTCGTTAAAATCACCGAAGCAAATCCATGGAAGGCTACTTGAAGTGCTAATATTTTTCAGTGTCCCACATTTTATATCGAATGTGGGTTTGCTCTTAGCCATATATGATAACCCACAAGTATAGGGGATCACAACAGTTTTCGAGGGTAGAGTATTCAACCCAAATTTATTGATTCGACACAAGGGGAGCCAAAGAATATTCTCAAGTATTAGCAGATGAGTTGTCAATTCAGCCACACCTGGAAACTTAATATGTGCAACAAGGTATTTAGTAGCAAAGTAATATGATAGTAGTGGTAACGGTAGCAAAAGGTAACGGTAGCAAAAGTAATGTTTTCGGTATTTTTGTAGTGATTGTAACAATAGCAACGGAAAAGTAAATAAACGAAGAACATTATATGGAAAGCTCGTAGGCAATGGATCGATGATGGAGAATTATGCCGGATGCGATTATTCATGCAATAGTTATAACATAGGGTGACACAGAACTAGCTTCAATTCATCAATGTTATGTAGGCATGTATTCCGAATATAGTCATACATGCTTATGGAAAAGAACTTGCATGACATCTTTTGTCCTACCCTCCCGTGGCAGTGGGGTCCTAGCGGAAACTAAGGGATATTAAGGACTCCTTTTAATAGAGTACCAGACCAAAGCATTAACACATAGTGAATACACGAACTCCTCAAACTACGGTCATCACCGGAAGTGGTCCCGATTATTGTCACTTCGGGGTTGCCGGATCATAACACATAGTAGGTGACTATGGACTTGCAAGATAGGATCAAGAACTCACATATATTCATGAAAACATAATAGGTTTAGATCTGAAATCATGGCACTCAGGCCCTAGTGACAAGCATTAAGCATAGCAAAGTCATAGCAACATCAATCTCATAACATAGTGGATACTAGGGATCAAACCCTAACAAAACTAACTCGCTTACATGATAAATCTCATCCAACCCATCACCGTCCAGCAAGGCTACGATGGAATTACTCACGCACGGCGGTGAGCATCATGAAATTGGTGATGGAGGATGGTTGATGATGACGATGGCGATGGATTCCCCTCTCCGAAGCCCCAAACAGACTCCGGATCAGCCCTCCCGAGAGAGTTTAGGGCTTGGCGGTGGCTCCATATCGTAAAACGCAATGAATCCTTCTCCTTGATTTTTTCCTCTCCGAACACGAGTATATAGAGTTGGAGTTGAGGTCAGAGGAGCTCCAGGGGGCCCACGAGGTAGGTGGCGCGCCCAGGGGGGCAGGCGCGCCCCCCACCCTCATGGCTAGGGTGTGGGCCCCCTGGTCTTGATCTTTTGCCAATATTTTTTATTATTTCCAAAAATAGTCTCCGTGAAGTTTCATGTCACTCCGAGAACTTTTGTTTCTGCACATAAATAACACCATGGCAATTCTGCGGAAAACAGCGTCAGTCCGGGTTAGTTTCATTCAAATCATGCAAGTTAGAGTCGAAAACAAGGGCAAAAGTGTTTGGAAAAGTAGATACGACAGAGACGTATCAACTCCCCCAAGCTTAAACCTTTGCTTGTCCTCAAGCAATTCAGTTGACCAACTTAAAGTGATAAAGAAAAAAATTTACAAACTCTATTTGCTCTTGTTGTTGTAAATATGTAAAGCCATCATTCAAGTTTTCAGCAAAGATTATGAACTAACCATATTCACAATAACGCTTAGGTCTCATGTTTACTCATATCAATGGCATAATCAACTAGCGAGCAATAATAATAAATCTCGGATGACAACACTTTCTCAAAACAATAGTAATATGATATAACAGGATGGTATCTTGCTAGCCCTTTCTAAGACCGCAAAACATAAATGCAGAGCACCTTTAAAGATCAAGGACTAACTAGACATTGTAATTCATGCTAAAAGAGATCCAGTCAAGTCATACTCAATGTAAACTTACAGTAATGAATGCAAATGACAGTGGTGCTCTCCAACTGGTGCTTTTTAATAAGAGGAGGATGACTCAGCAAAAAAGTAAATAGATAGGCCCTTCGCAGAGGGAAGAAGGGATTTGTAGAGGTGCCAGGGCTCGGTTTTGAAATAGAGATGAATAATATTTTGAGCGGTATACTTTCATTGTTAACATAACAACCAAGAGATGGCAATATCTTCCATGCTACACACATTATAGGTGGTTCACAAACAGAATGGTAAAGTTTATACTCCCCCTCCACCAACAAACATCAATCCATGGCTTGCTCGAAACAACGAGTGCCTCCAACTAACAAGAGTCCCAGGGGGAGTTTTGTTTGCAATTATTTTGATTTGATTTGCATAAAGCATGGGACTGGGCATCCCGGTGACCAGCCTCTTTCTCAGGAGTGAGGAGCGGAGTCCATTCCTCTTGAGAATAACCCGCCTAACATGGAAGATACGGACAGCCCTAGTTGATACATGAGCTATTTGAGCATACAAAACAGGATATTTATTTAAAGTTTTATAGTTTGGCACATACAAATTTACTTGGAACGGCAGGTAGATACCGTATATAGGTAGGTATGGTGGACTCATATGGAACAACTTTGGGGTTTATGGGATTGGATGCACAAGCAGTATTCCCGCTTAGTACATGTGAAGGCTAGAAAAAGACTGGGAAGCGACCAGCTAGAGAGCGACAACAGTCATGAACATGCATTAAAATTAATCAACACCGAATGCAAGCATGAGTAGGATATAATGCACCATGAACATAAATATCATAGAGGCTATGTTGATTTTGTTTCAACTACATGCGTGAACATGTGCCAAGTCAAGCCACTCGAATCGTTCAAAAGAGGATACCACCCTATCATACCACATCACAACCATTTTAATAGCATGTTGGCACGCAAGGTAAACCATTATAAGCTCCTAGCTAATTAAGCACGGCATAAGAAACTATGATCTCTAATTGTCATTGCAAACATGTTTATTCATAATAGGCTGAATCAGGAATGATGAACTAATCATATTTACAAAAACAAGAGAGGTCGAGTTCATACCAGCTTCTCCCATCTCAATCAGCCCATCATATATCGTCATAATTGCCTTTCACTTGCATGACCAAATGATGTGAATAATAATAATAGTGCGCGTGCATTGGACTAAGCTGGAATCTGCAAGCATTCAATAAATAGGAGAAGACAAGGCAATATGGGCTCTTTTGTCAGATCAACAATAATGCATATAAGAGCCACTTTAACAGTTTAACTAAGGTCTTCTCCTATCGACCCCCAAAGAAAAGAAAAGAATTAAAACTATTTACACGGGAAAACTCCCAACAAGCAAAAGAAGAACGGGAAATCTTTTTGGGTTTTCTTTTAATTACTACTACAAGCATGGAAAGTAAACTAATTAAAAGCTACAACTATTTTTTTGTTTTTCTTAAGGTTTATTAAACACACAAGAAGAAAGCATAAAAAGGAAATAAACTAGCATGGATATTACAATGAAAAAGTATGAGCACTGATATCTAGCAATGTGTGTGTGAACATGAATGTAAAGTCGGTGAGAAAAAACGTACTCCCCCAAGCTTAGGCTTTTGGCCTAAGTTGGTCTAATGTCATGGATGGCCTGGCGGATATCCAAAGTTGTAGTTGGGGGCGTACTGAGATGCAGCAGTCATTGCATCGTGGGCTGTAGCTTGGAGGCGAGCTATCTCAGCTCTCCTCTTATACTCTTCCGCCTCCTCTCTGGTTATAAATTATCTCACTTTTTCCTGAAAGTCAAAGAAAGTAGAAACAGGGAGAGCGACGTGATAGGTGCGTCGTCTGTCAAAGATTAGTCGGTACTGGAGGAACTGATCGTTCCTCTCAACAAACTGATGACGAACCATAGCCTCATAATCCAAATAAGCAGGGGGCAACTCAATATCATCTTCACGTATGGTTATATCAAGAAAATTAGCTATGCGGGTTGCATAAATTCCACCAAAGAAATCTCCATTAAATCTATTAAGATGCAACCTACATGCAATAATGGCTCCCAAATTATAAGATTTATCTCCTAACACAGCACTCCTAAGAATACTGAGGTGAGGGACACACATGTGACATGCTTCATCTTTACCGTTAATGCATCTACCTATGAAGAGAGCAAAATAATGTATAGCAGGAAAGTGAATGCTCCCTATGGTAGCTTGTGCTATATCTCTAGATTCCTCTAAAGTTATACTACCAAGAAAATCTCTAAATTCGGATTTGCGAGGTTCACTAGCACTACCCCATTGTGGAAGTTTGCAAGCAGTGGTAAAGTCCTCTAAGTCCATAGTGTAAGAATTTTCATAAAGATCAAACATGATAGTTTGAGAATTACGTGAAGATGAAAATTCAAACCTCCTCACAAAGGAACTAGTGAGATAGTGGTACTGACGACATTTTTCTGCCTCGAAGCTCACAAGATCAGCATTACACAAATATGCGTTAAATTCTTCCTTAATTCCCGCTCGATCCATGAAGTCCTCTGAAGGCCATTCACAAGGCCGCACTGGAGCGTCCCTTGCTGGCTCATCATCAGTATCACGCATTGCAAGCCTGGGTCCTTGTTTTCTTGAAGAACCACCTTGGTACATTTTCCTAAACATATTTCTTCCTCTGAAAAATTTCTGAAATTTTTAGTAACTTCAAATAAAAGTGAACCAAACTCAACAAAATTGATAGCAACTACTCCTACAAGTGCCTAGAGCCTATATCATGCATCAAAACTACTTGGAACCACATAAATTTGACATGCAATCTCAAGAACATGGTCACCTAGGCAGCACAAATTTGCAATGAATAAAGCACTAGAACTAAAATTAATTGGACCAATGGAGGAGTCACATACCAAGGAACAATCCCCCAAAGCAGTTTTGTGAGAGGTGCTTTGAGCAAGGAGATCGAAAATGGTAGCAAAATGAGCTTGGGCTCGGGTTTGAGCTGGTTATTCGTGTTTGTGGCAGCAAAATGAGCTTGGACTCGGGTTTGAGGAAGGAGATCAAAAATGGCAGCAAAAAGTGTTTAGAAAAGTAGATACGACGGAGACGTATCAATATACTAGTGTAGCTCTCCAAGGATCAAGCCCCACCTCCAATACCGAGCAATCAATATGGTAGTCCGAGTAACCAAGAATTTCTAATTTTATTTCATTGTTCCAAAAAATGCCTATACCTCCACTTCTACCACGACTGTCAATTGCAAAGCTATTATCATAACAAAAAGTGCCTACTAACGCTTCTACCCTCGAGCCTTCTAGTTGAGTTTCCACAATACATAAGAATGTAGGGGTAAATTTGTTTGCGAACTCGCGAACCTCTCGAACTATTGCGGCTTTGCCCGCACCCCGACAATTCCAGCAGAGCACACTCATTGGGCCTGGTGGTGCCCCTCGAAGGAGCCCGCCAAATTCTTTACTGCTGAGATTGCTCCCTCGGAGTCCTCGTCCGTCTTCTTGGTTCTCTTCAAGTCCCTTTGCGGTGGGGGACCCACTCCCGTAAAACCCACCGGCACAATTGCAAGTGAGTTCACTTTTTCCACTGCAGGTTCATAGTTATGTTGAGGCGTGGTGTGTTTGGCCCCCAAATCAGCTCCCACGTTCCTCTTCCTGCTCCAGTCGTCCATATACGCATCACTAGCCACCTTGTTCGGGTCCTCATCTGCATGATATGCATCCTGAGTGTATCTCTCTGTCATGTCGCCTCTGCCCCCCTCGGATTGACCACTTGAGCGGCCCCCTGATCGGCCGCCCCTACGCCCACCTCGCTGGCTATGGCCTTCTCCCGGGCCTCGCCCAGTACGCATGACCCAGTTGGCTCGAAGATCCTTGAACACAAGGGTTGACGGAGGGTGAACACCATTGTCGTGTTCCTTAAATTGGTGACCAAGCATGTCACACACAACACACCAGTCGGGAAGCTTTTCATACTTAACTCTATAGATTTTTCTCTTCCCATCTCTGATCATAGACACTGCATTCTTGAGAGGTTTATAGACATTGATTCTGATCCACACTCGATGAAAGTTTCCAACAAAATCATGTGAGTTAGGTTCGGAGAAGAGCACTTCTCCCACCTTAGCAGCTAGCGGGGTCACCAGGTGGGCATACAGGTCTGGTACATCATGGATTTGAATCCATATGTTGATTGTCTCAAGCTTAACAGTGGAAGGCTTTGAGATCCCATCATATGGCAGTAGAATCATCGCGTCTCCTCTAAAATTCCATGGACCATCATTCATGACTCTCTCCCAATCACCAAGACAAGTGAATAGGACAGTGTATAAGTTTTATTCCAAAGGTTTAAACCTAGCCTCCCGTGCAATGTCCCATGCCGCTCTCATGTTTCTGTAAAACCAAGTCTGAATGTAGGTCTTTGTGGTATTAACCCCAGCTAGGGCTATCCATCTAGGCCCCTCCGACGGTGCAGCTTCTCATCGAAGACCACATCGTCCAAGTCCTACTCTCTCAGGCCCAGCTCCTTCATCATCTGCTCGACATCACTGATTCCCGAGGAACTCGAAGCCCCGGAAGTCGCCATTAGATCTCTCTCCCAAAGAACAGATTGGGTCGTTTGGGGGAAGCCCTAGTTTCCACCGACCCCTCCCCTCGTCACGAGCGTGAGGACGACCTGGGTGGCCGCCCCCAATGGT
This sequence comes from Triticum urartu, assembly GCF_056163025.1. Classification (NCBI taxonomy): domain Eukaryota; kingdom Viridiplantae; phylum Streptophyta; class Magnoliopsida; order Poales; family Poaceae; genus Triticum; species Triticum urartu. Next base: position 509,840,519 of record NC_141874.1, read on the forward strand.
ACACGGGCGAGAGCGGGGATTGATCGGTGGTAGGGGAGCAAAGACTCGACGGCGACGAAAATCTCCCTGGGAGAAAAACTCAAAACCTAGCTAGAGGAAAAAAATTGTCTCTTATTTACATTTAGAAAACACACAAATAATACTACTAAAGAAAATAACTACATGCCTTTTAGTGAAGAACTAATGGGCCTAAGAGGCCCAATAAGGGGTGGCACCCCCTAATAGCTTATTGGACAAGCTAGGTGGGGCGCAAGGGAGATGGAGGTGGACTCCTCCTCGGCATGCCCCAAGGGAGGGATTCCCCTCCTCCAAGTTGTCAAGGATCCCTCCCACACCTATATATCATGAGACACAAGTTCTCCCTTGATGTCAGGCGCCCCTTCTCTCCCTCTAGTTCTAGTTCTCATCTAGTTTGATATAGATTAGATTTAGTTCTAGCTCTTACTAATCCTCATAATAGAGAAGCCCTATGCGGTTATCTTCTTGTCCCTCTAATTCTCCGGAGAAAATTAGCTCTAGACAGTGAAGCGCTGCCGGATCATAAAGCATGTACTCTTGCAATTTGTAGCGAGGTCGTGCTTTCGGTATTCGGAATGAGGGATCGTTCGTGAATGGTTCTAGGGACTTCATCGACGATCTACACCAACTCTTCTTCAGCTCCACCTCGAAGTTGGTAACTATCTGACCTAAACTACTAATGCATCTTCATAATGTTCCTAATTTGATTGTAGGAATTTTTTTTGTTTTCTACTATGTTTCCCAACAAAGAGAACCTAAGTCGGCCGAGTGGATCGGTTGCACTGAGAACTTGGAAAACAATGTGGTCGTCTGATGTAGCAGAAAAATTTGAAAATTTTGCGTGGAAAACTTTGTTGAGAGTTCTTTCCTGCTATGGTATTTTGGCAAATAGACATATTATTACGTCTAGTCAGTGCCCTCGATGCCCTTTGGAATGTGAAGATATAAAGCATATGTTGTTTGGCTATAACTATGCAAAGGAAATATGGAGTAGATTAGGACTGTTGGAGATGGTGGAAACTGTTATGGCTAATGATTGTTCGAACGAATCAATCTTGGAAGAGCTTCTCCATGCAAGAGAGGTAACACCAAGGAACTGTTGTTGACTACAGCTTGGTATATTTGGTGTCGGCGTAGGCAACATGTATTTGTATAGGAGGAGTTCGGCATCTGTTGCAGCTATGTCTATCCAAGTTATTACCATGAACAATATAAGGGTAGAAAGGAAGAACGTGGTAAGAGAAAAAAAGTGAATGAAAGAAACCAAGAGAATGGTTTATGAGCATTAATGTGGATGCATCTTTGGATAATAACAATCACATGGGCGGTACTGGAGCAGTGGTGAGAGATACTAAGATGGGAAGATTCCTAGCTGCATGTAACGAACAAGTCACTTTTGCCGTTGATGCGGCAATCGCGGAGGTGTTGGGGAACGTAGCAGAAATTCAAAATTTTCTACGCATCACCAAGATCAATCTATGGAGTAATCTAACAACGAGGGGAAGGAGAGTGCATCTACATACCCTTCTAGATCGCTAAGCGGAAGCATTCAGGTGAACGGGGTTGATGGAGTCGTACTCGTCGTGATCCAAATCACCGATGATCCTAGTGCCGAACGGACGGCACCTCCGCTTTCAACACACGTACAACCCGGTGACGTCTCCTACGCCTTGATCCAGCAAGGGGAGAAGGAGAGGTTGGGGAAGACTCCATCCAGCAGCAGCACGACGGCGTGGTGGTGGTGGAGGAGCGTGGTACTCCAGCAGGGCTTCGCCAAGCACCGCAAGAGACGAGGAGGGAGAGGGGTAGGGCTGCGCCAAGAAGGAGATGTTCTCGTCTGTATGGCAGCCCAAAACCCCCACTATATATAGGGGAAAGGGAGGGGCTGCGCCCCCACCTAGGTTTCCACCCCTAGGGGTGGCGGCCAGCCCTAGATCCCATCTAGGGGGCGGCCAAGGGGGAAGAGAGGGGGGGCGCACCACTAGGTGGGCCTTAGGCCCATCTGAGCCTAGGGTTTCCCCCTTTTCCCTTCTCTCTTCGCCTTGGGCCCTGGTAGGGGGGCGCACCAGCCCACCTGGAGCTGGTCCCCCTTCACACTTGGCCCACGCAACCCTCTGGGGCAGGTGGCCCCACCTGGTGGACCCCCGGGACCCTCCCAGTGGTCCCGGTACGTTACCAATAGCACCCGAAACTTTTCCGGTGACCAAAACAGGACTTCCCGTATATAAATCTTTACCTCCGGACCATTCCGGAACTCCTCGTGATGTCCGGGATCTCATCCGGGACTCTGAACAACATTCGGTAACCACGTATATCTATTCCCTATAACCCTAGCGTCATCGAACCTTAAGTGTGTAGACCCTACGGGTTCGGGAACCATGCAGACATGACCGAGACAACTCTCCGGTCAATAACCAACAGCGGGATCTGGATACCCATGTTGGCTCCCACATGTTCCACGATGATCTCATCGGATGAACCACGATGTCAAGGACTTAATCAATCCCGTATTCAATTCCCTTTGTCCAGCGGTATTATACTTGCCCAAGATTCGATCGTCGGTATCCCGATACCTTGTTCAATCTCGTTACCGGCAAGTCTCTTTACTCGTTCCGTAACACATCATCCTGTGATCAACTCCTTAGTCACATTGTGCACATTATGATGGTGTCCTAACGAGTGGGCCCAGAGATACCTCTCCGTTTACACGGAGTGACAAATCCAGTCTCGATTCGTGCCAACCCAACAGACACTTTCAGAGATACCTGTAGTGTACCTTTATAGCCACCCAGTTACGTTGTGACATTTGGCACACCCAAAGCACTCCTACAGTATCCGGGAGTTGCACAATCTCATGGTCTAAGGAAATGATACTTGACATTAGAAAAGCTTTAGCATACGAACTACACGATCTTTGTGCTAGGCTTAGGATTGGGTCTTGTCCATCACATCATTCTCCTAATGATGTGATCCCGTTATCAACGACATCCAATGTCCATGGTCAGGAAACCGTAACCATCTATTGATCAACGAGCTAGTCAACTAGAGGCTTACAAGGGACATGGTGTTGTCTATGTATCCACACATGATTCTAAGTTTCCTATCAATACAATTCTAGCATGGATAATAAACGATTATCATGAACAAGGAAATATAATAATAACCAATTTATTATTGCCTCTAGGGCATATTTCCAACAGGAGGCTCTAGCTATTCAGAGAATAATTAATAAAGTGGCCGTATGCATCGCCCAGATGCAGAGGCCGGGGGTCCTCCTTATTTTCTAAAAAAAAGCTATTCGGAGAGGCTTGGCATTGGCAAATGATATGAGCTTGAAAAATATAGTTATCCAAACTGATGTCTCAAAGCCATTGAAACGATTGACAGTTGAGATTTTCACCCATGGTTGCCGCTCCATATTGTGAGGATATTTGTATGCAGGCTACTAATTTCAGTAGAGTTGAATTTAAATGTTGTAACAAGAGCATCTACAGCCGGACGCTTTAAGTCATCTCTCATACATCCGTGGACGCGCCCGGTCAGTGACCGGACAGGAAAGAGAAGAAAAAACGTGACCCAACTGAACCCCTTATATCATCCCTATACTCCCGGGCAGTTAAAAGATATGTTTAGGGTTTTACGTGGGTGGCTAACATCCAGCCTCATGTCTCGATATATAGATGATCAGAATACAATTACTTACATATACATGTACAATATGCTAGACCCTATTTTACATGCCCCCTCGATATGAACTACATACAAGATTCAGATTGGTTTTAAAGCGGTCTAGCATCTGTCGAGTAGCGGGTTTAGTAAATACATCCGCTAACTGATCATCAGTTCAGTTGAACCTGACTTCCAGTTTACCAACAGCTACTCGTTTTCTCACAAAATGGAAATCAATCTCAATGTGTTTGGTCCGAGCATGAAACGCTAGGTTCTCCATCAGGTAAGTTGCCCCTAAGTTATCACACCATAATATGGGTGTGCGCTGCCGTGTGACTCCAAGTTCTGTGAGAACTGTATCTATCCAAATGGCTTCGGCTGCACCATTGGCCAATGCCTTATACTATGCCTCGGTGCTAGACCTCGAGACTGTAGGCTGCTTCTTGGAACTCCAAGATATAAGATTGGGTCCAACAAATACAGTAAAGCCACTAGTAGAACGCATGTCATCAACACTACCTGCCCAGTGGCTACCTCTTGAGCACTGCGTTGGTTTTCCCTTGAAGAGGAAAGGGTGATGCAATAAAGTATCGTAAGTATTTCCCTCAGTTTTTGAGAACCAAGGTATCAATCCAGTAGGAGATCACGCTCAAGTCCCATGCACCTACACAAACAAATAAGAACCTCGCAACCAACGCGATAAAGGGGTTGTCAATCCCTTCATGGTCACTTACGAGAGTGAGATCTGATAGATATGATAAGATAATATTTTTGGTATTTTTATGATAAAGAGAAATAAAGATGCAAAGTAAAATAAACGGAGATAGAAATAACTAAGTGTTGGAAGATTAATATGATGGAAGATAGACCCGGGGGCCATAGGTTTCACTAGTGGCTTCTCTCAAGAGCATAAGTATTACGGTGGGTAAACGAATTACTGTCGAGCAATTGATAGAATTGAGCATAGTTATGAGAATATCTAGGTACGATCATGTATATAGGCATCACATCCTTGACAAGTAGTCCGAAATGATTCTGCATCTACGATTATTACTCCACACATCGACTGCTATCCAGCATGCATGCATCTAGGGTATTAAGTTCATAAGAATAGAGTAATGCTTTAAGGAAGAGGACATGATGTAGAGGGATAAACTCATGCAATATGGTATAAACCCCATCTTTTTATCCACGATGGCAACAATACAATACATGTCGTTTCCCTTTCTGTCACTGGGATCGAGCACCGCAAGATTGAACCCAAAGCTAAGCACTTATCCCATTGCAAGAAAGATCAATCCAGTAGGCCAAACCAAACTGATAATTCAAAGAGACTTGCAAAGATAAACAAATCATACATAAAATAATTCAGAGGAGATTCAAATATTGTTCATAGATAAACTTGATCATAAATCCACAATTCATCGGATCTCGACAAACACACCGCAAAAGAAGATTACATTGAATAGATCTCCAAGAAGATTGAGGAGAACTTTGTATTGAGATCCAAAGAGAGAGAAGAAGCCATCTAGCTAATAACTATGGACCCGTAGGTCTGAAGTAAACTACTCACACATCACCGGAGAGGCCATGGAGTCGATGTAGAGGCCCTCCGTGATCAATGCCCCCTCCGGCGGAGCTCCAGAAAAGGCCCTGAGATGGGATATCTCGGGTACAGAAGGTTGCGGCGGTGGAATTAGGTTTTCATGGTGCTCCTGGATGTTTGGGGGGTACGTGTATATATATAGGAGGAAGAAGTACGTTGGTGGAGCAACAAGGGGCCCACGAGGGTGGAGGGCGCGCCTAGGGGGGTAGGCACGCCCCTGCCTCGTGGCCTCCTCGATTGTTTCTTGACGCCCACTCCAAGTCTCCTAGATCAAGTTTGTTGAGAAAATCACATTCCCGAAGGTTTCATTCTGTTTGGACTTCGTTTGATGTTCCTTTTCTGCGAAACACTGAAATAGGCAAAAAAACAACAATTTGGGCTAGGCCTCCGGTTAATAGGTTAGTCCCAAAAATGATATAAAAGTGTAAAATAAAGCCCATTAACATCCAAAACAGATAATATAATAGCATGGAGCAATCAAAAATTATAGATACATTGGAGACATATCAAGCATCGCCAAGCTTAATTCCTGCTCGTCCTCGAGTAGGTAAATGATAAAAGAAGAATTTTTGATGTGGAATGCTTTCTAACATATTTCTCAATGTAATTTTTTCTTTATTGTGGCATGAATGTTCAGATCCGAAAGATTCAAGATAAAAGTTTAATATTGACATAAAAATAATAATACTTCAAGCATACTAACTAAGCAATCATGTCTTCTCAAAATAGCATGGCCAAAGAAAGTTATCCCTACAAAATCATATAGTCTGGCTATGCTCTATCTTCACCACACAAAATATTTAAATCATGCACAACCCCGATGAGAAGCCAAGCAATTGTTTCATACTTTTGATGTTCTCAAACTTTTTCAATCTTCACGCAATATATGAGCGTGAGCCATGGATATAGCACTATGGTGGAATAAAATGGTGGTTGTGGAGAAGACAAAAAGGAGAAGATAGTCTCACATCAGCTAGGCATATCAATGGACTATGGAGATGCCCATCAATAGATATCAATGTGAGTGAGTAGGGATTGCCATGCAACGGATGCACTAGAGCTATAAGTATATGAAAGCTCAACAAAAGAAACTAAGTGGGTGTGCATCCAACTTGCTTGCTCATGAAGACCTAGGGCATTTTGAGGAAGCCCATCATTGGAATATACAAGCCAAGTTCTATAATGAAAAATTCCCACTAGTATAAGAAAGTGATATCTCAAGAGACTCTCTATATGAAGAACATGGTGCTACTTTGAAGCACAAGTGTGGAACAAGGATAGTAGCATTGTCCCTTCTCTCTTTTTCTCTCATTTTTAAATTTGGGCCTTCTTTCTTTTTTTATTTTTGGCCTCTTTTCTCTTTTTTTCATCTGGAGTCTCATCCCGACTTCGTAGTCTCCATCATCCTTTTCTCACTTGGGACAATGCTCTAATAATAATGATCATCACACTTTATTTACTTAGAACTCAAGAATTACAACTCAATACTTAGAACAAAATATGACTCTATGTGAATGCCTCCGGCGGTGTACCGGGATGTGGAATGATGCATGAGTGACATGTATGAAGAATTATGAACGGTGGCTTTGCCACAAATACGATGTCAACTACATGATCGTGCAAGCAATATGACAATGATGAAGCGTGTCATAATAACGGAACGGTGGAAAGTTGCATGGAAATATATCTCGGAATGGCTATGGAAATGCCATAATAGGTAGGTATGGTGGCTGTTTTGAGGAAGGTATACGGTGGGTTTATGGTACCGGCGAAAGTTGCGCGATACTAGAGGCTAGCAATGGTGGAAGGGTGAGAGTGCGTATAATCCATGGACTCAACATTAGTCATAAAGAACTCACATACTTATTGCAAAAATCTATTAGTTATCGAAACAAAGTATTACGCGCATGCTCCTAGGGGGATATATTGGTAGGAAAAGACCATCGCTCGTCCCCGACCGCCACTCATAAGGAAGACAATCAATAAATAAATCATCCTCTGACTTCATCACATAACGGTTCACCATACGTGCATGCTACGGGAATCACAAACTTCAACACAAGTATTTCTCAAATTCACAACTACTCAACTAGCATGATGATACGTCTCCAACATATCTATAATTTTTGATTGCTCCATGCTATTATATTATCAGCCTTGGATGTTTTATATGCATTTATATGCTATTTTATATGTTTTTGGGACTAACCTATTAACCCAGAGCCCAGTGCCAGTTTGTGTTTTTTCCTTGTTTTAGAGTATCGCAGAAAAGGAAAATCAAACGGAGTCCAATTGACTTGAAACTTCACGGAACTTATTTTTGGAACGGAAGCAATCCAGAAGACTTGGGGTGTACGTAAGGGAAGCAACGAGGAAGGCACGAGGCAGGGGGAGCGCCCACCCCCCTAGGCATGCCCCCCACCCTCGTGGCTCCCCTGACGTATTTCTTCCTCCTATATATATCCATATACCCTAAAAACTTGCGGGATCACAATAGATCGGGAGTTCCGCCGCCAGAAGCCTCCGTAGCCACCGAAAACCAATCTAGACCCGTTCCGTCACCCTGCCGGAGGGGGCAATCCCTCTTCGGTGATCATCTTCATCATCCCGGTGCTCTCCATGTTGGAAATATGCCCTAGAGGCAATAATAAAATGGTTATTATTATATTTCCTTGTTCATGATAATTGTCTATTGTTTATGCTATAATTGTGTTATCCGAAAATCGTAATACATGTGTGAATACATAGACCACAACATGTCCCTAGTGAGCCTCTAGTTGACTAGCTCGTTGATCAACAGATAGTCATGGTTTCCTGACTATGGACATTAGATGTCATTGATAACGGGATCACATCATTAGGAGAATGATGTGATGGACAAGACCCAATCTTAAGCATAGCACAAGATCGTGTAGTTCGTCTGCTAGAGCTTTTCTAATGTCAAGTATCCTTTCCTTAGACCATGAGATTGTGCAACTCCCGGATACTGTAGGAATACTTTGGGTGTGCCAAATGTCACAACGTAACTGGGTGACTATAAAGGTGCACTACGGGTATCTCCGAAAGTGTCTGTTGGGTTGGCACGAATCGAGACTGGGATTTGTCACTCCGCATGACGGAGAGGTATCTCTAGGCCCACTCGGCAAGACATCATCATAATGAGCTCAATGTGACTAAGGGTTGGTCACGGGATGATGTGTTGCGGAACGAGTAAAGTGACTTGCCGGTAATGAGATTGAACGAGGTATTGGGATACCGACAATCGAATCTCGAGCAAGTAACGTACCGATTGACAAAGGGAATTGAATACGTGATTGATTGAATCCTCGACATCGTGGTTCAACCGATGAGATCATCGTGGAACATGTGGGAGCCAACATGGGTATCCAGATCCCGCTGTTGGTTATTGGCCGGAGAGTTGTCTCGGTCATGTCTGCATGGTTCCCGAACCCGTAGGGTCTACACACTTAAGGTTCGGTGACGCTAGGGTTGTAGAGATATTAGTATGCGGTAACCCCAAAGTTGTTCGGAGTCCCGTATGAGATCCCGGACATCACAAGGAGTTCCGGAATGGTCCGGAGGTAAATATTTGTATATATGAAGTCCAGTTTCGGCCACCAGGAAAGTTTCGGGGGTCACCGGTATTGTATCGGGACCACCGGAAGGGTCCTGGGGGTCCACCGGGTGGGGCCAACTATCCCGGAGGGCCCCATGGGCTGAAGTGGGAAGGGAACCAGCCCCTGGTGGGCTGGTGCGCCCCCATTGGGCCTCCCTTGCGCCTAGGGTTGGAAACCCTAAGGGGGTGGGGGCGCCTCCACCTGGCTTGGGGGCCAAGACACCCCCTAGGCCGCCCCCCATTAGATGGGATCTCTAGGGGCCGGCGCCCTCAGGCCCCCTATATATAGTGGAGGGGAGGGAGGGCAGCCACACCCAAGTCCCTGGCGCCTCCCTCCCTCCCGTGACACCTCTTCCTCCCCGCTTGCGCTTGGCGAAGCCCTGCCGGGATCCCGCTACTTCCACCACCAGGCCGTCGTGCTGCTGGATCTCCATCAACCTCTCCTTCCCTTGCTGGATCAAGAAGGAGGAGACGTCTCTCCCAACCGTACGTGTGTTGAACGCGGAGGTGCCGTCCGTTCGGCGCTCGGTCATCGGTGATTTGGATCACGACGAGTACGACTCCATCAACCCCGTTCTCTTGAACGCTTCCGCTTGCGATCTACAAGGGTATGTAGATGCACTCCTCTCCCTCTCGTTGCTAGATGACTCCATAGATTGATCTTGGTGATGCGTAGAAAATTTTAAATTTGTGCTACGATCCCCATCACTCCATGACGATGAGGGAGTAGTTCTCCCTCGGGGCTAAGGGTATGTACCAGTAGCTATGTGTTTGATCTCTCTCTCTCTCTCTCGTGTTCTGAGGTGGCACAATCTTGATGTATCGCGAGGTTTGCTATTATAGTTGGATCTTATGATGTTTCTCCCCCTCTACTCTCTTGTAATGGATTGAGTTTTCCCTTTGAAGTTATCTTATCGGATTGAGTCTTTAAGGATTTCAGAACACTTGATGTATGTCTTGCGTGGGATACCTGTGGTGACAATGGGGTATTCTATGATCCACTTGATGTATGTTTTGGTGATCAACTTGCGGGTTCCGTGACCTTGGGAATCTATGCATAGGGGTTGGCACACATTTTCGTCTTGACTCTCCGATAGAAACTTTGGGGCACTCTTTGAGGTTCTATGTGTTGGTTGAATAGATGAATCTGAGATTGTGTGATGCATATCGTATAATCATACCCACGGATACTTGAGGTGACATTGGAGTATCTAGGTGACATTAGGGTTTTGGTTGATTTGTGTCTTAAGGTGTTATTCTAGTACGAACTCTAGGGCTATTTGTGACACTTATAGGAATAGCCCAACGGATTGATTGGAAAGAATAACTTTGAGGTGGTTTCGTACCCTACCATAATCTCTTCGTTCGTTCTCCGCTATTAGTGACTTTGGAGTGACTCTTTGTTGCATGTTGAGGGATAGTTATATGATCCAATTATGTTATTATTGTTGAGAGGACTTGCACTAGTGAAAGTATGAACCCTAGGCCTTGTTTCAACGCATTGCAATACCGTTTACGCTCACTTTTATCATTAGTTACCTTGCTGTTTTATATTTTCAGATTACAAAAACCTTTATCTACCATCCATATACTACTTGTATCACCATCTCTTCGCTGAACTAGTGCACCTATACAATTTACCATCGTATTGGGTGTGTTGGGGACACAAGAGACTCTTTGTTATTTGGTTGCAGGGTTGCTTGAGAGAGACCATCTTCATCTTACGCCTCCTACGGATTGATAAACCTTAGGTCATCCACTTGAGGGAAATTTGCCACTGTCCTACAAACCTCTGCACTTGGAGGCCCAACAACGTCTACAACAAGAAGGTTGTGTAGTATACATCACATGACTCTAATATCACCATCTCCATATCTCAAAACAATTATCAAGTATCAAACTTCTCATAGTATTCAATGCACTTATATGAAAGTTTTTATATTATTCCTAAAAGAGAATTTCCATGTTGTTCTACAGGACTCTCAAAATGATATAAGTGAAGCATGAGAGATCAATAGTTTCTATAAAACAAATCCACCACCGTGCTCTAAAAGATATAAGTGAAGTACTAGAGCAAAAACTATATAGCTCAAAAGATATAAGTGAAGCACATAGAGTATTCTAATAAATTTCAAATCATGTGATTCTCTGTCAAAGGTGTGTAAAACAAGGATGATTGTGGTAAACTAAAAAGCAAAGACTCAAATCATACAACACGCTCCAAGCAAAACACATATCATGTGGTGAATAAAAATATAGCTCCAAGTAAAGTTACCGGTAGACGAAGACGAAAGAGGGGATGCCTTCCGGGGCATCCCCAAGCTTAGGCTTTTTGGTGTCCTTGAATTTTACCTTGGGGTTCCATGGGCATCCCCAAGGTTAGGCTCTTGCCACTCTTTGTTCCATAATCCATCAAATCTTTACCCAAAACTTGAAAACTTCACAACACAAAACTCAAAATAGAAAATCTCGTGAGCTCTGTTAGCGAAAGAAAACAAAACACCACTTCAAGGTACTGTAATTAACTCATTCTTGATTTATATTAGTGTTAAACCTACTGTATTCCAACTTCTCTATGGTTTATAAACTCTTTTACTAGCCATAGATTCATCAAAATAAGCAAACAACACACGAAAAACAGAATCTGTCAAAAACAGAATAGTCTGTAGTAATCTGTAGCTAACGCAAACTTCTGGAAGCCCAAAAATTCTAAAATAAATTTCTGTACGTGAGTAATTTATATATTAATCATCTTCAAAAAGAATTAACTAAATAGCACTCTCCAAATAAAAATGGCAGCAATTCTCGTGAGCGCTGAAGTTTCTGTTTTTTACAGCAAAATCAAAAAGACTTTCCCCAAGTCTTCCCAACGGTTCTACTTGACACAAACACTAATTAAACACAATAAACACAACCAAAACAGAGGCTAGATAAATTATTTATCACTAAACAGGATCAAAAATCAAGGAATAAAAATAAAATTGGGTTGCCTCCCAACAAGCGCTATCGTTTACCGCCCCTAGCTAGGCATAAAAGCAAAGATAGATCTAGGTATTGCCATCTTTGGTAGGCAATCCATAAGTGGCTCTCATAATAGATTCATATGGTAATTTAATTTTCATTCTAGGAAAGTGTTCCATGCCCTTTCTTAATGGAAATTGGAATTTAATATTTCCTTCCTTCATATCAATAATTGCACCAATCGTTCTAAGGAAAGGTATACCAAGAATAATAGGACATGAAGGATTGCAATCTATATCAAGAACAATGAAATCTACGGGCACATAGTTCCTATTTGCAACAATAAGAACATCATTAATTCTTCCCATAGGTTTCTTAATAGCGGAATCCGCAAGGTGCAAGTTTAAAGAACAATTATCAAAATCACGGAAAACTAGCAAATCACACAAAGTTTTTGCAATCGTGGAAACACTAGCACCCAAATCACACAAAGCTTAGCACTCATGATCTTCAATTTTTATTTTTATTGTAGGTTCCCACTCATCATAAAGTTTTCTAGGGATAGAAACTTCCAACTCAAGTTTTTCTTCATAAGATTGCATCAAAGCATCAACGGTATGTTTAGTAAAAGCTTAATTTTGACTATAAGCATGAGGAGAATTTAGCACAGATTGCAACAAGGAAATACAATCTATCAAAGAGCAATTATCATAATTAAATTCCTTGAAATCCAAGATAGTGGGTTCATTGATGTTTAAAGTTTTGACCTCTTCAATCCCACTTTTACCAATTTTTGCATCAAGATCTAAAAACTCCGAATTTTTGGAACGCCTTCTAGGTAAATGTGGCTCATCTTCAATCCCATCATTATCAAGATTCATATTGCAAAACAAAGATTTAATAGGAGACACATCAATAACTTTTATATCTTCATCTTTATTTTCATAAAAAAAATCCGGCTTAGTGTCCATCTTATTAACTAAGGTGGCCTGCTTATCCGAAATTTCAGCAATTAATTTTTCGAGATGAGCAATCTGAGATTTCAAACCATAAAATCCCTTAGACATATCATCGAGCTCTTTATTCATATAACCCATAAAGCTTTTTTGTTCCTTAAGCTCATTCCTAAAGAAATTATTACGCTCAAATTGTACAGTCATAAAACTCCTGATGTTGCTTTCGATCTCTTCTAACCTTTTAAGGTGAAGATCACCAAATCTAGGTAGAGTCATCGTGACAAGAAAGCAATCCAACACACGAGCAAACTAGAAGCAAGCGAAAAAGAGGTGAACGGAAAAAGAGAGGGTGAATAAAACGGCAAGGGTGAAGTAGGGGAGAGGAAAATGAGAGGCAAATGGCAAATAATGTAATGCGAGGGATAAGAGTTTGTGATGGGTACTTGGTATGTCTTGACTTGGCAACGGCGCTAGAAATGGCTCGTTGCCGGGAGTCAAATCTTGACTTGACTTGGCGCGAATCTCCCCGACAACGGCACCAGAAATCCTTCTTGCTACCTCTTGAGCACTGCGTTGGTTTTCCCTTGAAGAGGAAAGGGTGATGCAGCAAAGTAGCGTAAGTATTTCCCTCAGTTTTTGAGAACCAAGGTGTCAATCCAATAGGAGATCACGCTCAAGTCCCACGCACCTACACAAACAAATAAGAACCTCGCAACCAATGAGATAAAGGGGTTGTCAATCCCTTCACGGTCACTTACAAGAGTGAGATCTGATAGATATGATAAGATAATATTTTTGGTATTTTTATGATAAAGAGAAATAAAGATGCAAAGTAAAATAAATGGCAATAAAAATAACTAAGTGTTGGAAGATTAATATGATGGAAGATAGACCCGGGGGCCATAGGTTTCACTAGTGGCTTCTCTCAAGAGCATACTGTTGAGCAATTGATAGAATTGAGCATAGTTATGAGAATATCTAGGTATGATCATGTATATAGGCATCACGTCCGTGACAAGTAGACTGAAACGATTCTGCATCTACTACTATTACTCCACACATCGATCGCTATCCAGCATGCATCTAGAGTATTAAGTTCATAAGAACAGAGTAATGCTTTAAGGAAGATGACATGATGTAGAGGGATAAACTCATGCAATATGATATAAACCCCATCTTTTTATCCTTGATGGCAACAATATAATACGTGTCGTTTCCCTTTCTGTCACTGGGATTGAGCACCGCAAGACTGAACCCAAAGCTAAGCACTTATCCCATTGCAAGAAAGATCAATCTAGTAGGTCAAACCAAATTGATAATTAGAAGAGACTTGCAAAGATAACCAACCATACATAAAAGAATTCAGAGGAGATTCAAATATTGTTCATAGATAAACTTGATCATAAACCCACAATTCATCGGATCTCGACAAACACATCGCAAAAGAAGATTACATCGAATAGATCTCCAAGAAGGTCGAGGAGAACTTTGTATTGAGATCCAAAGAGAGAAGAAGCCATCTAGCTAATAACTATGGACCCGTAGGTCTGAAGTAAACTACTCACACATCACCGGAGAGGCCATGGAGTTGATGTAGAGGCCCTCCGTGATCAATGCCCCCTCCGGCGGAGCTCCGGAAAAGGCCCCGAGATGGGATCTCTCGGGTACAGAATGTTGCGGCGGTGGAATTAGGTTTTCGTGGTGCTCCTGGATGTTTGGGGGTACATGGATATATATAGGAGGAAGAAGTACGTCAGTGGAGCAACGAGGGGCCCACGAGGGTGGAGGGCGCGCCCAGGGGGGTAGGCGCGCCCCCCTGCCTCGTGGCCTCCTCGATTGTTTCTTGACGCCCACTCCAAGTCTCCTGGATCACGTTTGTTGAGAAAATCACGTTCCCTAAGGTTTCATTCCGTTTGGACTTCGTTTGGTATTCCTTTTCAGCGAAACACTGAAATAGGCAAAAAAAACAGCAATTTGGGCTGGGCCTCCGGTTAATAGGTTAGTCCCAAAAATGATATAAAAGTGTAAAATAAAGCCCATTAACATCCAAAATAGATAATATAGTAGCATGGAGCAATCAAAAATTATAGATACGTTGGAGACATATCACCAGTCTGCATCGGTGAATATACTGACTCCAGTAAATCTGGACTTACGAATCTGTAGTCCCGTGTGTAGCGTACCTTTGACATACCTCAGAATACGCTTAACTGCTTCCCAATGAACCTTCGTAGGCTGAGACAGGAACTGGCACACTTTGTTCACGGCAAAGGAGATGTCTGGACGAGTGAGTGTCAGATACTGAAGTGCTCCAACTACACTGCGATACCTGAAAGAATCATCGGAACTCAGCAATGCACCACTATGACGCGAGAGGCTCTCGGATGTGGCAAGAGGAGTGGAAGTGGACTTGCAGTTCTCCATGTTGACGCGATGAAGGAGATCAAGTGCATACTTCTTCTGCGTCAATGTCATGCCCCCTGAATGAAAGGACACTTCCAGTCCAAGAAAGTACTCCAGTCGGCCCAAGTCTTTGATGGGAAAACTCGCAGACAAGGATTGCACAAGGCCATCCACCACAGTAGGTGTAGAACCAACAATCACAATATCATCAACATACACTAGCATGTATATCTGGATAGGACCATGTGAAAAGATGAACAAGGACGCATCTGCCTTGGAGGGAACAAAACCAAGTTGTGAGAGACACTGACACAGCCGAGCATACCAGGCACGCGGCGACTGTTTGAGCCTGTAGATAGACCTCTGGAGTTTGCAGACATGAGAGGGATAACGAGCATCCTCAAAATCAGGGGGCTACTGCATGTAGACATCTTCGGCCAAAAAACCATGGAGAAAAGCATTACTCACATCAATCTGTCGAAGACTCCACCCGCGGGAGATAGCAAGAGAGAGGACCAGACGAACCGTGGCAGGCTTCACCACGGGTTTGAAAGTATCTCCATAGTCGATCCCTTGCTATTGAGTAAAACCACGAGAAACAAGGCGAGCTTTGTGCTTGTCAACAGAACCATCCGGTCGATGCTTGGTATTAAAGATCCACTTGCAGCCCACAACATTAACACCAGGAGGCCGAGGCACCAACACCCATGTGTGCGTATGACAAAGGGCAGCAAACTCCTCAGACATGGCGGCACGCCAAGCCGGTTCACCAAGAGCATCATGATGAGAAGTGGGTGCGGCAAAGAATGCACGCCGACGAGTGTTGTGCCGCACCGTGCCATCCGTGTATGTCTTGGGCTTACGCGTATGACCGCGGTGACGGGTGACCATAGTGTGCCTGGGAGCCACATCATCGGTAGATGGTGGCGGCGAGGACGGAGACCCGACCAGTGGTGTCGCGGCTGAACGGTCTTCAGCAGTAGGCGACACGGGCCGGGGGGGACGCGTCGGGCTGGGCCGGACCAGGCGACGATGGAGAGCCAGGCGGAGACGGTAGTCTAGGGGACACGGCTGTCGACCCGGCGACGACACGTGAGGTAGGCCGGGCCGACCCAGGCGAGGCGGGAGATGCAGCGGGCGACTCAGTTGGGCCCGCGGCCGCGCCAGCTGTTGAGGCACACTAGGCCATGGAGGCGTGGCATGCACGTCGGGGCCATTCACGTCGATCATGCCGGCGGATGCAGGTGCGGCGACGGGTTCCTGGGAAGAAATTAGAGCAGCATCTGCAGAAAACAAGTCACCTAACAAATATGACAGGTCGTATCTCCGGACATGGACATCTGAAACCGGATCATTAGATGGAAAAGTGAGGGCGTGCTCAATAGAAGCAATGTCAACCGAGACACCTGGGCTGGAGTAAGGGAAAACTGACTCGTCGAAGACAACATCACGAGAGATATAGATCCTACCCAAGGTGCGATCAAGACACTTATAGCCCTTATGCAGAGGGCTATAGCCAAGGAAAACACACATCTTGGAACGAAACTCCAGCCTGTGTGAGCATTATACTTGCGGAGACTAGGCCAGCAAGCACACCCAAAAATCCTAAGAGAGGAATAATTGGGCTGAACATGAAACAGACGGAACAGGGGCATGTCCTTGTTGAGAACCGGAGTGGGCATACGGTTGATGAGATAGCATGCCGTAAGAAAGGCCTCATCCCAAAACCAGAGTGGGAGAGACGAATCCGCCAGTAAGGCGAGGCTGGTCTCGACCAAATGACGGTGTTTGCGCTCGGCAATACTGTTCTACTGAGATGTATGTGGACATGACACACGGTGGGAGATGCCGGTGCGTTGAAAATAGCGATGGAGCTTGTGGTATTCACCACCCCAGTCGGACTGAACGACCTTTATTTTGCAATCCCAAAGGCATTCGACATGAGCCTGAAAGTTATAGAAGACTTGCTCAACATCAGACTTATGTTTAAGCAAATAAATCCAAGTGAAGCACGTGTAGTCATCAACAAAGCTAGCATAATACTTGTACCCCCCCCCCCCCGAAGACGCAATAGCGGGACCCTAAACATCTGAATTAATTAATTCAAGAGGTCCATTAGTGACATGATAAGACATAGAATACGGTAGTTGATGACTCTTAGCACGTTGACATGCATCACCCACTAATGGTGAAGTATTTGGAGTAGAACATGGAAGGTCATGGCTCCGAACAATGGAGGTGACCACATTATTGGTAGGGTGACCAAGACGTTGATGCCATTGTGAGAATGAAATTCGGACACTGGATGAAGCATGGCGAGATTACGAGGATGATGCACGAGCAAAGGGAATCGGGTAGACCCCTCCCCGACTCCTACCTTGAAGAATGATGCGCCTGGTTGCTTTGTCCTTAACAAAGAAAAGACGACGGTGAAACTCAGCAAACACGTCATTATCACAAACAAGGCGATAGACCGAAAGAAGATGCTCTCGGATGTGTGGAACATGCAAGATGTTGCGCAGTTTGAGAGATGAACCGAGTAAACGGGAATGATCAATGTGTGGAATAGACAAACCTGCACCATTGGCCACTTGAACCTGGTCCTTGCCATCATAGCGCTCGTGAACTTGGAGACGTTCAAGATCACTTTTGAGGTGATCCGTAGCCCCGGTGTCCAGTACCCAAGGATAGTCGACGGTGTTGGTGGAGGCCAAGTTGGCGGAGCGAGTGGTGTTGTCCTGGTCATAGCGCTTGCGACAATCATCAGCCTCATGCCCCCAGTTTTTACAAATTTGACACCGGGGGCGCCATCAATTGTTGCGACGGCCACTGCCGCTGTTGTTGTCGCCGTTACCCCCGCCACCTTGCCGACCATTGCCTGCATAGGAGGGGTTGCGGTCGCGGCCACCGTTGCTGCCTTGGTGGCCGTGCCCGGGTTGGCCGTTGCCATCAGCCGGGTGACCCCCACCCCGGGAGGGGTAGGGCTCCGAGTAGGGAGCGCGTCCGCCCTGGCCGTAGGGGCCGAAGCGAGTCACGGCGTTGGCCGAGGGAGTCCACCCCTCCGACGCACTCTGTTGAGCCTGCAATGCTTCAAACGACAATACGAGCGAGAAGAAGCTGGAGTAGGGCATAGGTGCGTTACTCACACCCAAGGAGGCGGCGATGGGATTGTAGGCGGAGCCGAGTCCTGTGAGGATATGATCAATGAGCTCATCATCACGAATCGGAGAGCCGGCAGCAGCCATGGTGTCAGCGAGGGCCTTCATCTTGTGCATGTACTCAGCCGCGGACATCTCCTCCTTCCTCAGCGTTTGAAGTTGACGCCGGATGTTACGGACGTTGGCGCGACTCTACATGCGATACATGGCACCGACGGCCGTCCATACTGCCTGCGCCGTCTCGCAGCTGATGAGTTGACAGGCGATGTCCTCCTCCATGGAGGTGAGAAGGAGGTCCTTGACCTTCTGATACCGAGTCTACCAGTGGTGGTACACCGGGTTAGCGGTGGTCATCGCGGCATCACCAGTCCCGACGACGATGGTCTTGTCAGGTGCCGCCGTGGTGCTGTCCAGGTAGCCATGGAGGTTGGCGCCGGCTAAGACAGTGCCGGCGATGCCTCCCCACAACATGAAGTTGTGGCAGCCAAGGCGGACGGAGATCGCCGGAATGGCGAGGGCGGCGGGAACGGTGGCAGCTGCGGGCAAGGTGATGGTGCCGACGTTGTTGGAGAGCGAAAGGGCGGCAGACGATATCGCGGTGGCGCGGAGGAGGGCTGAAAGTGCTAGTGATCGACTAGAGGGGAGTGAATAGGCGATTTTTACGAAAGTCTTCAAAACATGGAAGTTTCGAAAACAAACGATAGAAATAAACCTATTACCATGCAGTGGAAGGTAGACTACACTAGGCAAGCCATAGTCAAGTATTCAATGGAGTGAAAAGCACAATGACTAATAACAGCTAGGCAGTAAAGATCAGGTAGGAAGATATTGTGAAGCCAATCAGAACAAGCAGTCACTCAGTGAAGACAAAAGATAATGCAATCATACAATGACTTCACAAGGACCAACAGTAAGTAAAGGAAAGGGGAGGATGAAACCAGTGACTCGTTGAAGACAATGATTTGTTGGACCAGTTCCAGTTGCTATGACAACTATACGTCTGGTTAGGGAGGCTGAGATTCAACTCAGAAGACCTCATCTTCACCTTATTCCCCTTGAGCTAAGGACACCCAGTGCTTGCCCAATCACTCTGGTAAGTCTTCAAGGTAGACTCCCAAACCTTCACAGACTTTGTTCACCGGCAATCCACAATGACTCTTGGATGCTCAGAACTCGACGCCTAACCGGCTGGAGGATTCACAGTCCTCAAGTGTAATAAGTCTTCAGATCACACAGACAGGAAGACTTCAGTGATGCCTAACACTCTTTGGCTTTGAGTGGTTAGGGCTTTATCCTCGCAAGGAATTATCTCTCAAAGGCTTCGAGGTGGGTTTCTCTCAAACGACAAAAGCCGTACACTAACTCTAAGCAGCCAACCGTTTATGGTTGTAGGGGGTGGGCTATTTATAGCTACTAGGTAACCCGACCTGATTTGTTCGAAATGACCCTGGGTCACTAAGGAACTGACACGTGTTCCAACGATCAGATTTCAAACACACACGGCAACTTTACTTGGGCTATAAGCAAAGCTGACTTATCCAACTCTGGACAAGATTTGCTCTCATAGTCTTCACTCGAAGACATAGGATTTTGGTTAAGCATCACTTCAGTCGTTCTGACTGGTTCACTTGGACACCACTTAACAGTATGGTGGTTCCTATGACTCAGCAAAGAAAAACACAGAACGACGAAACTGCTAAGTCTTCGCGCTCCATAGTCTTCACGTGATGTCTTCTCTTGTCATAGTCTTCAATGTGAATGTCTTCACATACCACCTTTGACTTCAATGTCTTCATACATTTTTAGGGGTCATCTCTGGTAGGAAAACCGAATCAATGAGGGACTTCTACCTGTGTTATCCTGCAATTCTCACAAACACATTAGTCCCTCAACCAGGTTTGTCGTCAATACTCCAAAACCAACTAGGGGTGGCACTAGATGCACTTACAATCTCCCCCTTTTTGGTGATTGATGACAAACTGGCTGAAGTTTTCAACGGGGAATAAAATATGTGAAATTGTAAAGGATAGGGGATTGTCTTCATAAGTGGCAAAGGCTTCCCCTGAAGATGTGCATATAAGTAATTTGCTTTTGGTATGCAAATGCACATGGCAGGTTGTACTTGTGGAGATCCTCTTCAACTTATGATGACAATTCATCATGCATGAAAAGTATGTGAAGATCATGACATGCATAATGAAAAATGGACGTCTACAGAATGACCTAAGTGCGGAAGTTATCATCGCACATGCGGAATTTATCATCGCATCACAGAATAGCAAATAAGTAGCAGACGACCATCTAGTTTAAGTGTTACAACTCAAAGAACCAAATGTATCAGAAAGCGAGAGTTGTAAACACTAGGCAAAATATAAAACCACCGCCCATATGGACCCGCTTGAAGACTATCAAACTTATATGCTTCTCCCTCTTTTGTCAGCAAGGACCAAAAAGGTTTGAAGACATAGAGCACCTACTCGTTCCCTTGAGGAGTTGGTGAAGCAGCAGGGTCGTCGGTGTTGGTTGGCGGTGCAGACGAACTTGGTGCAGTGTTGATTCACGCTGAAGGTGGAGGAGGTGAAGTTGCATCATCTTGGTCATCGATGACTGGCATTTACGGTCGCAGCTGAGGACGAGTATTCAAAGTCTTCAAGTGAGGGAGTCCGACGCAAGTGAGCATTTCTGGGAGGAGTTGAGTCAAACTTGAAGCGTTCGGTGAAGCCATCGTCGTGCAGATCAGCTTCAGCAGTCAGTAGGGTCAAACTCTTCCACGACCTTCGACAGGTTTCATGAGTGACAAAGGCATTCTTGGTGGCAAGATTGCGAATGTGGTTGACATCCACCAAGAGGCTTTGCATCTGACGCTTAAGCCAGTCGTGATGTTTGTCCTGTTTCTGATGCAGCGCGACGAGAAGCTCTTGGTCATTGAGGACACGAGATCGTCTTTGAGGACTTTGCGCAATGGTGCTACCAGTGACGTCAGTTTGAGCACGAGGGACACGTGTGTTTCCAGCAAGGGGATAAACACGAGAAACTGCTGGAATCCCTTCAATGGGCTGGGTGAAGCTTTGGTGATCAACATTGTGAAGATAAATGGGATCTTTAGCAGGTTCTGGGTAAATGGCTTCAACTGACAGATCAACCTCGGGCAAGAATATAAGATGATTGCGCGCAGACGGCTGATAGTTGAAGGCGGAGTGACGCTTTATCAGACGCATGACCCATGGAGCATAGAATTTCAACCCAAAGATGTCAGAGCCAGACGCAGCCAACTGCCTGATGAAGAAGTCTTGAGCATTGAAGCTAATGCCATTGAAGATATAGAAAACCAAAGTCTTCATTGCTCCTTCAAGCTTCGCTGCATATGAGTGTCCTTTGACAGGCCATAGAGTCTTCCTGATGATGTGGTAAATGGTGCGAGGCAGGTACTCTAGGTCTTCAACAAAGAACTCAGATGGGTATTCAGCGTCGTGAGGCAGAGGCTTCATCATGCTCAGGATTTGACTCATGTTGGGTTCTGGCTTCTGAAAGATGCTTTCCAAGGCATTTTGATGTTGTTGACAACCTGGTTCATAGTATTCACCAGGAGTGGGCATGCCTGTGAGCTCAATGATATCAAGAGCTTTAGCTTCATGATGGACATTGCCTGTCATCCACTCAAGGATCCAAGTCTTCGGATCCCTGTTGTAGCCTCGAATATGAAGAGTGGCATAGAATTGAAGCAGCAATTCTTCGTTCCAGTGCTCCTTGTCAGTGACGAACTGCAACAGACCAGCATCTCTGAAACAGTCCAATGCTTCTTCAAGGCAGGGCAGTCCAGCTATAGCTTCAGAGTCGAGGCCCATATGTGGAAATATGCGCCCTTGATTGTATAGGACACATGAATAGTAGTTGCGCTGCTGATAGCTCCAGAACCGATCTGAGGAAATGCGCGGTCTTGTATAAGGGTTCTTGGAGCTGTTGAAGAAGGTATTATGTGCCACTAAGCCATTTGCATTAAAGACCCCAGGTGAAGTGGCAGTGCCTGGGAATCGTGGAAGTCTTGGCTTGGGCTTTTGGACTTGAGGCCTGTGCTCGACGTGGTACTCAAATTGTGGACCAGCAGCAGGCGGAGGAGTCAGAATGGGCCATCGAACCATAACCGGCTGACCACGATCAAATGCCAGCTCCATTGTGTGAGGTCTTGGAGGGGGAACAGGGGCATTGACATTGTCTTCATGGGCTTCAGGGGCCACATGTGCTTGGACCTCAGGTGCTGCAGCATTAACTTCAGGTGTTGCATTGACTTCTGGTGCCTCATTGGCTTCTGGCGCCGTATTGGCTTCAACCATGACAATGTCATTGGCGTCAATAGTGATGTTGGTGGCCGCCTCAGGGTTGTTAACCTCCACTTCATAAGCTGGAGGGTCGGTCACGTTCTCCTCAAGAACAACATCTTGGTGTGACGGGGGTGTAGCAACTCTTGTAACTCTTGGGGCTTCTTGTTCATTGGCTGATGCAGCCGGAATGTCTTCAGCCATTTTGGCTTTGGGTTCAGACACGTGCATTGTGGGAGTGACTTGGGACCTCGGTCCTTCACGAAGCCTGCGTAATGCGGGTGACGCTTGTGGAGATGGAGTGTGCTGGGCCACAAAGTCATCATCATCTTGCACTGGTGGGGTAGCTTGCGGTTGGGGAGAGCTTGGAGTGTCTTGTCTCTGTGGGTGATCAGCCCATGATGCATCCTGAGCAGTTGGCGTCAGAGGACGACCAATGCTGATGAGTTCGCTGTGCGTGAGCACAGGCGATGATACCAATTGGTGCTTGATCTGAGGAAGGACTTCATCATCTTCAACATTGTCATGGTGACCAATGTCTTCAGCAGTGATGGGGTCAACTGCTGGAATGTCTTCAGCTTCAGGAGCCTCTGTCGAAGCAGGCTCATGAACTATCATCCGTCGTTCTTGATGCGAAGAGTTAGGACGAGCAACCGAGATGGGCTCGACAACAAGGGGCTCTGTGGGAGCAGCCCGATCTTTCTTGGTTTTGCGCTTCTTCTTGGAGGGAGCGACATCAGAAGCTTCAGGATTTTTCCTCTTTCTGGCTTCAGCCTCAGCAGCCCTTGTCTTCTTTACTTCTGAAGCCACTGTGGGGACCTTAGGCTTCGAACCTGTCATACTGCTTGGGAAGACAATGCGAGGTTCTTCCTTCCTTGAAGGTGCAGATGTGTCAGTCGATGGCTTCTTCTTCTTCTTTGCAGCCATTCTGGGGTCAATGCCAGGACGTCCAAGAGCCTTGCGCTTCTCAGCTTCATTGTAGGCTTGCACGCACTTGTCAGCCAGACTCTTCATGCACTCATGAGAACCTTTAGCTTCTTCACGTTTCTTGAGAAAGGCTTCCTTGAGCTCGTGCAGCATAATCTTGAAGTTTTTCGCATCTTGCACGCTGAGCTTTGCCATGTGCTTCTTGAACTGAGCTTTCTCATAGTCGATTTTTTGCTTCAGTTCAATGATGCGCTGAGCTAGAGCTAGCTCAGAAGCAATGGCGCCAGTGAAAGAGACGTTGAGGCCAATTGGAAGTTGCAGATCATCAAAGCTGAGATTGGGGGTTTCAAACCACTCATCTATGAAGTTGTGGAGGATTGCCACGTCAAAGAGAGGCAAATCATTAAAGATTTCTGCTTCTTCCTTGCTCTTAATCAGTTGCTCAAGAGCGTCATCTACAAGATCTTCATCACTGGACAGATCAATGTGTTCGTCTCGCAGAATGGCAGCAGCGGTCAATGCCTGATCAGTATTCTTTTTCATCTCAGTCTTCTTGGAGATACGTGATAGATCTTCAGACTGCACACTGTCTTCAGGAGGTGCAGTAGCCAGTGGCTTCGTCTGTAAGATTTTTGGTGCTGAGGCAGACTTTGAAGCTTTAGGCTTCTTCAGCTTCGTTGGCTTCGGTGGTGCAGGTGCTTCGTCAGATTCAGCATCATCTGCAGGTTGATCCACGACTGCCCCTTGAACCATAATGTGAGTGATGAGACCTTCCAGGTTGTAGAAGGGCCCAACAAGATTGGGTTCAGCTTCGCGTGAACCATCGGCACGAGGAGCAGAGGGACCTGGGTTGAAGTCTAATCCCCGCGACTTCTTGTTTTCTTTGGCCAAATTCTTGGCAAACTGGAAGTTGCGCTTGAACAGATTGTCGTCACGACACCATAGCAATGATGATGGGTCCGCATCTGCAGGCTGTGGTCCTCGGACCATACAAGGATAGAAGCCTTGTTCAGTGGCTTCGGCTCTGGACCTGGGTTGAAGATTTTTGTATAGGATGTATCCCCACGGTCGTTTGATGGCATTCTTCTCAGCATATTCCTGGGTCACAAACCTATACTTGAACCATTGCTCGGCCCAGTATCTTCGAATCCATTGGATTCGTGTCTTGCGCTGACCATAGCTTTCTTCAGGGTCAGTTTTCTACAGTTCATAAAGATCTTCGGGCAGGTCCGTTGATGTACCCCCACGGCGCTGTCTGCCTCCCTTTCTTGTAAACTGAATGGCTTCAATACGTTCGAAGGCTTCAAAGGCTTCCGCTTGCTTGCTAAACAGGAACTGGCTTCGGGAGAGTTAATGTGATGCTGTAAGAATTCTGCAAACGAATGCAGACTATGAGAACCAAGGGATTCTCCCACGGACATGTACCTGTGACAGCATTAAGGTGCGATGGAAGGGGAAGAGGTCATATGCATTCCCAGAAGATTTTGAAGATAAATCAGTTTAGAAGACATTGACCTCATAGTGCGAAGACATTCACTCATAGATAGAGAGTTGGTTCCAAATTTGTACGAATCCATGAATACGTACACGTGAGGAATCTAACCTCTTTGTGAAGCATAAGTGAACATACTAGGCATATTATGATATGCAGTATGAAATAGATTCAACTTGTGTGAATAAAAACTGCTTGTGGTAGAAAGTGATGAATCTATAGGATCAAAGGGGGGCGTAAAAAGGAAGTTTTATTTACCACACGAAGAACTGCTAGACGGAGTGGGAGAGGAGGCCGAGCAGTTCGGTTGTCCGTGCCCTAACTTGGCAACGGAGGACACCTACGGCGACGGCGGAGAAGACGATGCCCGCGGCCGGCGTGAAGACGGCGTCGGTGAGGTCACGGCAGCTAAGCGCTTCGTCGCCGGCGTCGTCGAGGGCTAGCGGTGGCGCTAGGGTTTGTGCGAGAGTGGAAGAAGGGATAATGACTATGGTGAGGCGTGTTTTTATAGGGATAGGGACGGCACAGAGTTATTACACAAGTGCCCCTGGCGATTCATATCTAAAGGACACGTGGCTATCATGCAACACATCGGTGGTTGTTCCACGTTCCCACGCACGCCTAGATTGTCGGGTGGTCGTTCCCACTTCTCCGGGTTTCAGGTGAAAGGATTTAGCATTGAAAACGGATTAATGTTTGTCTCTGTGTCTTCTGCTGACATGGATGCAGAGAAGACATTTGACAGTGTCAATAGAATGCATATGATTTGGATAGATAGACTTAGGAAAGAAGCATAGAGGGGTTAGGGTCCGATCACATTCACTTAGTTCAAAAGATTCATCAAGAAGCCATAGCTATAAGTGAATGCTGTAGAGGACAGAAACCAAATCAGTATATACCAGAAGACAATCATATCAACTTAGTGAAGATAATCATTAAGACAAGTTGAAATTGAAGACAGAGAAAATGCAACGCCATGGGTAAAACACTTCAAACAGAAGAATTTGGTGGCGGCGTTACCCACCGTATAGAAAGTATTAGACCCAGACACGGCGCACAATTATCGTGGCGCTCCGAAGTCAAATTCCACGTTAATGTATTCACACTCAGAATGTAAGTCTTCATTGATTGAAGATATACTTTACTTCGTGTGTTGCACATCTAAGTCATCAACATGCATAAGTGTTAGGATGTGTGCCTGATCACAGGACATTTGAGGATTCCAAGATATTTAGCTCACACCGTAACTTGCAAAACCTCTTCTCATCCAAGGGCTTGGTGAAGATATCTGCCAATTGCTCTTCAGTGTTGACGTGTATGATATCAATATCTTCCTTCATAACATGATCTCTGAGAAAGTGATGACGAATTTCAATGTGCTTTGTCTTCGAGTGCTGAACTGGGTTGTTGGCAATCTTGATGGCGCTTTCATTGTCGCAGTAGAGTGGCACTTGCTTCAGATGAATGCCATAGTCTTTGAGTGTTTTCTTCATCCATAGAAGCTGAGCGCAGCAAGATCCAGCAGCAATGTATTCAGATTCAGAAGTGGAGAGAGATACACAGTTCTGCTTCTTTGAAGACCAACATACATGTGATCGTCCCAGAAAATGACAAGTGCCTGATGTAGACTTGCGATCCACCTTGTCACCAGCATAATCAGCATCCGAGAATCCAACTAGATCAAATTCTGAGCCCTTTGGATACCATAATCCTAGTGTTGGGGTGTGAGCCAAATATCTGAGAATTCACTTCACAGCTAAGTGATGTGATTCCTTTGGTGCCGCTTGGAACCGGGCACACATGCAAACACTAAGCATGATATCTGGCCTAGATGCACATAAATAAAGCAAGGAACCAATCATGGAGCGATATACCTTTTGATCGAACTCTTTACCATTGTCGTCGGGACCCAGATGATGTTTGGCTGGCATTGGAGTCGTGAAGCCTTTGCAATCTTGCATTCCAAATTTCTTCAAGCAATCTTTGAGGTATTTCTCTTGAGATATAAAGATGTCGTTGCGTTGCTGACGTATTTGAAGACCAAGGAAGAACTTCGGCTCACCCATCATGGACATCTGATATTGCTCTTGCATCATATATCCAAACTCATCAGTGTATTTCTGATTGGTGCAGCCGAAGATAATGTCATCCACATATATTTGGCACATAAACAGTTCACCATCATATGTCTTCGTGAAGAGAGTGGGGTCGAGGGAACCAGGTTTGAATCCTTTGCTCTTCAGGAAGTCTTTGAGTGTGTCATACCAAGCCCTAGGGGCTTGTTTGAGGCCATACAGTGCCTTGTTGAGCTTGTACACCATGTCAGGATGTTTTGGATCTTCAAAGCCAGGCGGTTGTGCAACATACACTTCTTCGTCAATCTTGCCATTGAGAAAAGCGCTCTTCACATCCATTTGATGCAGAAGAATGTTATGATAATTTGCATAGGCTAGCAGTATGCGTATGGCTTCAAGTCTAGCCACAGGAGCAAATGTTTCATCGAAGTCAATCCCTTCAACTTGAGTGTATCCTTAAGCAACGAGACGAGCTTTGTTTCTGACAACTTGACCATGCTCATATTGCTTGTTGCGATATATCCATTTGGTGCCTATTATATTGTACTTGCGAGGATCAGGACGCTTAACCAGTTCCCATACATTATTCAGCTCAAACTGTTGAAGCTCTTCTTGCATAGCTTGAATCAATTCAGATTCCATGAAGGCTTCATCAACTTTCTTGGGTTCAGATATTGAGACGAATGCGAAGTGCCCATAGAAATTTGCTAGCTGTGTTGCCCTTGAACGAGTGAGTGGACCTGGTGCATTGATGCTATCAATTATTCTCTCAATCTGCACTTCATTTGCAACACGAGGATGTACAGGATGAAGATTTTGCATTAGAAGGATTGTCTTCAGGCTGAGCATTGCCTTCAGGTTGATCAGGTGCGGAGATGATAAGTTCCTCTTCAGGCTGAGCTTCAGATGGTATGATTTCTCCAGTTCCCATAAGTTTGATTGATTCACTGGATGGAACTTCATCTACACATTTGGCAGGTGCTCTCTTTGCGAGCCGTTAGTCTCATCGAACCACACATCCACAATTTCAACCACTTTATAGTGAAAGAGGTTGAAGACTCTGTAGGAGTGTGAATCCTTTCCATATCCAAGCATAAAACCTTCATGTGCTTTAGGTGCAAATTTTGAAGTGTGATGTGGATCCTTGATCCAGCACCTGGCACCAAATACTCTGAAGTAACTGACATTTGGCTTCTTGCCAGTAAGGAGCTCATAGGATGTCTTGTTCAGAAGCTTGTGAAGATAAACACGGTTGATGATATGGTAGGCAGTATCAATGGCTTCAGGCCAGAACTTTCTTGAAGTCTTGTATTCATCAAGCATCGTCCGGGCCATCTCAATAAGTGTTCTGTTCTTGCGTTCCACGACGCCATTCTGCTGCGGTGTGTATGGAGCTGAGAATTCATGTGTGATGCCCAAAGTATCAAGATACGTATCTAGGCCAGTGTTCTTGAATT
The DNA here is from genome assembly GCF_056163025.1 of Triticum urartu. NCBI lineage: Eukaryota > Viridiplantae > Streptophyta > Magnoliopsida > Poales > Poaceae > Triticum > Triticum urartu. Next base: position 509,869,173 of record NC_141874.1, read on the forward strand.
CAGTGCCAGTGTCACTTCTGATGTGCTTTATCTTGACGCCATAGTTGTTCATGGCTCGATTGGCGAAGCGTCTGAAGACATCCTGCATTTCAGTCTTGTAGAGGATTATATGCATCCAAGTATATCTTGAATAATCATCAACAATGACAAAGCCATAGAGACAAGCAGTAGTAGTAAGAGTTGAGTAATGAATGGGACCGAAAAGGTCCATGTGGAGCAGTTTGAAGGGTTGAGTCATTGTCATGATTGTCTTCGAGGGATGCTTGGCCCTCGTCAACTTTCCTGCTTCACAGGCACCGCATAAGTGATCCTTCTTGAACTTGACGCCCTTGATGCCTATGACATGCTTCTTTCTTGCAAGAGTGTACAAGTTCCTCATGCCAGCATCCGCAGCCTCCGATGCCAGAGCCAGCATTCTGAAGCTTTTGCTAGAAGACATACGGCAAGTTGTGGTCCTGCTGAGAAATCTACCATGTACAAATCATCTTTCCGATACCCTTCAAACACTAGAGACTTGTCAGATTCCATTAAAACAAGGCAACGATATTTTCCAAACATCACAATCATGTTTAAGTCGCAAAGCATTGAAACAGACATTAAGTTGAAACCAAGGGATTCAACAAGCATGACTTTATCCATGTGTTGATCCTTTGAGATTGCAACTCTACCTAGACCCAATACCTTACTTTTACCAGTGTCAGCAAATGTGATGTGACTTTTGTCAGATGGACGTAAGGTTGAGTCCATAAGAAGGCTTCGCTTGCCACTAATGTGATTGGTACACCCACTATCAATAATCCATTCTGAAGCAGCTGGTGTCGTACCCTATAGTGCAGTTAGGGGGATAGGCTTCACGAAGAGAATTGTGAAGCAAAAACATTTGATGAGCCAGTGGATTATGAAAGCTTAGATCGAGATTAGGACTGATAGGGCAAGTAGCAAGCGACTCAGGAACAAAATACATAATAAGACCATTTGGGCATTTGATCTTGCGCCCGACAAGATGTTTAAGGTCCCCAGCAATAGCTTCAGACGGTTTTGGTTTTCGGCAGGAGACCTTTCCCTACAAAAGAGAGTTAAGCTTTCTTAGCCACCCACATCTTCAAGGGTGGCTTCGAAGCAATGAGTCTAAGTGCAGCATCTGAGAACTTTGGCTTTGGAGCCCTAGCAAAAAGTCTTGCAGGTGGACAATAGTACTCATAAGAATAAGCAGAATAGTTCTTGGTCTTATGAACATGGCGGTTTGATGAACCGTGCTCATATTCATAGGCCTGAGTATGGCTTCCCTGCAAAACATTTGCATTAGTGCGACTCAGGTGAGTCCTCTGTCTATATTGAAGCCTTTGGGCCGTATGAAGCCTGTGGTCTGGGGTTTGTCTTCTTCACTTGTGGTGTCATGACGACATTCACAGGAAGATTCTCCAAACACCTTTTCGGCACCCAGACCTTCTTCATAGGCGGCCCATTCCTGCAGTTAGTACCAATATACCTGGCAAACACTTCACCATTCTGATTCTTAAACAGATTATAGTTTGCATCAAAGGATTCATCAATAACAATGGGATTAGCACAAGTGAAACCAGATAGGGTGGATGGATCCATTGAAGGTCCCTTTGCAGCAACCCATGTGGTTTTGGGGTACTGCTCAGGTTTCCAATAAGAGCCATCAGCATTCATTTTTCTTTCGAACCCAACACCCTCTTTCCTAGGGTTTCAATTCAGGATCTGCCTTTTAAGGACATCACATAGTGTCTGATGCCCTTTGAGACTTTTGAACATCCCTGTTTCAAGCAATGTCTTCAACCTAGAATTCTCATCAGCAATAGCAGTGGCATCCTCAGCAGAGGGGTTAGTTACCACATCAACAGTTGAAGATATTGCAACAGTAGCAGCAGTAGAACATTCAGCAACAGAAGTAGTGTTATCATGCTCAACACATTTAAAACATGGTGGTTCAAATCCTTCCTGAGCGGAACTGATCTGTTTGGCGCGAAGTGACTCGTTTTCCTTTTGAAGATCTTCATGAGCCGCTCTCAATTTTTCAAGGTCTTGCTTCCTTTGAAGATAATCATAGGAAAGCTTTTCATGAGTTGTTGAGAGCGTTTCATGACGACTTTCAAGTTCCTCATACTTAACATGAAGATTTTTTATGTCTTTAATTAAGGACTGAGATCGAGTCATTTCAGCGTCTAACAGGTCATCGCTTTTGTCTAATAGTTTTTGAATATGTTCCATAGCTTTCTGTTGTTCAGTTGCAATTTTAGCAAGTGTTTTGTAGCTGGGTTTGGAACCACAATCAGAGTCATCTTCACTTGATGTTTGATAGTGAGTGGCGCGTGAGTTTACCTTGGCACCGCGTGCCATGAAGCAGTAGGTGGAAGTGGAGTCATCCTTGTCATTAGCATCGGCGTTGGTGACATTGTCTTCAGTGTTGAAGATGGACTTGGCAACGTAGGCTGTAGCCAGACTTGCCACACCAGAATCGGACTCCTCCTCAGACTCCACCTCCGCCTCCTCAGAAGCGGACTCCTCCTCTGAATCCATTTCCTTGCCAACAAACGCATGAGCCTTGCCAGATGAGCTCTTCTTGTGTGATGAAGACTTTGAGGAAGACTTTGAGTATTTCTTCTTCTTCTTGTCGTCAGAATCATACTTCTTGCTCTTCTTTTTCTTCTTGTTCTCATTGTCCCACTGCGGACACTCAGAAATGTAGTGGCCAGGTTTCTTGCACTTGTGGCATGTTCTCTTCTTGTAGTCATGAGCAGAAGCTTCATCATTCCTTGAACTTGATCGTGAGGACTTTCTGAAGCCTTTCTTCTTGGTGAATTTTTGGAACTTCTTCACAAGCATAGCAAGCTCCTTTCCAATGTCTTCAGGATCATCAGAACTGTTGTCAGATTCTTCTTCAGATGAGGAGAGAACTTTTGCCTTCAAGGCACGAGTTCGCCCATAGTTGGGACCGTAGATATCTCTTTTCTCAGAAAGCTGAAACTCATGTGTGTTGAGCCTCTCAAGTATGTCAGGCGGATCGAGTGTCTTGAAGTCAGGACGTTCTTGAATCATCAGGGCTAGGGTGTCAAACGAGCTATCAAGTGATCTCAGGAGTGTCTTGACGACTTCATGCTTGGTGATCTCAGTAGCGCCGAGGGCTTGAAACTCATTTGTGATGTCAGTGAGTCGATCAAACGTGAGCTGGACATTCTCATTGTCATTTCTCTTGAAGCGGTTGAAGAGGTTGCGAAGGACACTGATTCTCTGATCTCTCTGGGTTGAGACGCCTTCGTTGACCTTGGAGAGCTAGTCCCAGACTAGCTTAGATGTTTCCAAAGCACTCACACGGCCATACTGTCATTTGGTCAGATGACCATAGATGATGTTCTTGGCAGTGGAGTCTAGTTGAACGAACTTCTTGACATCAGCAGCGGTGACACCTTCACCATCCTTGGAAACGCCATTCTTGACGACATACCATAGGTCGACATCAATAGCTTCAAGATGCATGCGCATCTTATTCTTCCAGTAGGGATATTCAGTTCCATCGAAGACTGGGCACGCAGCGAAGACTTTGATTATCCCTGCATTCGACATAGCTAAAACTCCAGGTGGTTAAAACAAATCACACGGAACAAGGGAGTACCTTGCTCTGATACCAATTGAAAGTGTTAGTGATCGACTAGAGGGGGGTGAATAGGCGATTTTTATGAAAGTCTTCAAAACATGGAAGTTTCGAAAACAAACGATAGAAATAAACCTATTACCATGCAGCGGAAGGTAGACTACACTAGGCAAGCCATAGTCAAGTATTCAATGGAGTGAAAAGCACAATGACTAATAACAGCTAGGCAGTAAAGATCAGGTAGGAAGATATTGTGAAGCCAATTAGAACAAGCAATCACTCAGTGAAGACAAAAGATAATGCAATCATACAATGACTTCACAAGGACCAACAGTAAGTAAAGGAAAGGGAAGGATGAAACCAGTGACTCGTTGAAGACAATGATTTGTTGGACCAGTTCCAGTTGCTGTGACAAGTGTACGTCTGGTTAGGGAGGCTGAGATTCAACTCAGAAGACCTCGTCTTCACCTTATTCCCCTTGAGCTAAGGACACCCAGTACTCGCCCAATCACTCTGGTAAGTCTTCAAGGTAGACTCCCAAACCTTCACATACTTCGTTCACCGGCAATCTACAATGACTCTTGGATGCTCAGAACTCGACACCTAACCGTCTGGAGGATTCACAGTCCTCAAGTGTAATAAGTCTTCAGATCACACAGACAGGAAGACTTCAGTGATGCCTACACTCTTTGGCTCTGAGTGGTTAGGGCTTTATCCTCGCAAGAAATTCTCTCTCAAAGGCTTCGAGGTGGGTTGATCTCAAACGACAAAAGCCGTACACTAACTCTAAGCAGCCAACCGTTTATGGTTGTAGGGGTGGGCTATTTATAGCCACTAGGCAACCCGATCTAATTTGTCCGAAATGACTCTGGGTCACTAAGGCACTGACACGTGTTCCAACGGTCAGATTTCAAACACACACGACAACTTTACTTGGGCTATAAGCAAAACTGACTTATCCAACTCTGGACAAGATTTGCTCTCATAGTCTTCACTCGAAGACATAGGATTTTGGTTAAGCACCACTTCAGTCATTCTGACTGGTTCACTTAGACCCCACTTAACAGTACGGTGGTTCCTATGACTCAACAAAGAAAAACACAGAACGACGAAACTGCTAAGTCTTCGCGCTCCATAGTCTTCACGCGGTGTCTTCTCTTGTCATAGTCTTCAATGTGAATGTCTTCACATACCACCTTTGACTTCAATGTCTTCATACATTTTTAGGGATCATCTCTGGTAGAAAAACCGAATCAATGAGGGACTTCTACCTGTGTTATCCTGCAATTCTTACAAACACATTAGTCCCTCAACCAGGTTTGTCGTCAATACTCCAAAACCAACTAGGGGTGGCACTAGATGCACTTACAAGGGCGGCGCGCGGTGGCGGATGAGGAAACTCGTGGCGGCGGCGGATGGATCGGGCGGCGGCGTAGGGTTCGCGCGGCGGCCCGGTGGCTATCTGATACCAAGTTAAAAGATGGGTTTAGGGTTTTGCGTGGGTGGCTAACATCCAGCCTCACGTCTCAATATATAGATGATCAAAATACGATTACATATGTATATATGTATAATATACTAGACCCTATTTTACACGGGCTGTCCGCGAAACCTCATATCGATGTCAAATATAGGGAGTATATGAGGGCTCGCGGACATAGCTGCAACAGATGCCGAACTCCTCCTCTCCAAATAAAACATGGCCCCACCGTGGACCACCTTTTCTCTTTCTATATTCTTTTTTTTTATTTCTCTCTCTTCATCTTCATCAATTACGTGCAAGTGACTGGATATAAAAGAAGTATGACTGCGCGGACGGACAAATAGGGGCTCAAAATGAACATGTCCGGTCACTGACCAGGCGTCCGTAGATATTTAAGGGGTCATATTTGCTATGTCCGGCTGTAGAACTCTAAGGATGCAAATTGTGTAGCTCATTGCTTAGCTAGGGAGGCTGATCAGCCAACATGTTTGGGTTGATGAACCTTCAGGCTTTATTATTTCTTTGCCAGTGGATGATGTAACTACTATTTGTATTGATAGCAATAAAATGAGCCGCGATGACATTTTCTCTAAAGGAAAAGTCTAAACTGATTTCTCTGCCATTGCGTTAGGTCCAAACCAAGTGTTCTTCGAACGACTCCCCCACCCCAAATTGGAACAAGCATCTGCATGTCTGTACGGCATTAACCAAGCTCAGAACTAGAAATTCAACGCTAGATGGCATGTAAATGTGTACTTTCTTCATTCCTAAATATGAACCCTTTGAGATTTAAGACTACATATAAAATAAAATAAGTGAATCTATACTATCTTTAGAAAAAATTATATTTAGAAACCAAGGGGGTAGGATGCGCTGGCCTGATGGATGGTGGTAGCGATGTGCCGACTTGTCGGAAATTAGAGCATCTACAGCCGGGCACCTCAAATCCGCCGCATACGCCCACGTAGGTTGTCTGATAACTGACTGTTCACGTTTTTTGTGATCCAGATGGTCTCCTTAAACGGGCCTCAAACATCCGCACTGATCAGCATCCCTCATATTCAACCCAAATATGGGAGCGCCCGGGCGCGCCCAGGCACGCCCGTCACATAAGACTGATGAAGGGGTCCCACGCGGACTCGCCCGGAAACCCGGCGGTCCGACAGACGCCTCCTTCGTCGCCTCGGTGTGAACGTTACGTGACGCCGCTCCGGCTCGTCGCCCGTGAGCAAATCCGCCTATTTAACCTGGCCGGAGTGCCGCAACCCTAGTCCATCCACCTCCCCCCTCTCCGCGTCGCCAGTCGGAGCCCATCCACCTCCTCCCTCTCCCGCTCCAGTGGTCCGCCATGGCCCGGAGTAAGACAACCTACTACGTAGTGCTCATGCTAGAGCGCCACATCGATATCCAGCAGGAGATCTGGGCGAGACAAGCCGCGTGCGCAGCCCGCATCGCTGTCGAGCTGTCTCCGGACTCGCCGGAGTCGGAGGAGGAGGAAGAGCAGCCGGGGAAAAGAGAAGGGGAAGGAACTGATTCTGATGGAGGTGGAGGAGGCGGAGGAGCCGGAGCAGCAGCTGTCGGGCTTCAACATAGAGCAAGCGGAGGCGGAGTTTAAGAATCTATTTGTATTTGTATGGATTTAAACATCTAGTATGAGATGTTTGGATGCAACAAGTAAAATTTAAGGCGTGCGCAGTCAATACCTGCGGACCCATTCGGACGCGTCTGCGAGTGTTTGAGGTGTCGGATTTGCAAAGGCTAGCTCTTAATAGTTAGAATCTACGTGCACAGTTCGCTCGAAGTTCTACGCGGATTCCTCTGTACTAAATTAAGCACAATGTGTACTGGTTTTCTTTCGGTCGCTTTGAGCCGTTTATTTCAGTAGATTAGGTGTATAGACCTTCTTTGAGCTTTTCTTTTGTTTGACTTTTGCATTGTTCATTTCTTTTTGGTTTGGTATTTGCTTTAAGACCGCCGCCGTCTTGGCGTTTCTTCTTGTAAATACAAGTGGTGAGCACTTTAGTGCGCATTTGGGAAAAGGATTAAGCGCAATTGCTTAAATTAATGGAGGCGAGTGGACAACCCATATCTATGTAAAGGTGCCATAAACAAACCTCTAATTAAATTGGAATTATATAGTAGATCCTGGATCTTGAAAATTCCATTGTGCGCAAGTCTCTTTGCCTTTATAACTAAGGCTCACTTTGTATATTTTGCAGCTGAATTGTGATGTGCTTATTTTATAATTTGAAAAGAAAACCGTGTGGACTGACAAATGTGCAAAACTGACTATACTTTGCTTACTTAATTGCAATGTGCTGGAGTGGACTATAGAGTTCACCTGTACTAAACTGACTATACTTTGCTTACTTAATTGCGCAAACCTGAAAAATGGTAGTAGGTCCTTAGGGCATCTCCAGCCGCGCTCCAGGAAGACCTTCTCAGACTTTTTTTTACGCCGGCGCTGAAAAATCGGCCCAGTCGCGCCCTCAGGAGCCCGATTTTCACCGGCTTGGGCCGAAAACAGCACCGGCGGATCCAGGCCGAACCCGACGCGATGGGGGGCGCCCGGGAGCGCCGGGGCGAACTGTTTTGGCGCGAAACAGCCGCGGGCCCGCCGCGTCAGCGACACGGCTCTCTTCTCGCCCCTTCGTCGTCCTCATCGCCTCGTTTCCCGCGGCGAATCAATGCCAAAGCTGTCGCGCTGGTCAGCCTGCGCCATTGATGCCGCACGGGCGGCGCAGTGAAGACCGGATGACGCGCGTCCCTCGCCCTCCCTCGCCCGCCACGCGTATTCACGGCGGCTAGCGCACGGGCGGCGCCTCGGCCTATATAAGACGCGTCCCAGCGCACTCGGCGACTCGCACTCTCTCGCCGTCGTCGTTCCTCCCTCTCCTCTCTCTCGCCGTCTCCAGTTCATCACATCCATGGCCGAGCGCTTCCCAGGCGAACGGCTTCGGCCGCCGCCATCTACACGAGAACGAGGCTCGCCACCTTTTCGAGGCCGAGTACCCGGTCCCGCCGGACATGCGGGTGCCCGAGGCGTGGAGGATCAGCGCCGGCAGCGTGCCGGTGCCCCCGGTACCCACCGGCGCGGCGCGGCGTGCGGAGATCGCACGCATCCGCTCGTCCCTGCCGCGTGCGGCGAGGGAGGGGCCACAGTACGTCCCCGACAGCCCGCTCTGGGAGCCTTATTTCCGCCGCTGTCACGCCGAGCAGCTCGAGGCCACCAACGGCGTCGAGCCCTCCGGCAGGCTCAACGCCGTCGGCCGGCGTCGGTGGTGGGGCATGCCCGGGCGCACGTTGGAGGCCGTCCTCAAGTACATCGAGGGCGGCAACACGTCGCGCCTCGAGTACCCCGCTCCCCCGTCCTTCCCACGCCGCCGGGGAAGCTCCTAGACCCCGAGGCGCATGGAGACCGGGGGGTCCTCCTCCTCGTCCGGCGGCTCCCCCTGCGGTGGCTTCTACGACGAGGACGCCCTGCGGTGGGACGCCCACCTCCGCGACGAGATGGTCCGGCAGCGCCGGGCCCTGAAGGAGATCGCCGCCAGCAAGCGTGGGCGCGAGGACGAGCACGGCGTCGTGGTCCTCGACAGCGACGACGACCACGACGCCTCCGGACCGTCCAACCCGCCGCGCCAACCGGGGGAGGGATGCAGTAGGGACGGCGGAGGCGTCGGCGGGGGCGACGACGACGACGACGACGGCGGCGGTGACTACACGTGGTTCTACAGCCTCCTCGGCATGTAGAACCGCGTGGGCGGGCGACGAGGCGGGCGGCGAGGGAGACGGCGGGGGTAGCTCGCGGTAGTTTTTCCTTTTTTTTGTAAAATATGTTTAAATTTGAACGAACTCGAACGTATTTGCGTTGTGTTTGCGCCGAATTTAAACATTTTAAAAATCCGTGGGGAGGGGAGGGGCGCGAGTAAAGACATCACGCCTCCAGTGCGCGGTTTAGCACCGATATGTCCTCAGGGGGCGATTTTTTGCCTCTTCTGAGGGGCCAACAGCTGGAGATGCCCTTATGCTCAACTTGAAAATGGCATGGAGCGTGCACAGACATAGTTAAGCATCTTGGCCTTTTCACTTGGTTTAAACGGGCAGCTCTGTGCGATCAAAGCCGCCTGAGAATGAACTATCGTGCTGATGCATGCAGATGAACTACTACCGGGTTTGACACACTGCGACATGCATGCACCGTCAAACGTACGCGCCGGTGCTTCCCTTTCCGTACAGGCGTGGCGAGATGCGTCGTGGATGCATTAAAGCATGTGCCATGTCAGGCCAAGAGTGCCAATGATGCTCAGAAACCTGTAATTTACCACGACCCACGATTTGTCGACGGATCAGTCGGTGACTCCTGCCGAAGTACACGCGCAAACTTGAATGTGGACGGATGCGAGCGTGACTGACCCTACATGCTAGTACTATTAGCAGTATATCACTCTGGCGAACTGTAGGCAGATGGTACGGCTTAACTTGGTGCCGACGGGCGACGGCCGACCATTGCCGGATTCCCCTACCACACCACGCACACGTCCTACCGTCCTAGATGGGCTCCCTTTGTACTGTAGGTACACCCGAACTGTTTCAGTATGTATACGGGGCAACGTATGCACAGGCGCCGACCGAATTTTCAGTGGCCCCTCGCACCGGCCTGCGTTCCATGGCACGTGCCAGATCGCCCGCCGTACGATCGAAACGGGCAGAGCGGCAGGTCTTATCAGCCAGCGGCGCTTCACGGCCGCGGCACGTTTCGCTGCCCCCACGGCCAGGCCAGGCCAGGCCCCAGCGCAAAAGTGGCGGCGACATTCAACTCGGATCTGAAGCCGCGACAGTCGCGCACGTCCGCCCTGATCCTGTGACATGGGGCAGCACATACACGCTCAGGGCACGGCAGAGGTCGGCAGCGCTTGCTTCTGCCTGTGGGCAGGCACTGCTGTATCTGGCCTGTTTCTCTCTCTGTCGCAACGGTGGTTTTTTTTTTTTAAGACAATGTCTCTACGGCTCTACGGTGGTGGTCTTCTAGTAGGAGTAGGCCAGATTCGCGTTGCCCGTATGGCCGCGAGGTCACGGGCCGGGTCGCCCATGGCCCATGGCAAATGCCTCCTAAACAGGGCCTTAAGTGCCCGAAAGCAGAACGGGCGCTCGCGCGTGGTGCCAGATGGGCCGCAGCCCACGGGAACTCCTATTCGCCGCGTTCTGCGGCAAGTAGTCGTCCCTTCGCACAGGGCGCGCGGCAACTGGGCAGGCCCATTCGAGTTGAACTGAAGCGAGTTGTCTGGCGAAAAATGGACAAAAATAATAAGAAAAATGGACAAAAATAATAAGACACAGGAGCTGGGATTCGAACTCTAGACCAGCTGCTTGTGCATGTATTGAGTTAACCAGTACACCAGGAGAATCTTCTTAACATACTGAGCAGAAGTAACTTAAAAGAACTTTGTTCAGTGGCGAAAACTGAACATTACTTAGAAAATTGCAAACAATGTTAGAAATTTCGAACGTTTTATTGAAGTTACGAATAAATTAAGAAACGCGAATAAATTTATAAATTTCTCATCATCTTTTTAAACTACGAAGAATATTTCAAATTCTGGATTTTTCAAATTTGTAAACAAAACTCAAAAAAATGGAACATCTTCCAAAATTTTGAACAATTCATTTAAAACTCGATCATTTTCCAAATAACATTTTTGGAAACATGAACATTTCCCAGAATTTTTTTTTGAAAACTTAATTTTTTTGGAATTGGTGAACAAAATTTTAAAATGGGGACAACTTTTTAAATTCAGAACAAGTTTTTTTAACTGAGAACAATTTTGAAAAGGAGAATATTTTTTATATACATGACCAAACAGTTGAAGTGGAAACTTTTTTCTAATGCTTCGAACATTTTTTGAAAGTGCGAACATTTTTTATATAGGTGAACATTTTTCGGCTGCGTAAACTGAACATGATTTAAAAAACTAAGAACATTTTTTGAAAAATTTGAAAAACAAGAACATTTTTTCATACATGAACAAAAATTTGAAAATAAGAACATTTTTTGAAATGTGTGAACAATTTTTTTGGAATTGGTGAACAAAATTTTAAAATGGGGACAACTTTTTAAATTCAGAACAATTTTTTTAAACTGAGAACATTTTTTATATACATGACCAAACAGTTGAAACGGAAACTTTTTTCTAGTGCTTCGAACATTTTTTGAAAGTGCGAACATTTTTTATATAGGTGAACATTTTTCAGCTGCGTAAACTGAACATGATTTAAAAAATAAGAACATGTTTTGAAATTTGTGAACAATTTTTGAAAACAGGCATTTTTTTAAATCCATGCCATTAATTTTCAAATTTCTCAAAAATGAACAAAAATAATTTGAACAATTTTTGAAAAAACAGGAACATTTTCTGAAAATTCGGAACAAAAATTTGAAAGCAGGAACATTTTTTGAATTTATGAACAAATTTTGTGAAATGGGAACATTTTTTGAATTTTTGAACAAAATCTGAAAAACAGGAAAAAAATTGAAATTCGGATTTTTTTTAAAATAAACTTGAAAAGAAAAAAAGGAAAAGAAAAAAGAAACAGAAAAAAAGAAAAAAGAAAAATAAGAGAAATAGAAAAACGGAAAACGAAAAAGAAACTGAAAAAGAAAAAGCCCGTTCAGGAACCTTCTAGAAGGTTCCCAAAACCGGAAAAAAACGGCTGGAAACATCATAGAAGGTTCCAAAAACCGGGGTCTGCTGTAACGCTAAACGGGCCGGCCCACTCGGTCGCTCCCTCGCACCTGCCCTGTGCGAAGCGTCGACTACTTGCTGCAATGAGCGGCAAGTAGGATTTTCCGCAGCCCACCGAGGAGCATCACCACCGGACCACTCAGTGTCCGCCCTAAAGAGAGCTCCTCCTCGGCGCTCGTTGCGCCGCCTAGCGAAAACAGCGCTCACGACGCGCTCGAATGGGCCGGCCCAACAGCGCGAGGTTGCGCCCCGCTCGCTCGCCTGTTTCTATCGATCACCGTGGCGCTCGAGAACGCTTTGTTCCATCGCTCGATAGGTTCAGTTGACCTCGTTGATCAATTTAGTTGACAACGTTGACCTTCTCTTTAAAAAAGGTAATCTCTTTAACAAAACTTCATCAATTTTTGGAAAAAGTTAATCTATTTGAAAAAAAGTTCATCAATTTTGAGAAAAGTTCACCGAATCGAAAAAAAGTTCATCGAATTTGAGAAAAGTTCACCGAATCAATGGATTTTAAAAAACATTTCATGAATTTGATAAAGTTCATCAATTCTAAAAAAGTTCATCAATTTTGAACATAAAAATTGAAAAGGTTGATCGAATTTGAAAAAAGATCATCGGATTTGAAAAAAAGTTCATCGGATTTGAAAAAAGTTCACCGGATTAGAAAAAAGGTTCGCCGAATTAGAAAAAAGTTCACTGGTTTTGAAAAAAGTTCACCAAATTTCAAAATAAGTTCATCGAATTTTTAAATGGTTCATCCAATTTGAAAAAAAGTTCATCGGATTTGAAAAAAGTTCATCGGATTAGAAAAAAGGTTCGCCGAATTAGAAAAAAGTTCACTGGTTTTGAAAAAAGTTCATTGGTTTTGAAAAAAGTTCACCAAATTTCAAAATAAGTTCATCGAATTTTTAATTGGTTCATCCGATTTGAAAAAAAGTTCATCGAGTTTTTCACAAACTCATCAAATTCGAGAAAAACTCCATTGATTTTGTAGAGGAAAAACTCATGAAGAAAGAAAAGTTTCACAAATTTGAAAAAAGAAAAGAAGAAGAAGAAAGAAAACCTGTACATAATCACGCCAACTGAACTGCCCTGGTGGTTGTCGCGTCGCGCTCGGAACTCGCCTGTCATGGTTCGAAACCCAGCTCTCGCGGAGTTTTAGCTGTTTATAGAAAACAAAAAAAAAATCGAAAATGGGCCGGCCCAATGTGACAAGGGGGGGTATGCGCCCGTTAGTAGAAACAACTGTACCAGGCGCTTGAGTTTTTTGCTGTTTAGAAAACGAAAAAAAAAATCGAAAATGGGCCGGCCCAATGTGACAAGGGGGGGTATGCGCCCATTAGTAGAAACAACTGTAGCGGACGCTTAAGGCGCCGAATAGGAACCAGCCGTTTAGATGGCGATTTGTCTCAAAAAAAAAAAAGATGGCGATGGCCCGACAAGCACCGAGAAAACAAAGATATATCAGGACACAGCACCTAAAAAAATGGGACGATATATCAGGACACAGAACCAAATCTTTTGCGGCATCTGGATACATACATGTACATGTGCAGTATTAAGTTTGCTATTTTGCCATGATGTTTTGAGGTGTTAAACAATGTCAACACCGCATACATGAGATGAAATTAGAGCCCAACCCCTCAAAGAAACCAAAAGATCAAAGGAGAAGCTCTTGTTATTTCCCTACCTAATATCAGGTTTCAAGTCCTTCCTGGTAAGAACAGACACAGTTCCCCCTTCTATACAACCTAGCAACGATGAAAACGAAACAGATCATAATGGCTTTCTGTCTGCTCTTGTCAGGCCATGACTTGTGTGTAATGCGCTTGTTATCACCCCATGACCTGATGATGGTTACATGGACTGGGCTTTTTTAACATTTGCCGTCCGGTTGCTCAGGCTGACAAGGTGGTGAAGCCACACGACCAACTCGAGTATGTAAGCCTCTGTCCTTGCCTTGTCGGCGTGGTAGAGCGTCTCGATCACGTCCGGTCGACCAGGTCCTCTTCCAACCCGCTCGGTCCTGAATGACATGGTAAACAAACCACAGGAATTTCATCGGTAAGAAACCATTCTTATTTCTCTGCGAAATGTAATAGCTAGGACATTGGACAAATTCCCCTGCTTACCCTGATTTTGCCCATTCACTAAACCGCAAGAAGCCTCGGGCACTGAGATTCCACTCAAACGTGCAACCAAACAGACATCAGAAATAGCTATAATTCATTCAAACTGAAAAAGTTACTGAGAATTTTAAAACACTGGTCAGATGTGTGTGCGGTACCAGGTGGTATTGATGGCCATCGGAACAAGCCATTTCAGAGTTCTCTCCATCATTACCCTTATCTGATCAATAGTGAGCTGCAGTAGGAATTCACGATTTAGGATGTGAAATGTTTGTTGATGGGGGTGCTCTCTCTCTCTCTCTATCTACTTGTATTACCTCCCGAGGCATTGAGGAAGTTCTTAATTTATTTGGTAGAGCCAACCTGACCCTTGGTGGCAATCCTTGGTAAAGGGCATCTCTTGAATTTGCGGGTACATACCCTGACCGAGAAACCTTAAACAAACAAACAAACGAACAAAACTTAAATGTGCTGCCGTGCTGCCTCTCACATACTAGCTACTGGATATTGGTCTCTGGAAGTGTCATTTACACTTCTTTGTCCAGCCACTTGTCTTTGGTGGATTTTCCTTTTTTCTATAAAATATCCATTGACCTTTTACACTAAAGATATTACAGATGATGAACTAGAATTCACCGAGATGTCCTGCACACAACACCTCAAGAGAACTGCTACCCGGGTGTACAGTACTCTTCAAACACAGAGATTGTTGTTTTGAGAAATGTTCACTCAAAACTTTCTAAACATTGGCATTGATATCTTTCTAAATATTTAAATTGAACACATGAAAACTATGTGTGTACACATACATGTCTACGGAAGTTCTTTCATAATACTCCCTCCATCCCAAAAAACTTATCTTAGATTTGTCTATATACGGATGTACCCAGACACGTTTTAGTGTTAGATTCATCCGTATCTACATAAATCTAAGACAAGCTTTTTGGGACGGAGGTAATATTATGATTTCATTGGGTTCCATGAATATCTTACAATAGATTTTGGCGCTAAAAGTTGTGCTATCAGGACATGTCATGTCTCTCTGTACTACTGAAACTGATACAGTAAGATCGCAAAAGCAAGCGAATATCACCAGATTCTTGAGCTGAGTTCTCAAAAAGAACTGAAGAAACTTACAATGCCATAGATCTGTATGATAGTGTTTGCATAGTGCAATGCAAGTCCAGCAGGTCCTAGTCTCTGACAGTTCACAGCAGAACTCAGTTCACCTCCATCTACAAATGCATTAAAAGGATCAGTTGGAAAAAGGTGCGACTAATTCAACACAAAACAACCACGGGATTACCATAAGTTCCATATGAGAAATTGATCTCAACATGTAAATACTGGACAATGTCAACAAGCTTCTCAACAACCTGTAACAGGGAATGTATGTTATAGGCAAATACATGACACACCAACAGATCATATGAAGTAAATTCTATAGGAAAAGTTGGTCACTTGTTCCAATGTCTTTGACCACAGAGATCTTTTCTTCAAGTTCTTCACGTAACTTCTTTGGGTCTTCAACTCGAGTTTCACAACTTGAATATTATCTCCTGCAAAGCTATCTGATCAGCGTAAAAACTGCGAACAGTAAAAGGTATGTTGCCATGACAACCATGCACAGATGGATTTGGATTTAGAAAATATCAATGATAAGGTTTAAACAATGCCCAAGCTTTGACAGTCTGCATAAATATCATTTTTATGCATTGGACAGAGATGAAGAGGCAAAAGTATTTCCATTTTAAAAAATGTTGTTACACAAGAAACAGAAATACCTTTTTCAATCTTATTTGAACTTCCACTTCCCTTTAGTTGACAGCGGTAATCTTGCTCAAATCTATCCAAGGCATGTAACTCATGATATAAATCCTGGAAAAAGAAGGTCAAAACCAGATAATCTATTTGCTCAAATGATATCTTGAGAGTAGAGAACAATGCTTACAGTTGTACGTTGAACAAGAGCCATCAGCTTTTGCATCTCCATTGTGGCTGTTTCTTTCAGCTGCTTCTGGGGTACACTTTCTGATTCTAGTCTGGACACCAAGGGGATAAATATCATTCAAGTCAAACAACATGTATGACCCTATGCTGCTCGTCAAAGCAGGAAGTTTCTTACTTTACAAAATAGCGGTCCAGATTATGCCATTGAGGATTTTTACAACGGTTGCCAAACCTGACAATCTCTTGCGAAAATACTTTCAGCTCTTCCCTGGAAACATTAGACAGGGTTCACAAAACAGTCACAGTAAGAGTAACCAGAAAGTCAGTCACAGTGGCCACTGAGGACAAATGTACAATCTACCTTCTGTCATTAGCTACAATCCGCATCAACTCGCCCATGTCACTGGAAATCAAATTCTGCACGCCTTCAGAAGGAAGCACCACCTGTTTGAAGTATGTGACAGAGTCTTCCGAGAGAGATTGCATAACACTTGCGCCTTTCAGTATTGTGTTAGCAACCTCAAAAGCTAGAATTGATATCTGAGTCCCTTTGGTCGTCCTAGAAATAAAACCACCATCCGGGGTTAAGGTTGTCATCAGGCAGCCTAGTGTGTCTAGAATTTCCACTGCTCTCCCATACCCGGCCATGCCGGCTGCACCAAGCCCTGAACCTGTTCTAGAAACCTGCTAACAAAGGCGAAGCATTTCAGGACATACTACATTTGAATAATGTGATTAAACTAAACGTTATACGAGCTAGGCGCAAGTCGTTCTCCTGCATTAGGAAAAATCTGCACAATTCAATCTTTTTTCTAAGATTTAACTCTAATCATTTGAGTGTATCCTAAGGTCATTCCAATTACGAACATAGCTGAATAAACAGAAAAAATTACTGTGTGGTAACATTTATGAATTCAGCTAAAAATGGCTCTGCGAAAGAAAAGAAAAACATTCCGTGCTTATGTACCACTTGCCTTGCTTGTTCCATTGTTTCCAGATGTGTCTTTCGTCGACTGAGATGCCGCCATTTTCCCAGACACAGATGTCTCCGCTGATGTTGATTCGTGCAGCTTACTACTTCCGGAAATAAAGAAGCCATCATCCTTGGGGGACAAGATAAAGGATCGGCTCGTCGACTCCATATTATCTCTGACTTTAGCTTCCCAAACACAGCTGACCTCCTGTTTGTGTGCAAGGTCTATTGAGTCAGGTAACTCGGTGATACCGCCCGCTGGATCATCGAACTCAACATCGGCGACGCCAATACTCCTTCTTGATTTCAACACTGCAAAAGAACAGACGTCACACATGAACAAGCTGTTTTCAGTAGCTAGTCTACTCCTACCTAGTAAGACACTGCAAAGCACCAGCAACGAATTACGAAGAGGCGGTAGACATACTGTAGCAACCGTTGCAGTCCATCCACGGGAAGCCCGTGCCCACAACCGCAAGCACGGCATGGAGGGACGCTGCTCCGGCGAGACCGGCAGACGCCGCCCGCTCGCTGAAGAAAGCGTGAATTCTCCGGATTTCCGCTCCAGCCCCGGCGGCGTGCGGAAGGTGCTCGACGCAATGCGCGAGTCAACGGGGGCGGGAAAAGGAGAGCCTCTCCCCAGCAAGAAACCAAAGAGAGCTCGCAAGGACGACCAGACTAAACAAGTGAGAGATCGAGAGGGGAAGGCGAGCTCGGCGGAAGCTCGGGGATGTAGCTGGGAGGGGAGGGGAGGGGAGCATGGGGGACGGGAGGCGCGGCTTTTTCAGGCCGGATTTGTTTTTGCTCGCCGCGGCAAACGAGACATGGGAGACGCAGACAGGCCACCGTTTCTGGCACAAAAGAATTGGGCGAGACGAAGGCGAGAGTCAGCGCTCTGACCCCGTCGCTCTCTCTTGAGCGGGCGCCCGTGCGCGCCTCGGGATCTCCGGATGGTCTGATCGGTCCATCGATCGATCGCCGGACGCGGCCGGCACGAGGATGCGATCCTGCGGTGCGGTGGTTGGGGCTGGCCTTGCCTGCCGGCCGGCCCCGGGTAGCGTCCGAATGTGGATCGCTTCCCTGCTCACCGGCTGTCTGCCTGCTCATGGTTCTTCCAAGTGCCGGGCACGTTCGTGCACAATATTGTTTTCTTCTGGCAGACTATTCGTTCACGTTGAGAAAAGGAGCATGTGCGAGATGTTTATTCCGGTCTTTTCTCACAATTTATCCACTTTATTTTGGGCAATCCAATTCGGCTCTTGGGAGCATATGCTCCTGCCCATCAAAAATGTTTTTCTTTCAAATGTCAATTTTTTTTGAAGAAAAATAGATGTGATCATTGTCACACCAAAACGCTACATACAAATTTTTAGGAGGAAACCTTAAGTTTTTTTATCTGTGCAAAAAATAGCAAGTCAAACGGCAAATGTTACACTTCTTTTTGTTTTTGTCACCAAAAGCACTGTCATCCCATTTCGCATGAAAATTGACAAGCACACTTGTTACACTAACAAGAATATCTAGGAAAAATTTCAGAATTTTTAAATTTTATTTACTATTTATTCTGAATTTACTATTCAATAGGAAGCATATGCACCCAAGAGCCAAAACGTCTTTATTTTGGGAAAATATACTTTTGTCCAGCCGGGCAATCAAATGTGAAACATTCGCCACGTCGTCCGCGCCACATGCCATTTGCAATGTGGCCCTTATCAGCGACGAACACAGAAATAAAATGGAGGATGTGCATGCTAAATTTTATTTTCTACCTTTTTTGAGGTGATTTTATTCTCTACCTAATCCAAGGGTCATACAATATATGACAAAAGAATAATATAAACATAGCTCAGTATGAAGTCTCAGAACATTCTAGTTCAATGTTAAGCAATGACATCAATTGTATATGAGCACGAAGAAATTCCACAATTCAATTGCATTAATCAATTCTAACCTATAAGGTTCCTAGCCAACTTGGCTTCATGAGGCTCCCTTGCGATTGGGCTTCGTTGGCCGTTGGATCGCAGTGAAACTTGTCTTCATGGTATATATATATACACTAAGCAGTAAGCAATGGTATCGGTTCTACCTTGTTGTCTTGCGGAAGTGGTGATGGACTGATGCCTCGGGCGTTGGGGATGCAGCTCGCCGATGATGTTATGACTGCCTGACGGCCTGAGTCTAGTGAAGAGCAACTGAGCCCGATGCATTGAGTGACAGAGCGTGTCTCCCGGTCCCGAACCGAGTGACTTGGCCAGTGGCACCCTGGCAGGTTGATGCGCTGCTGGAGCTCGCAACAAGGTGAGGGAGTGACGGTGTCCTGGACTAGGGGGTGCTAACCACGTCGGCCTGCCAGTCATGGGCCGGGCCGAAGACCCCCAGGCAACCAGAGAATGGGCCATGTTTACCACGACCCATGGCGTACTAAAGATGGAATCGTCTAAAGACTAGGCGCACACTTCAAGACATATTCAAATTATTGGCAAGCTTATCCCTAGATGTAACCGACCTACATGTAACCCTAGGTACCCCCAGTCTCTATATAAGTCGAGGGGTTTAGTCCATAGGGTAGAGCTTAGAGACATTCACATACGATCTCGAGGTAGATTATCGTGTACTTTGAACCCCATCACATTAAATACAATCAAAGCAGGACGTAGGGTTTTACCTCTTCGAGAGGGCCTGAACCTGGGTAAACATCGCGTCCCTCTTCTGTCCTATTACTATCAAGCTAAGATCCACAACTCGAGACCCCCTACTCGAGATCCGTCAGATTCAACATCGACATGCATGGCCCATATAGGTCCCGTTGTGTGGTCAAAGCAACTCGATGGGCCATCCTCGGATCGATGACAACATTGGCCGTGGGAAGACCTTCTTCCCCGGGCAAATTTTTGTCTTCGGCAGCATCACACTCTATGCCGATGCGACTGGCCACCTCAACCAGATCAAGAATTTCGCTCCAGGTCAGACCATCAGGTTTGGAAACGTGGAATACACTTCGGATACCCATGGCTAACTCGCATTCTTGGGTTGGGTGTAAAACCAATCCGAGGACATCACCGACGCCGTCAAGTCGATCTCGGATTCAATGTTGGAACAGGACCATGACGCTGGTCACACATCGGATCTTCCTTCAAGCTCAAAGCAGAACACTGCCTCGTTGGATCAAACGTGAAGTTTGGCCAACAAATCCCTAAGGCCATGTCATATGGGACCTCGGATAAGCTTCATCTAAGCCCAGTCTTCGTTCAAGATATGGGTGAGGCCGACATGGCACTTCTGAACAAGAACTTAGATCAGGTTCAGAGCCTTGCAATCTCGGACAATCAACCCTTGGTTTACGATTGGATCTGGGACAAATATGGATAGATTGGAATTTTAAAACCACCCCACCCAGCTAGTCGCTAACCGTCGAGAATTTAACCGACTTCCTAGCGTACGTTAATAACCCACAAGTATAGGGGATACACGACAGTCTTTGAGGGTAGTATTTCACCCAATTTATTGATTCGACACAAGGGGAGCCAAAGAATATTTATTAGCCTTAGCCGTTGAGTTGTTAGTTAAACCACACCTGGAAAGTTGTTTCTCTATGGCAAAGTGTTTAGTAGTACAATAGTTTGATAGTTTTGATAGTAACAACAACGGTAACAATAGTAGCGGTAACGGGAACAGTAGCAGTTTTGTAGTGATTGTAACAGCAACGGCAATAGTAGTATCTTAGCGAAAATCAATATGAGCACAGCGTAGGCATTGGATCAGCGATGGATATTTGTGTGGATGACATCCATCATGTAACAGTCACAACCTAGAGCGATAAACAATAGCTCCAATTCATCAATTCAATGTAGGCATGTATTCTGTATATAGTCAAGCGTGCTTATAATAAGAAATTGTATGACACCTTTTGTCCTACCCTCCCGTGGCAGCGGGGTTGTTTGGGCATATTTCTCCCTTAGTGGTTTTGGTGATTGAGACAATAACTTTGCAGACTAATCATGTGCATTGTGTTGGGGAATGTAGCATGCAATTTCAAAAATTTCCTACGCTCACGCAAGATCTATCTAGGAGATGCATAACAACGAGAGGGGGAGAGTGTGTCTACGAGGCCTCATACACCGAAAGCGAAAGCGTTTGACAACGCGGTTGATGTAGTCGTACACCTTCACGATCCGTCCCGATCAAGTATCGAAAGTATGGCACCTCCGGTTTCAACACATGTTCAGCTCGATGACGCCCTCGCCTTGTTGATACAGCAAGAGGGGCGAAGTAGTAGATGAGTTCCAGCAGCACGACGGTGTGGTGACGGTGTTGATGAAGAACAATCTCTGCAGGGCTTCGCCAAGCACAACGGAAACTATGACGGAGGATAAACTAGAGGGACGGGGTTGCCGGCACACAGCTTGGTGTTTCTTGATCTGTCTTGGGAGCTAGCCCTACCCCTCTATTTATATGTTGAGCCCTGGGGTCGAAACTTGGAGTAAAAGCCTCCTCAAAGTCGGTTTTGCCCGAAAGGTAAGAGTCCTTCTCGGACTCCAGGGCTAGACGCCAGGGTTCCTTTTGCACTTTCCAAAAGCCTCATGGGCTTTCCCCTTTGGACCAAATAAAGTGTTCTCATACCCAAACATTTCGGGAAACATCCGGAACCCCCTTCCGGAGACCAAACACTATTATCCCATATATCAATCTTTACCTCCGGACCATTCCGGAGCTCCTTATCATGTCTGTGATTACATCCAGGACTCCGAACAACATTCGGTCACCAACATACATAACTCATATAATATTATATCATCAACGGACGTTAAGCGTGCGGACCCTACGGGTTCGAGAACTATGTAGACATGACCAAGACACCTCTCTAGTCAATAACCAATAGCGGAACCTGGATGCTCATATTGGCTCCTACATATTCTACGAAGATCTTTATCGGTCGAACCTTATGACAACATACGTTATTCCCTTTGTCATCGGTATGTTACTTGCCCGAGATTCGATCGTCGGTATCTTCATACCTAGTTCAATCTCGTTACCGACAAGTCTCCTTACTTGTTCCGTAATACATCATCCCGCAACTAACTCATTAGTTACATTGCTTGCAAGGCTTCTTATGATGTGTATTACCGAGAGGGCCCAGAGATACCTCTCCGATACTGGGAGTGACAAATCCTAATCTTGATCTATGCCAACCCAACAATAACCTTCGGAGATACCTGTAGAGCATCTTTATAATCACCCAGTTATGTTGGGACGTTTGATAGCACACAAGGCATTCCCCCGGTATCCGGGAGTTACATAATCTCATACTTGAAGGAATATGTATTTGACATGAAGAAAGCAATAGCAATAAAACTGAACGATCAATATGCTAAGCTAACGGATGGGTCTTGTCCATCACATCATTCTCCTAATGATGTAATCTCGTTCATGAAATGACAACACATGTCTATGGTTAGGAAACTTAACCATCTTTGATTAACAAGCTAGTCTAGTAGAGGCTTACTAGGGACACGATGTTTTGCCTATGTATCCACCACTACAAAAAAAGACACATCCGTGACATTTTGGGCCGAACGATTTTTTTTCTGTCATACATATGACACTTCTATGACGATAATTGTGACAAAACCCGGTATCATCATAGATGTGGTGGGCTCCTACTTCTATGACAAAAATCATGACAGAAAATGGGCTTTTCGTCCTGGGCGGGCCGGAGACGCAGCTGCATGACATTCTTTGGGCCATCCATGACGGAAAAAACTGTGGTAGAAGCGAGGGCGAGGAAAATTTTGAGGAGTTCCCGGTTACGGTGGGAGGTCGGGGGCCGAGCGATGCGCGCTTCTCTCGTACACGTACGCGCGTGTGTGCGAGGCATTGGCTCTAACTGAACCCGAGCGATTGCACTGTAGGCTACGCGTTACTGAACCCAAGCGATCGATCGATGGCTGTTAACTGAACCCGATCGAGCGATTCCTTCGCTACTGCTGCTAACTGAAGCCGATTGATGCTGCCTCTGGATGAACAGTGAGCGTTGCGGGGGGGGGGGGGGGGTTGGATGAACAGTTCCTGGTGGGGGTGGATGAACAACCCCGTGGTGTTGCCTCTGGATGAACAGGACCCCGATCGATCGAGCCGGTTGGGGCTGGATGAACAGGACCCCGTGGAGGGCTGGATGAACAGGACCACCCCGTGGAGGGCAGGATGAACAGTAGACGGTGGAGGGCAGGATGAATAGTAGCCCGTGGAGGGGTGGCTGAACAGGAGCCCGTGGAGAGGGCTGGTTGAACAGTAGCCGGTGGAGTAGCGCGTGGTGGAGGCTAGATGAACAAGAGCCCGTGGATGAACAGTCGTAGGTGGAGGCTGGAGGAGGTCGACGGTGGATGAACAGTAGCCCGTGGAGGCTGGAGGGGGTCGACGGTGGAGATGAACAGTATCCCGTGGAGTCCCGTTTTGCGGTACGCCACACCCCTCCCGATGAACAGGACCCCCGTTTCGACCGTAGCGCTCCAACACAAGTCTGTTTCGTCCGTTTTGCGGTACGCCACACCCCTCCCGATCAACAGGACCCCCGTTTCGACCGTAGGAGGTCCGTTTCCTCCGTTTTGCGGTACGCCAGACCCCTCCCGATGAACAGGATACCGTTTCAAACGTGGCCGGTCGAACACAAGGCCGTTTCCTCCGTTCTGCGGTACGTCATGCCTCGTTTCCATCGCATGTTCCGTCCAAGCCCTCCCGATGAACACGACGCATTCCGTTGCCTCCCCATGAACACGACGCATTATGCTGCCTCCCCATGAACACGACGCATTCCGTTGCCTCCCTATGAACACGACGACGACGCTGTTTCTTCGTTCCGACCCAGCCATGTACACGAGCCCTGACCGTACGTATGCGCGAGTAGGTGTTCGAGACCCCGCCCATATGTACACATACGTGGCCGTATTTTCTTTCTTGCACCCTGGCCGCTGTACGTACGTGTACATGCTACGTGCGTGCCTCTACTACGACACGTGCGCGCCTCTACATCGACCAGTATATATGTACGTACACGTTTGCGACCAGAATGACAACGCTACGTACGCTTCGACCAGGTGGGTCCCGACTGTCAGGCACTTCCTTGCGTGCGAAGATGTAGCTGGTGGGTCCCAGCAGTCAGGGGCAACCATTTTTTTCACGAAATACGGTGGCCCGTTCGGTGGGTCCCCGCTGTCAGGTGGAGGAATAATTATTTTGCGCGTAATAAGGAGGCACTTCCTTGCTACGGCCGTGGACCCAGCTGTCAGCATCTCCACGCACAGTACTCTTTCGATGGAAGCCGGTCGTTGACCACATTGACCACGCCGCGCTGAGAGCACCACGGCGGTGGATGACGGCGAGGCCTAGGAAGGGGACGACGCGGAGCCGGGGAAGACGCGGTAGTGGAAGCCCGCGCGGAGAGGAGTACGAGGGTTCACTGGTTCGGCTGCGGTGTGAGGCTGCCGTCGCCGTAGGGCCTGGCCAGCGGTGGGAATAGTAGGGGACGATGAGGCCTCCGCGGCAGCACAGCCGGCCACGGGAGGCAGGAGCATGCGACACGACCGGCGCTGCTTTGGGCGGCTGGAGCAAGAAGACCAGAGGTTGAAGAAGCACTACGGCCGTTGGATGGACATCGTATGGTCACTGGAGCTAGAATCGTTCATATTGACTAAGTTGACAAAGCCCTTCGTCCCCGTCAACTTAGTAGGCCCACAAGTGAGCCTCCCACCAAGGTGGGTCCCAGCTAGCCGGGGGAGTATTCATTTTTTTTGCGTAATAAGGAGGCACTTCCGGTGGGTCCGAGCTGACAGCGGGGGGAACGTTTTTTTCACGAAATACGGTGGCCCGTCCGGTGGGTCCCAGCAGTCAGGGGGAAACGATATGTTTCGCAAAATACTGGTGGCCCGTCCGGTGGGTCCCCGCTATCAGGTGGAGGAATAATTATTTTCCGTGTAATAAGGAGGCACTTCCTTGCAGTTGTCGTGGACCCAGCTGTCAGCCTCTCCATGTACAGTACTCTTCCGATGGAAGTCGGTCGTTGACCACATTGACCACGCCGCGCCGAGAGCACCACAGCGGTGGACGACGGCGAGGCATAGGAAGGGGACGACGCGGAGCTGGGGAAGACGCGGCAGTGGATGCCCACGCGGAGAGGAGTACGAGCGTTCACCGGTTCGCCTGCGGTGTGAGGCTGTCGTCGCCGCAGAATAACAGGGGGTGTGGGTGAATAGAGGGATGCCCTGGCCAGCGCTGGGAGTAGTAGGGGGCGTTGAGGCCTGCGCGGCAGCACAACTGGCCACGGGAGGCGGGAGTAGGCGCTCCCGCCGGTGCTGCTTTGGCGGCTGGAGCAAGAAGATCAGAGATTGAAGAAACACGACGACCGTTGGATTGACATTCAACAGTTACGTCTGCTAGAATCGTTTGTTAACGTATATAATAACTAAAAAAAATCTTGCATACGCGTCAACTAAATAGGCCCACAAGTCAGACCACTCCCTCTTTTTTTAATAATTTATATATAGCTCATGGCAACTTCTTATGCAATTTATTGCAGTCGTTTTTTTGGTTGGCCAGGGTCAATTTCGCATATTTCTATGGGTTCCAAACTATTTTTAATACCGAAATGTCCAACCAGATTTAAAGTACTTTGAAGATATATTTAAATTAGGTTAATGCCTAGTGAAATAGGAATCTGAAAATGTAATAAAATTCAGAAATTATAAAGTAATTGCCAATTTGTCATCTGTTTTTATATTTACAACTCATTTCATATTATTTTCAAGATTTGCAGGCGTCTTGAAAGAGTTGCAGCCCATCAGGGCGTAGAAAAATAAGTAGGCCTGGATTGGCTATTCTTTAAAAAAAATAAACTGGGCTCATTTTCACAAAGAAAAAATAGCTGGGCTGGTCACATGGTGAACATAAAATATAAGCCTGGGCTAGACGGGCCACAACCCAGTTCAAACCCTGCTCCGTCTCAACAATACCAAACAAAAAAATACTGCTCGAGTAGCTACGTCCCAGGTGTCAGCCGATCTTGTGCTGTTCTCTTGTCTATTGACTATATACGCTCACAATGTCGTGGGTCCCAGATGTCAGGAAAACACTAGGAGGAAGCATTTTATTTTTCCATACGCTGACGTGGCGGGCCCCTACTGTCATCCTCTCCACATACTGTTGGAAATATGCCCTAGAGGCAATAATAAAAGGATTATTATTATATTTCCTTGTTCATGATAATTGTCTTTTATTCATGCTATAATTGTGTTATCCAGAAATCGTAATACATGTGTGAATACATAGACACCAACATGTCCCTAGTAAGCCTCTAGTTGACTAGCTCGTTGATCAACAGATAGTCATGGTTTCCTGACTATGGACATTGGATGTCATTGATAACAATATCACATCATTAGGAGAATGATGTGATGGACAAGACCCAATCCTAAACATAGCACAAGATCGTATAGTTCGTTTGCTAGAGTTTTTCCAATGTCAAGTATCTTTTCCTTAGACCATGAGATCGTGTAACTCCCGGATACCGTAGGAGTGCTTTGGGTGTACCAAATGTCACAACGTAACTGGGTGACTATAAAGGTATACTACGGGTGTCTCCGAAAGTGTCTGTTGGGTTGACACGGATCAAGACTGGGATTTGTCACTCTGTATGACGGAGAGGTATCTCTGGGCCCACTCGGTAATGCATCATCACAATGAGCTCAAAGTGACCAAGTGTCTGGTCACGGGATCATGCATTACGGTACGAGTAAAGTGACTTGCCGGTAACTAGATTGAACGAGGTATTGGGATACCGACGATCGAATCTCGGGCAAGTAACGTACCGACAAAGGGAATTGTATACGGGGTTGCTTGAATCCTCGACATCGTGGTTCATCCGATGAGATCATCGAGGAGCATGTGGGAGCCAACATGGGTATCCAGATCCCGCTGTTGGTTATTGACCGGAGAGTCGTCTCGGTCATGTCTACATGTCTCTCGAACCCGTAGGGTCTACACACTTAAGGTTCGGTGACGCTAGGGTTGTAGAGATATGAATATGCAGTAACCCGAAAGTTGTTCGGAGTCCCGGATGAGATCCCGGACGTCACGAGGAGTTCCGGAATGGTCCGAAGGTGAAGAATTATATATAGGAAGTGCAGTTTCGGCCATCGGGAGAGTTTCGGGGGTCACCGGTATTGTACCCGGACCACCGGAAGGGTCCCGGGGGTCCACCGGGTGGGGCCACCCATCCCGGAGGGCCCCATGGGCTAAGTGGGGAGGGGAACCAGCCCATAGTGGGCTGGTGCGCCCCCCTTGGCCCACCCCATGCGCCTAGGGTTGGGAACCCTAGGGGGCGCCCCACCTGGCTTGGGGGGCACTCCACCCCTTGGCTGTCGCCCCCTAGGAGATCCCATCTCCTAGGGCCGGCGCACCCCCTAGGGGGCCTATATAAAGGGGGGAGGGAGGGGCAGCCGCACCCTTGAGTCTTGGCGCCTCCCTCTCCTCTGCTACACCTCTCCCTCTCGTAGTAGAACGGCGAAGCCCTGCTGCGGTGACCCCTGCATCCACCACCACGCCGTCGTGCTACTAGATCTTCATCAACCTCTCCTTCCCCTTGCTGGATCAAGAAGGAGGAGACGTCACGCTGACCGTACGTGTGTTGAACGCGGAGGTGCCGTCCGTTCGGCGCTAGGGTCTCCGGTGATTTGGATCACGTAGAGTATGACTTCCTCATCCCCGTTCTTTGAACGCTTCCGCTTGTGATCTACAAAGGTATGTAGATGCAATCCGATCACTCGTTGCTAGATGAACTCATAGATGGATCTTGGTGAAACCGTAGGAAAATTTTTGTTTTCTGCAACGTTCCCCAACAGTGGCATCATGAGCTAGGTCTATGCGTAGTTCTCTTTGCATGAGTAGAACACAATTTGTTGTGGGCGTAGATGTTGTCAACTTTCTTGCCGCTACTAGTCTTATTTTGCTTCAGCAGTATCGTGGGATGAAGCGGCCCGGACCAACCTTACATGTACGCTTACGTGAGACCGGTTCCACCGACTAACATGCACTAGTTTCATAAGGTGGCTGGCGGGTGTCTGTCTCTCCCACTTTAGTTGGAGCGGATTCGATGAAAAGGGTCCTTATGAAGGGTAAATAGAAGTTGACAAATCACATTGTGGCTTTCACTTAGGTAAGAAAACGTTCTTGCTAGAACCCTATTGCAACCACGTAAAACTTGCAACAACAATTAGAGGACGTCCAACTTGTTTTTGCAACAAGTGTTTTGTGATGTGATATGGCCAAAGTTGTGATGAATGATGAATGATATATATGTGATGTATGAGATGTTCATGCTATTGTAATAGGAATCACGACTTGCATGTCGATGAGTATGACAACCGGCAGGAGCCATAGGAGTTATCTTTATTTTTTGTATGACCTATGTGTCATTGAGAAACGCCATGTAAATTACTTTACTTTATTGCTAAACGTGTTAGCCATAGTAGTAGAAGTAATAGTTGGTGAGCAACTTCATGGCGACACGATGATGGAGATCATGGTGTCATGCCGGTGACAAGATGATCATGGAGCCCCAAGATGGAGATCAAAGGAGCTATGTGATATTGGCCATATCATGTCACTATTATTATTTGATTGCATGTGATGTTTATCATGTTTTTGCATCTTGTTTACTTAGAACGACGGTAGTAAATAAGATTATCCCTCATAATAATTTCAAGAAAGTGTTCCCCCTAACTGTGCACCGTTGCGACAGTTCGTTGTCCCGAAGCACCACGTGATGATCGGGTGTGATAGATTCCAATGTTCACATACAACGGGTGTAAGACAGATTTACACATGCAAACACTTAGGTTGACTTGACAAGCCTAGCATGTACAGACATGGCCTCGGAACACAGAAGACC
This sequence comes from Triticum urartu, assembly GCF_056163025.1. Classification (NCBI taxonomy): domain Eukaryota; kingdom Viridiplantae; phylum Streptophyta; class Magnoliopsida; order Poales; family Poaceae; genus Triticum; species Triticum urartu. Next base: position 509,898,005 of record NC_141874.1, read on the forward strand.
GAAAGGTCGAGCATGAGTCGTATAGAAGATACGATCAACATGAAGATGTTCACCGATGTTGACTAGTCCGTCTCACGTGATGATCGGACACGGCCTAGTTAACTCGGATCATGTTATACTTAGATGACTGGAGGGATGTCTATCTGAGTGGGAGTTCACTGAATAATTTGATTTAGATGAACTTAATTATCATGAACTTAGTCTAAAATCTTTACAACATGTATTGTAGATCAAATGGCCAATGTTGTCCTCAACTTCAACGCGTTCCTAGAGAAAACCAAGCTGAAAGACGATGGCAGCAACTATACGGACTGGTCTGGAACCTGAGGATCATCCTCATAGCTGCCAAGAAAGATTATGTCCTACAAGCACCGCTAGGTGAAGCACCTGCTCTCCCTACAGAACAAGACGTTATGAACGCTTGGCAGACACGTACCGATGATTACTCCCTCGTTCAGTGCGGCATGCTTTACAGCTTAGAACCGGGGCTTCAGAAGCGTTTTGAGAGACACGGAGCATATGAGATGTTTGAAGAGCTAAAAATGGTTTTTCAAGCTCATGCCCGGGTCGAGAGATATGAAGTCTCCGACAAGTTCTTCAGCTGTAAGATGGAGGAAAACAGTTCTGTCAGTGAGCACATACTCACTATGTCTGGGTTACATAACCGCTTGACTCAGCTGGGAGTTAATCTCCCGGATGACGTGGTCATTGACAGAATCCTTCAGTCGCTTCCACCGAGCTACAAGAGCTTTGTGATGAACTTCAATATGCAGGGGATGGAAAAGACCATTCCTGAAGTATTTGCAATGCTGAAATCAGCAGATGTAGAAGTCAAAAAGGAACATCAAGTGTTGATGGTGAATAAAACCACTAAGTTCAAGAAAGGCAAGGGGAAGAAGAACTTCAAGAAGGACGGCAAGGGAGTTGCCGCGCCCAGCAAGCAAGCTGCCGGGGAGAAGCCAAAGAATGGACCCAAGCCCGAGACTGTGTGCTTTTATTGCAAGGAAAGTGGTCACTGGAAGCGGAACTGCCCCAAATACTTAGCGGACAAGAAGGCCGGCAAAACGAAAGGTATATGTGATATACATGTAATTGATGTGTACCTTACCAGTACTCGTAGTAGCTCCTGGGTATTTGATACCGGTGCAGTTGCTCACATTTGTAACTCAAAGCAGGAGCTGCGGAATAAGCGGAGACTGGCGAAGGACGAGGTGACGATGCGCGTCGGGAATGGTTCCAAGGTCGATGTGATCGCCGTCAGCACACTACCTCTACATTTACCTACGGTATTAGTTTTGAACCTCAATAATTGTTATTTAGTGCCAAGTTTGAGCATGGACATTGTATCAGGATCTCGTTTAATACGAGATGGCTACTCATTTAAATCCGAGAATAATGGTTGTTCTATTTATATGAGAGATATGTTTTATGGTCATGCTCCGATGGTGAATGGTTTATTCTTAATGAATCTCGAGCATAATGCTACACATATTCATAGTGTGAATACCAAAAGATGTAAGGTTGATAATGATAGTCCCACATACTTGTGGCACTGCCGCCTTGGTCACATAGGTGTCAAACACATGAAGAAGCTCCATGCAGATGGACTTTTAGAGTCTCTTGATTACGAATCATTTGACACGTGAGAACCATGCCTCATGGGTAAAATGACCAAGACTCCGTTCTCAGGAACAATGGAGCGAGCAACCAACTTATTGGAAATCATACATACTGATGTGTGCGGTCCAGTGAGTGTTGAGGCTCGCGATGGCTATCGTTATGTTCTCACCCTCACTGATGACTTGAGTAGATATGGGTATGTCTACTTAATGAAACACAAGTCTGAGACCTTTGAAAGGTTCAAGGAATTTCAGAGTGAGGTTGAGAATCAACGTGACAGGAAAATCAAGTTCCTGCGATCAGATCGTGGAGGAGAATACTTGAGTCACGAATTTGGCACACACTTAAGAAAATGTGGAATAGTTTCACAACTCACGCCGCCTGGAACACCTCAGCGTAATGGTGTGTCCGAACGTCGTAATCGCACTCTATTAGATATGGTGTGATCTATGATGTCTCTTACCGATTTACTGCTATCATTTTGGGGCTATGCTTTAGAGACTGCCGCATTCACTTTAAATAGGGCTCCGTCGAAATCCGTTGAGACGACACCGTATGAATTATGGTTTGGGAAGAAACCTAAGCTGTCGTTTCTAAAAGTTAGGGGATGTGATGCTTATGTCAAGAAACTTCAACCTAAAAAGCTCGAACCCAAGTCGGAAAAATGCGTCTTCATAGGATACCCTAAAGAAACTATTGGGTATACCTTCTACCTCAGATCCGAAGGCAAGATCTTTGTTGCCAAGAATGGATCCTTTCTAGAGGAGGAGTTTCTCTCGAAAGAAGTAAGTGGGAGGAAAGTAGAACTTGATGAAGTATTACCTCTTGAATCGGAAAGTGGCGCAACTCAGGAAAATGTTCCTGTGGTGCCTGCACCAATTAGAGAGGAAGTTAATGATGATGATCAAGATACTTCTGATCAAGCTCCTACTGAAATTTGAAGGTCCACAAGGACACGTTCCGTACCAGAATGGTATGGCAACCCTGTCTTGCAAATCATGTTGTTAGACAACGGTGAACCTTCGAACTATGAAGAAGCGATGGCGGGCCCAGATTCCGACAAATGGCTGGAAGCCATGAAATCCGAGATAGGATCCATGTATGAAAACAAAGTATGGACTTTGACTAACTTGCCCGTTGAGCGGCGAGCCATAGAAAATAAATGGATCTTTAAGAAGAAGACATACGCGGATGGTAATGTGACCATCTATAAAGCTCGGCTTGTCGCTAAGGGTTATCGACAAGTTCAAGGGGTTGACTACGATGAGACTTTCTCACCGGTAGCGAAGCTGAAGTCCGTCCGAATCATGTTAGCAATTACCGCATTCTATGATTATGAGATATGGCAAATGGACGTCAAAACGACATTCCTTAATGGTTTCCTTAAGGAAGAATTGTATATGATGCAGCCGGAAGGTTTTGTCGATCCTAAGAATGCTGACAAGGTGTGCAAGCTCCAACGCTCGATTTATGGGCTGGTGCAAGCATCTCGGAGTTGGAACATTCACTTTGATGAGATGATCAAAGCGTTTGGGTTTATGCAGACTTATGGAGAAGCCTGCGTTTACAAGAAAGTGAGTGGGAGCTCTGTAGCATTTCTCATATTATATGTAGATGACATACTTTTGATGGGAAATGATATAGAGCTTTTGGACAGCATTAAGGCCTACTTGAATAAGAGTTTTTCAATGAAGGACCTTGGAGAAGCTGCTTATATATTAGGCATCAAGATCTATAGAGATAGATCAAGACGCCTCATAGGTCTTTCACAAAGCACATACCTTGATAAGATATTGAAGAAGTTCAATATGGATCAGTCTAAGAAGGGGTTCTTGCCTGTGTTGCAAGGTGTGAAATTGAGCTCAGCTCAATGTCCGACCACGGCAGAAGATATAGAAGAGATGAGTGTCATCCCCTATGCCTCAGCCATAGGTTCTATTATGTATGCCATGCTGTGTACCAGACCTGATGTAAACCTTGCCGTAAGTTTGGTAGGTAGGTACCAAAGTAATCCCGGCAAGGAACACTGGACAGTGGTCAAGAATATCCTGAAGTACCTGAAAAGGACTAAGGAAATGTTTCTCGTTTATGGAGGTGATGAAGAGCTCGTCGTAAAGGGTTACGTCGACGCTAGCTTCGACACAGATCTGGATGACTCTAAGTCACAAACCGGATACGTGTATATTTTGAATGGTGGGGCAGTAAGTTGGTGCAGTTGCAAGCAGAGCGTCGTGGCGGGATCTACATGTGAAGCGGAGTACATGGCAGCCTCGGAGGCAGCACATGAAGCAATTTGGGTGAAGGAGTTCATCACCGACCTAGGAGTCATACCCAATGCGTCGGGGCCGATCAAACTCTTCTGTGACAACACTGGAGCTATTGCACTTGCCAAGGAGCCCAGGTTTCACAAGAAGACCAGGCACATCAAGCGTCGCTTCAACTCCATTCGTGAAAATGTTCAAGATGGAGACATAGATATTTGTAAAGTACATACGGACCTGAATGTAGCAGATCCGTTGACTAAACCTCTCCCTAGAGCAAAACATGATCAACACCAGAATTCCATGGGTGTTCGATTCATCACAATGTAACTAGATTATTGACTCTAGTGCAAGTGGGAGACTGTTGGAAATATGCCCTAGAGGCAATAATAAAAGGATTATTATTATATTTCCTTATTCATGATAATTGTCTTTTATTCATGCTATAATTGTGTTATCCGGAAATCGTAATACATGTGTGAATACATAGACACCAACATGTCCCTAGTAAGCCTCTAGTTGACTAGCTCGTTGATCAATAGATAGTCATGGTTTCCTGACTATGGACATTGGATGTCATTGATAACGAGATCACATCATTAGGAGAATGATGTGATGGACAAGACCCAATCCTAAACATAGCACAAGATCGTATAGTTCGTTTGCTAGAGTTTTTCCAATGTCAAGTATCTTTTCCTTAAACCATGAGATCGTGTAACTCCCGGATACCATAGGAGTTCTTTGGGTGTACCAAACATCACAACGTAACTGGGTGACTATAAAGGTATACTACGGGTATCTCCGAAAGTGTTTGTTGGGTTGACACAGATCAAGACTGGGATTTGTCACTCCGTATGACGGAGAGGTATCTCTGGGCCCACTCGGTAATGCATCATCACAATGAGCTCAAAGTGACCAAGTGTCTGGTCACGGGATCATGCATTACGGTACGAGTAAAGTGACTTGCCGGTAATGAGATTGAACGAGGTATTGGGATACCGACGATCGAATCTCGGGCAAGTAACGTACCGATTGACAAAGGGAATTGTATACGGGGTTGCTTGAATCCTCGACATCGTGGTTCATCCGATGAGATCATCGAGGAGCATGTGGGAGCCAACATGGGTATCCAGATCCCGCTGTTGGTTATTGACCGGAGAGTCGTCTCGGTCATGTCTACATGTCTCCCGAACCCGTAGGGTCTACACACTTAAGGTTCGGTGACGCTAGGGTTGTAGAGATATGAATATGCAGTAACCTGAAAGTTGTTCGGAGTCCTGGATGAGATTCCGGACGTCACGAGGAGTTCCAGAATGGTCCGGAGGTGAAGAATTATATATAGGAAGTGCAATTTCGGCCATCGGGAGAGTTTCGGGGGTCACCGGTATTGTACCGGGACCACCGGAAGGGTCCCGGGGGTCCCCCGGGTGGGGCCACCCATCCCGGAGGGCCCCATGGGCTATGTGGGGAGGGGAACCAGCCCATAGTGGGCTGGTGCGCCCCCCTTGGCCCACCCCATGCGCCTAGGGTTGGGAACCCTAGGGTGGGGGGGCGCCCCACCTGGCTTGGGGGGCACTCCACCCCTTGGCCGCCGCCCCCCCTAGGAGATCCCATCTACTAGGGCCGGTGCACCCCCTAGGGGGCCTATATAAAGGGGGGAGGGAGGGGCAGCCGCACCCTTGAGTCTTGGCGCCTCCCTCTCCTCTGCTACACCTCTCCCTCTCGCAATAGAACGGCGAAGCCCTGCTGCGGTGACCCCTGCATCCACCACCACGCCATCGTGCTGCTGGATCTTCATCAACCTCTCCTTCCCCTTGCTGGATCAAGAAGGAGGAGATGTCACACTGACCGTACGTGTGTTGAACGCGGAGGTGCCGTCCGTTCGGCGCTAGGATCTCCGGTGATTTGGATCACGTCGAGTACGACTTCCTCATCCCCGTTCTTTGAACGCTTCCGCGCGTGATCTACAAAGGTATGTAGATGCAATCCGATCACTCGTTGCTAGATGAACTCATGGATGGATCTTGGTGAAACCGTAGGAAATTTTTTGTTTTCTGCAACTTTCCCAACACTTACTTCTGCCGATTCCTGTTGTTTGTTGACCATGTTGACAACGCAAGAGGGCGGCGCCGCGGCGAGCGCACCAAAGCGTGCGGAGGACGTCGTCGTTAACGATTTAGGAGACGGTGGGGCGGCGATGCGTGCGCTGAGACGCAGCCAGCCGTGGGAGGCGGAAGCAGGCGGCCCCGCCAGCGCTGGTTTGGTTTTGGCGGCTGGAGGAAGACAGGACTGAAGAAACACGACAGACTATAAAAGCACCAGGAGTACTTAACAACCTTAACTGAAATCAGCTGGGGCACTTAACAACCAAAGCTGAAAGCAGTATGAGTACTTATACAGGTTCAACCGTACAAAGCACGCCTCGAACAGTGCTACTTTGCCTACAGTTAACCAAGGGTGAGGCCGCCAAGCCCCAGGACAAGGCCCAGGCGCCACCCCGCGCATCCACAACCTTCTGAAAGCGGCTTCATCTCGCAACGTGGTCAATAAGCAGGATATTCGCTTTAGAGCCATGGAAAAGCATGAACATAATCTTCTGTCCTATTCTTCAAGATGGACGGGCCTTCATTATTTGAGACCACCCATGAATAAGTATCTTTTCACCTCCAAGGGGAATTGAGTAGGTCGACATAAACATCATGTTGTGACGAAGCGCAAGTCTGACCCGACCATGGCCAGGCATCTGTATAGGAACAATAGAACTCGGCAGTTCCTGTTTCAAGAAGATCACAGCTGTAAAACTGTGTATAAGAAATAGTTTATGAACAACATATATAACAGAAAACAGCTCGTACCATAAGTTTCTCGACACAGTTGGACCTGTTCAACGAGTGCAGCAGTGGCACACATATCCCACGTGGCCTTCCACCATTGAAATGCCCCACAAGGACCTCAAGACGATCAATAAAGTGTAGGAACTTGTGGATGTCGATCCAGTCAACTTCAGTGCCATTAGTAACAGCTGAGTTATTACAGAGTAACAAATGAGCAGACTGCTTAACTCTGAAAAAACCTACACGTGCCACCAATTATAAGAAAATATTAGTTAGAAGTAGCATCTTCGTGAGAGATTCGTTGCTACTTCTAAAGTTAAATTGTGATTAGTTAGACAGAATAGGTGGATTAAGAAGTAATCGAGGCAACAAGCAAGAACCAGATACAAAACTAACATGGATGAACAATTGGAACGACGTCGGGGTGGAAGATCGCAGTGAAGATGAGACCAGGTTCTGCTATTTCCATCAACATTCGTGCGCCAACTTTTAGTCCGTAACACTTGAGAAAGTTTATCCAAGTTCGACCATAAAAAAAGCAGTGATCTTCTTGGTTCATGAACCCAACTCGGAACTTATATCCATGGCTTGTCTTCACTGTGACCATTAAACTAGTGTATTCAGTTATGGCAAGGCCGAGCATCTTGAGTACATGTGTTATGGCAGAGCAAATAATACACTGCAGGAAAAATAATATGAGAACACAACATGTTCAAAAAAACCCCACCCTCCCGGATAGAAAAGAGGATTCTAGGAACATACTGTGCGCGTTTCAAAATGATGTGTTAGGATGAGAAGGAACAAGTGTGGCGTCTCGCCGAGGGCGCAGAAACCTATAGGGTACTCGCACTTTGGGCACTGCAAATGAAACACACTAGATTCAGTAGGAAGAAAAATGCATCAACGGCGGCGGCTGCCATCCTAGGATTACCTGTGACCAAGGGACTTGGGTTTATCGGGGATGGATGAAGAATTCGTACCTGGTTCTCCATGAGAAAACCCTATGCAATCGCCGAGAGGGGGTTTTCTCTGAACAAGCAGACAAGGGAGAAGGGGATTCAGGCCCAGTGAAATATTGCCGCTTCGTCCGTCCATCTTACTACTAAACCTGGAAAGGGGGGGGTTGTGATTTGACAGCTCATTGGGCATTACTGTGGCGCTACGACCGAGGTGTGTCTACCATGAAGTTGTGCACTCTAATTTGTGCATATGGCACGTGGACCCCGTTGCCGGTTGCCCCACATATCAGCGAAAGAAAGTAGAAAGACAGGAGTAACTAGTTACACATAAATATATTTTTTGACAGAGAGATACTCCCTCTGTAAAGAAATATACAAATCTTTTATATCACAGGCTCACCTTGCCGAGAAATATACTGCCTCTGCAACGCACGGGCATTATGGGGGTTCAGCTTTTTTATGGGGGTTCAGCTGAGAATATAATACTCAGATAGGCTCACGGTTCTGGACTTTGGGCCGCAAGCCGACCCTGCATGTTTGGGGGCCCATGTGTTCGACCTCAGCCCTTTTCATATTGCAAGCGATCGGTACGGCGCTGGTTTTAGATGATGTCGCAAGGCGAATACACAAAATTGAATAAAGCACGGTAGCTGTTGGAATGAAATCGAACGATAGTTCCTAACCAGCAATCAGAGTTGCAATTCTATCAACGATATACCATGTGATAAATAATACTGTCGTACTACTTATACACACAGGACACTTGTTTCACCATGCCAGATTATTACATCAAAATCTCTCGGAGGATAGATCAGTTCAGCAGTTGCGTGCTGCTACTGAAGAATTTCAAAGTTGATTTGGACCAGCTCTCCTTGCCGAGAAAGTTCGATTTTGACATCATCCCCTACCGCAAGATATGATTTAGATTTGAACCTTGACCATCCTTTAGCATCAATCATCATGCGACCATCCTTTGTACTTACGATATATTGAGCAGGTTCATTCACACCAAGGCTGCGCATGGTAAGAGAAACTTGGCAGCGGTCGCCCGGATTGTTGAACGACTCCCTCGTTGCTCTACAAATTCTCTGTTTGCAAACGAGAAGACATACCCACACAATTAGATCAACACAGTGAATCATGTGAAACAACATGGAAAGAAAAAAGAATGAAGCACTTGGGTGGCCAATGCTTACCAAGAAGGTGGACATGTCGGTTTTTGTAAGGACTTTGGTATATGAAGTGCGAACTGCAGCCCAGTTTGTTGCCGGTGCAACTGCACAAGCCGGAGCAGATGCAAGTGCAAGTGTTGGTGCAGGTGCCGAAGCCGCCGCTGCTGCCGGAGATGGTGCTCCTTGTAGAACTAGTGCCGGTGTCGGAGCAGGTGCCGGTGTCGATGCCCGATCCTCTGGTAGATCAGACTGATCCGCTGACGCAGTCGGTGCCCAATTCTCAGCTAGATCAGACTGAGCTGCTGCTGCTGTCAGTGCTAGAGCAACTGCCGGTGCTCGACCTCTGCGAGACAGCGGCAATCGTGTCTGGTCTGCTATGATCAACTTTCTAACTTGACTAGGATCCGTGACCGTGATCCAGTCTTTTTCTTCATTTCTTTTAAACGCGAGAAGGACTAATTGTGGCGTTTTTGTTAAACCAAACTGCAGTTCATCATAGGGATTCAGCTTGTACTCAGACAACAGACTGATCCAATTTTTTCCAATAATATAAGTGATGGACGGTGCCTTCGTTACTGACACGACATAAGAAGTGAAACCTGCAAAAATAGCCATCGTAGAGCAAACCAAACGGTTTATTCTGTGATGAATGTCACATGGCAAATCTGGATAGTAAAATTGCAGGAAAAGAAAGAAAACATGACATTAAATCAATAATATTTAGACAGTAAATCAATAAGATTTACTTGATGTGACACGAGTGAATCCTTACCAGGAAATCACTATCTTGAAGTACTAAACAGAAGATTGATTGTCCAACTACGCGTGGCATGCAGGGGCCCCGCCTACTCCCACAAGCAGGACAGTCCAAAGGCCGTGACAAATCATATGGACCGAACATCCATGGGACTGGAAATCCTGGTGGGTGCGATAAACCCTGCAATGCATACAGATATTGGAGTGTAACCATAATTGATAGACCGTCCTCACAAAAAATATACAGACTGAATTGAGTGGACAGACATTAACATAGACCGTTCTCAGGACTGACCACACACCAAAATCGGCAGTACTAATAAACAATACAGGGTTCACAAACACAAATCAAGTACTGAACAATAGTACTTACTACAGACAAGCAAAGTTGCACTAACTAAACTCCGCAGACTATTTTTTGCCACCGACCTACGGGATGAACCCCGCATAACTGACTAGGCCATGGACTTCGTGTGAGATGTCTACATGCACCATCACCCTCTTATCAACCTTGGAGAACCTAACAGAGTGGTCTTTCCACTCATAAACATGATGATGAAGACAGGCCGCATCAGATTTGTTGGGAAGCTTTACAAGAACCACACCCTTCATAATCGAAGGCACAGCCAGGAAATTGTTGTGGTCAAGTACAGCCTCGAGAACACGCCTGACAATAATGCTACAGGAAAACACTAGTTCAGGACACGTGGCGACAAGGACACATCAGCTGGATAGTTCAGCAGTAGAACTCATCATCAGGTCTTCCAGTTCACACGGCATGACTTTGAGAACTTCATCTCCACCGCGGACCTGGTTCTAATTCAAACAGAAACCATATTTTATTACTACCTCCGTTCAAAAATATAAGATGATTTTCAATATTATACTCCATATATGACTACATATACGCACAGAAATGAGTGAACAAAGACACTAGAACATGTCTTCAAAGGCATGAGAGCAGAGGGATTACATTCAATATCCATAACACAAGTTACTGAGGCAAATATACCCTCTTAAAAGGTAGCATTGATGTTCATAAATTACTCCCTCCGTCCCAGAATTCTTGTCTTAGATTTGTCTAGATATGGATGCATCAAGTCACATTTTAGTATTAGATACATCCGTATCTAGACAAATCTAAGACAAGAAATTTGGGACAGAGGGAGCAGTTGAAAGTAATCTATAAGAAATTAGTGTCAACCTCTCGCATGTTTTGGTCAAAAGTCATTTGGCACACAAAAATCACATGCAAGATCACCCAGAAAGTTGTACTACTAGTACTAGTACTGCGTGTTAGATGAAAAAACACGATCAAGATCAAGAAAAAGATCGTCAAGAAGAGATATTACCTGGACTTGCTTAATGAGGGATCCTGGAGAGGGGGGCTTGAAAAGGGCGATGGCTTTGAGCTTGTCTGTGGTAGTCTCGGCGGGGTGCTTGCGCTTCTTCGTACCATGAGCCTCGACGGTTTTGGCCAGAACCATAGACATCACTTCGGCCGGTGCTCCAGCGTCCATCAAAAAACTGTCAAATAGAAATAAAAGAAAAGAAACCATAATCACAAACCCAGAAGAAGAAAAGAGAGGGAGTTATAGGATCAGTCTCGGGGTTGCAAGACCGGGCCTTGGCCAGAATCAACACCATTGATGCGCTCACCTTTCCTTCTTTGGGAGAGAAGAACAATGGCAGAAGCAGGTCGGGGTTTTCTTGAAGAAATGAGGAACAAGATGAGGCAGAAGCGAGGGTTGGGTAGAGAGGAAGTTGAGAGAGAAGAGTGAAATGATGGTTGCTTCGTCCGTCCAACTTACTGCTGGAAAGGAGGGGGTTTTGTGATTTGACGGCTCATTGGGCATTACTGTGGCATTTCGATCGGGATAGTCTACCGTCACTCTACCACGGAGTAATTTAGTGCATGGTTGGTGGACCCCGATGCTGGCTGTCCCACACGTCAGTGAAAGTGAGTAATTTAGTGCATGGTTGGAGGAGGATCCGCACGGTAGAGCGTGTCCACTGTTTTTCAGAAGAAAAAAAATGATTATAGCAAGCGTTTCCACTCTTACGACGGAGGAGTGCGAAACACGGCAGCCACTTGAACATACACAGTGCTCCTACTACTAGGCATGTGTAGTGGTACATACGTCAGTACTACACAATCTTGTTGCTAGTGTAGTAAGATATGACGATAACAAATGATGTTGTGCGCATGTCAACTACTCCTATATGTAACATAGTACCGCTTTTTCGACTGTCCGGTCGAGAATGAACAGTGAGATCAATGTTAACAGAACTAGGTCCACACGCACGAAGAGTACGGTGCTACAGTACTCCACGAAACATGAACCATATGAAGCACGAATAGTGTTAGGCAGGGTGTATGAAGGGTGCACGGGATGGGAGCAAAAGTTCCCTTCTCGACCCACTTTTGGGTGTTTGGTAGAGTGCATGAAGGGTGCATGAGTCCACACTAGTAGGTTGGCAAAAATACACGAAGAGGAAACAACTATATTGAGATGAGAATGCAACCAAACACACCCACACGCTTTGTGCAACAGTGACTGATCTGCACCGTCTGAGTTTGATCCAACGGTCATGTTGCGCCGAGACATGGACATGCCCATGCAGAGGGCGCCTAAACACCACCGAAGTCCCTCTGCTTCTCGAGGCGCACAACGTTGGTGATGCAGGGTGCAACCGCCCGCAGAGCTTGCTCCCGGTCGATGGGAGCCAGCTCGTCAAAGACGGTGTCCAATGGCACGAATGGATTCCGGTGACGGAGCCCTGAAAGGATTCGCCCGACAACGGCGACGGCAGCCCGCAACCCCTCCTTGTCCAGCTCAGCCCCCACCATCGCGCGGAGACGGCTCGGCTCTTCAGAGATATAGGTGAAGAAGGAGACCAGGTCAGGAAGCCGCAGCTCGTTGAAGTCGACCGGGTGGTCGAACGGGTTTAGCCCGATGGCCGGCATCGTCGCGCTGGCATGACGGTAGGCATCGCGCAGCCGCAACATGTGCGTGGCAACTTGGTTCACCAAGTGGTTGAGGCGATCCTGGACCTCGTCACGATCAGCCCGCTCGCGCTCCAGCCGGCTCCCCTGACGGCCTATCGTATCTCTCGCTTTCTGCAGCAACGTCGCGGACGCCTCGAGCACCTTTGTGGTGGACGCATGCCGCTTTTGAAGCTCCATGAACTCCCGCACATAACGGAGGAGCATGGCACTCCTCTCCTCCTTGAGCTCACGGAGCTCCACGTCCTTGGCCCTGAGCTCCGCATCCTTGGCATGGAGCTCCTGTGTCAGGAGCCTCACCTTGGACTCCGTGATCTGCTGCGCCGCCATGGCACCAGGTAGAAGCAATGGGGAGAGGAAGCAAAGGGGGCGAAACGGCCAAAAGGCAATGCAATCTACGGGAAGGCGGAGGGAGCGGGGAATCTTTTGGTTTTCACCACGGTAAAACACCAGTCGACGACTTCTCACATCAGGGAGCAGTGGGTACAGGCGGAGTCATCATGACTAATTGCTGCCGCGCCTACTCCCGTCAATCAAAAAATTAAAAATCCTGCCGCGCCTGCTCCCGTCAATCAAAAAATTAAAAATCCTGCCGCACCCAAACACCAGAGCAACGCCGCGGTGGATATTTAAATTTACCTGCCGGCAAGTAGATAAAAAAAGGGGTGAAAAAACAAATGTGGCGGCGGCCTAGCTAATCGGTCGAACTAGCCCAACTAGCTAGCCACCGTGCTTCACTGATGTACTCGGCGGGAAAGGTGGTCTTTCGTGATTTGACGACTCATTTACTTGCTTCGGCGCTACGACCGAGGAGGGCCCAGAAAACGCGCGGTAGGGCGTCCCACGTCAGGAAGAATATATGCGTGCACCACCCGGGAGGACTCCGAAACCGCGCGGTAGGGTGTGCCATGTCTCGGCACGGAGGAAAAATGTGCGTGCAAAAATATACTGTATCAGACGTAGTACCTATGGTTCGACCTCGGGACCCAGCTAGTCGGTTGAAAACACCCCACTAGCCACACAGCTTCATCATGCAAACGTGGCACGGAGGATAGATGTGGTTAGCTCCGTCTCGACCAGCCACAACGTCTCTTGTTCTAGGCGATTCTTCTATTTTCCAAGTTTTTTAGTTGTAATAACACCACGGCAAGCTAGCGCCGCTCTTCGTGTGTGCCCGTGCAAAGGTTAGACGATGGAGAGAAGAGAGATTGAGATCACAGACCTGGGACCCACCAGTAAGTGAGATAACGGTCATGCACGTGTTGACGAGGCACTCCCTCTACTCTACTCAATGCAAGTACTGTATAAAATCAAGTTATGGGACAAAGCCAACAACCGTTCGTTTTTTCAGGCTATCGACTTACGCTTTGTAGTCCAGGTTGCCAGTTCGAATCTCGTCTTTCAGATTTCTTAGTTTTAGGTCCAAATTTGATTAATGACAAGTGGGACCCCCATGTGTTGTTCCGATATTTCAGTGTAGGATGGTTTTTTTGAACAAACACTTTGCGCGGTTAGACAAGTAACGGCACGAGTTACACGTTTTTTGCAAGTTTACGAACAAAAATGACAGCGGCATAGAATATCACATCCACCCCGCAGCTTAGATACTATGGTGATACGAGTTTTTACACCGTTGGAAGTGAGATCCAATGGCTTGGGAGTAGTCTTTGTAATTATGCGCAATTTCCAAACTCTCCAAAGGTTTTTTTGCAAATAAAACATTCAGGCCTTGTGTGTGCCGCTGCATCTTCGATCCAACAGCTCCCCGATGCTCATATTAGGTTCTCCCCGTAGCTTAATTACCCGCTACGATGATTGGAGTAGTTGTGGGCCGAATGCTACGAAAATATAATCAAACTGACCGGAATAAATGCCTACACAAATTAATCCAAGGTTGGAGTGCCCCTCGCAATGTAAATAGCTCCGGCTTTGCGAGGGATGGAGAGGTAGTAGCTTCAACGCGTGGAAGATACGGTGTGAGAAAGTGAGGTCAATCGAGAGACATATAGATAGAGAGACAAAGTGAGTGTGGTCCGACATTCATTGAACAAATATATATGCTTTGGAGAGATATTGTCCGATTGAGCTTTTTGGCAAGGGTGAGGGCTGTAAGATAGAGCTTGAGAGATGATCCAGTCACAGACGTGTAGATATACTTTGTGCGTGGGAGGAAGCAAGGTCAACCGATCACATAGGGTCGCCGTGCGATCGAAAGAGTGAGATGGGTTGGAGAGAGTGACCCAGATAGACGATGTGCGTGAGAGAGTATACAATGTGAATAGGTCGAATTGGGCTCAAACATGGTGATATATCGTTTTTGTCCGAGAAAGAGCGAGGTCAATCGAGACATACGGAGAGAGAGAGAGAGAGATTGAGTGAGCGTGGCCCACCATGAGGTCGAAAGAGTGGTGGCGGCTTGGATGGACTGACCTAGATAGACAGTCTGCGTGAGAGAGTATAGAGTGTGTCGATTGAGGCCCGAAGAGGGAGATATATCATTTGTGTGTGAAAGAAAACGAGGTTAAACGAGACTCAGATAAAGAGAGCGAGATTGAGCGAGTTTGGCCTGCCGTGCGGAAGAAAGAGTGAGACAGTCTCGAGGGAGTGACCTAGATATACAACGTGCGTGCGTGCGCATGCACGAGAGGTTGGGGGGCTAGATAGGCAATGCATGTGTTTAGTGCGAGAGGGTGAGAGGGAGAGGGGGAGAGAGAGAGAGCTCGGCATGGGGTGCAATGGCGGGTGTTTGAGGTAAATAGATTTGGTAACAGAGTGGAAAAAGTGTAGTTGAGAGACTTAGAGATCGAAACATGGAGAGAAAGAATGAACGTGTGTTGGAAACGGATAGCTTCCTAAGGTGGTTAGGAGAGGAAGATTGACCGATACAGGAAGTATGTAGCGTTTGTGCGGGGGGGGGGGGGGGGGGCTAAAAACAACATTTGAATGTACATAGTACGAGACTTAATATCGATGTTTCAATTCGGTGTACATTGTAAGATTTGAACCGAGGACCAGGCATACGGGTAATTATTTCGAATTCGTGCCATACTAAGTTTCAAAAAGTTGACATTGACTCAGTTGGTTGTGCTATTTTGTAGGTCATATGTTTGAATTCATCCAAAAGTTTTCTCACTACCATGGTGTTCATCATATACATATGAATTTGTATTAAAAAAGTAGCGTGGATACAGTGAAATGCGAAATCCACGTTAGAATTGGAGATCGCTACGTGACACACACTCTAATTCAAATAACTAACTACGTGACACACACTCTAATTCAAATAACTAATTATGTGACACACACTCTAATCCATGTTAGCGTGGGTACCGTTTCGATTTTTTTCAAATAACTCCTCATTAATTAATTTATAGTACTCACTCTGTTCACTTTTATAAGACCTTGAAGACATTTCAGACAATGTGCAAAACAGTTCATTTTAAGTTGTCTGAAACGACTTACAAAAGTGAACGGATGGAGTATCTCGTTTCGAATGACTAATTATTGCAAGGAAAACACGGACATGGTAATACATACAGATTCGTTTGCAAATGAAAGAAGATTCGTTTGCATTCTCAAATGTAGGCGCACCAGGCAAACCAGGGTTGTGTCGGGGTGGACGCTGCTTCGGTGCCTTAAAGGCAACTGCCTCTGGGTCACTGACATGTGGGCCAGCCACCTGCTGGGCCCATATGTCATGGACACAAAGGCAGGTGCCTTAAGGCACCAAAGCATAGTCCTGTCGGGGTGGTCGCGTGTGTCGGACGGACGCGTAGCACCCAGCCACCCCCCCAAAAGGACGACGACAATATAAGTTCGCGCGTCCATGTTTCGGATTGAAATATCTGGCGGCCCCAATTCCAGCCCAGCAAAATCTCTCTTCTCCACCGTCCCCTTCCGCGCCCAGATTGCTCAAATCCCTAATTTGCCGCCAACCCTCGAATCGCCCCTCGTCTCGTCTCTTTCCCCACCGTTCCACACCTCTGTGCCGGATGACGATGACGAAGACGACGGTTGCGCTTCACCACCGCACCGGAGCTACCTCATCTACACCCTCATCCACCGCACCGGGTGGTCCACCGACAACGTCGGCCGCCACAACCGACGTGCCTCACAGACACCGAGTTCCACTGCATCAGGTGCACTTCACCGACGTCGTCTCCCAGCTCACCGGGGCTACTTCACCGAGCACATCGTCACACCTCCGCCCCCCGAGGCCGTTGGGGCTTCACCAATGGTCTCGTCCACCGCATCTAGCGCTCCGCTGCCACTCAAGATCTGCATCCATGCGTGGCCAGCCAACGCTAGCGCATCACCCTCAACGGCTCTGAAGTGACCCGCACTCTAGCTAGGCGAGCATGCCCAAACGCTGGCCCGAACTAGGTATCCACACATCACTCCCTTGTGCACTGTTCCGACGATGTTTGGATATCCTTTCACTGCTCTCTTAGCTTACACGCCTATGCAACTTTGACCTTAACTCTTATTTCTTCTGGAGATATCATCTGAAACAAGCAAATCCATATTTTAGCGAAGCATGACGGCGCTACGGGATCTGGTACACATCCTGCACACCCGTATAACCTTGTAAGTATCTGTCCTCCAGTACAACATCAAGGTCTATTCCTCTTATTTGATCAACCATTCGCCGTGTCAAAAATGCAGAGGGGGATGCAAGGAGTACAAGGCCTGCACATCCAAGCAAGTGGTAACATGGACTTGTACATGGAACATCCCAAGCACAAGCAGAGCTGCAGTGAGCCTATACGACGAGCTAGCGTAAGTCCCTGCATTTCATTTAATTCATACTGGCATTCGTGTATGATTTGTGTGCAGTGGCTGATCCACGAATTCAAGTTACCAGCAGTGAACATTTAACTTAAAAAATACGAAGGCACTTGCACTCCGGAAATCAACATAAATTGAGAAATGTGAAGCTAATGCACTTTGAAAACCAGCTAATGATCCAAAGTAGTTCAGATTATAAACACTAAATGATGCAAGCACCAAAAAACACAAAATGCAACATGGTGTACAAGGACTACAAACATGGTCTGTACCTGCTTGAATTATTCGTTCTCTGGCTGAAAATATCGAAGTGTAATTGCACGTATAACCAGTGCACAAACTGCATATCAATATATCTATCCTGCACAAGTATGCCAATAGTTTCAAACAATAGATTAGAAAAGTATTTATGCTATGTTGTCATGATACGGGGACTTTCTGGTAGATGGCCTCGACGTTTCCTCAAGCTATGAAAATGCACTATAATTTGCTTGTCATCAATGCCTGCAAATCTCTGTCTCTCTCAACATAGTAGATCATCATTAGACACTAAATCCTTCAATGAGCTTGCAAAATGCTTGCATTAGATCCCTCATTAGACACTATATGTTCATCACCAGGAGCATGTAAAATGTTTGCATCAAATCCTTCATTAACTCGTTAGACACTTCAGGCTCAAGAACAACATGAGCTTGTATGTTTGCACCGGAAACTTGATTAGATACATCAGATTCAGTTAGTTCAGTATTGATTGGGGGAGTTATAAAATAAGTAGAAATTGGTTTCATTTTCTCATAGATTCCCTACATACAAGCAGTTTTACAACACCGTTAGGTTTAACTATTGGCCAGAAATTGAAGAGTTGAATTAGATATAATCAGGGATGTGATGTACCTGCTCGTTGCGCATGCTACTCTTGCAAGCTGCGACTGTCTGTTTGCGCAAGCTCGATGCCATGCTCGTGCTGCCTCCCACGCAGGCTACACCCAGGGTTGGATCTTCATCTTCTTGTCCTTCCATTCGCTTGAAGCCCGGCGACCGCCCTCCAACGAGGGCGCGAGGAAGTGCTGTGTCGGTATGTCCAGTGGCGGCTAGGTTAGGAGCGAACTAGACTGGAGGCTGGAGCGAATGAATTGGGATTTTTCTGCTGTCGATCAAATATGGGAGGCGCTCGTTTGGGCCGCGAGCCTGCTATAGGGCCTGCCTTGCACTTATGTTATTGGCCCATCCAAATTGAAACATTTTTATTCATTTTTTACATCGCCCGCTCGTGCGTTGGGACGAACAAAACTAGCATGGGTCAACCTGGACGACTCAAACTAGGTGCACACTTTCCATCCACCTGAGGCGGCCGCCCATACCAGCCCCTATGGTGGCGTCGTCCCTTTTTGCGTGTATGATTGGATAGTGAAAAATATTCGAGTGGCGCTTTTGATTTACCCACAGAATGGTTGAATTGCTTGTTTCTATGAACTGAGTTCGCCAATAATGTGAAGGATGCCAGTCTTTTCATCCTATTGTAGATTGCTTAGATCTCGATATGCCAAAAGTAATCGCATGAAATATACAGTAAAAGCCAGTGTGATGTGTTTGACTACAACTAGTCTTACTACACGTCCTCATATAACATATCAAGGATGCACCATCTTACCAGATTAACCATTCGACTTACCCATGCAGTGTGGGAAGAAAGAAGTATTGGGACTGCGTATCCAAGCAATTGATGCCATGGACTCCTTCGTACAACCTTGTAAGAGAAAAAGAAGTTGCAGTGTGCCTGTACAAAGAACTAGCATAAGTTCAGTTACCTGCTTCTCGGAATTTTAGTTAGCCACTTATTGCAAAATTGTTCAATTACGTTGCTTGGCTTAATTTAGTTTGCTACTAATTACATAATGGCACAGCCTGTTAATCATATTGTAGACTGCGCCTATCTATGTGTTTGATACTTACTGTTAAGAATTACCTGTTTGCCTTAACTTAAATATCTACTTGTTTGTTTAACTGCTTTGCTCCTGCAACAGCGGGTTACAATGATGTTAATAACTACTTTTCAGCATCCAATTGAAACTCTTTAATTCCTTGTTTGTTTAACTGGTTTGCTGTTATAACTCCCAGTTGAGATGTTTTGCTAACTTCAACTTTTCTGAACCCAATTGGAACTTTAATGGCAAAACAGGTTAGCCCAAGATCAAAGAGCGAGGTCCCCATGGACGTTGCATCATCCCACAGCAGTGGCACCAGCCCAATCGTGCATTATGAATTGTCAACTGCTGATGCTCTAGAGGCTAAACTAGTGGTAGAAAGAGATTCTGCTTCTGCACTTAGAGATGAAGTTCACATGTTGAGGAAGCACTACTAGGGAAAAGCCTAGCAGCGGCGTGGGTTTTCGGCCTATCAGTAGCGCGGGGCGATGCGCTACTGATAAGGCGCTACAGCGAACATATAGCAGTAGCGTCCCTCCGCCCACGCTACTGCTAAATCGACTTAGTAGTAGCGACTTCCCGGAGGAGCGCTACTGGTAATTAGTAGTAACGCTTCTCCCTGCCCGCGCTGCTACTATTATTTCGTATTTTATTTCTTTTTTATTTCATGTTATATTCGTACACCTTTACACAAGTTTTCATACAACAGGAACTTAGAATTTTTTTTACATCATAATGAGTTATTACGTCACGGGGTGAAAGAACTGTGGACTAGTTTCAAGTGGATGGACATCCACTTGAAACTAATCCGCGGTTCTTTCACCCAATGATATAATAAATATCATCATCATCATCATATCATTAACAACTTATCATCATAATATATCATTGTCATATAACACCTCCTCAAGATCATCGTTTTCATCAATGAGACATTACATAGCAAATTGGTCACTAGTCGTAATCATAAGTACTCCTCATCATCAACTATAACACATTGTATCACATAATAAACATATTGTACCTCATAGGACCTACTACATTCTCTTAGGACCTACTATATTCTCTAAGGTAAAATAGCAAAAAACAAGATAGCCCCTGACTCTCCATTATGGAGAATGGAGATTATCCTGTCTCCAATTCTTGCCTTTCGCTTAATGTTACTTCCAAGAACCTCCTTGTGAATGTCCAAACATTTTTTCCATTCTTTGATTAGCATGTGTTCACCAGTTTTAGAAATCTGATATGCACAGGTGAGCTCCTTAGATTGAACTGGCTGTATGTTCAGAACTGCAAGGCGACCATTCTGATACATCAGATGAGGCACACAATCCATCGGGATTTTCTGTTGAAAAACATAGTAATAACTTCGTAGTTAGCAATGATGTACTAGTTTTAGAAGTATGCAAAAGATGCACAGATGTCGTAATAGTAAAAAATCTTACCAGGGTATCTCCATAGAAGTTACCGTGATTCAACACGTGCACTAGTGGCACATATTCACCATAATTTGGAGGAGTTCGATAATAGGTATTGTAATTCTCAAGATAAGTACAATAAGCAATCAGATGACTTTTCTCCTTATAAGTTAATTCGGAGCCATCAGTGTAGTGGGTTTTGTCTACCATCTTCTGCACATTCTTTGAAGATTCAAAATAAGCTGTCAATGGAAATAAGCTGTCAACTATTTTGAAATAAAAAATATAAATTAGTTAATAACTATGTTTGAGAAACTCACATTGCGGTAGAATCGGAAGCGTATCAACAAGGACCCAAGTGTCCATATTGTCTTGCTCGATGTCAGGATCACCAAGATCCATGGTGACAATCATACCCTCATAAAAACCATACATTTTGCAAAGTGCTTCCCAATTTTGGCAACCAAAATGGGTTACGCTCTGAGAGTTGTACAGATTTACTTCAAAATCAATATCATGAGGGGTCCTTAGGTGTATTTTCTTTGTTTGAAAATTTTCATGGTCTTCAAAACCCATCCTCTCCAAGACATAGCGTCTTGCATGGCATGGGATAAGCTAGTCGAATTGTAAAAGATGAAAATTAGACGTTGAAATAGTTGAAGTCATGCTTAATTACGAAAAAAACACTTGTCGTTGTTGCATACCGTTTCAACATCGAAGGTCTCCTCGAGCTTAATGCTGAAGCGCCGATCTTCGTCCAGCTCAACGAACATGTCGCACATACCTCGATCATCGTGGCACCAGCTGCACTCCCTCGGGAGACCGTCGTCGTCCGAGTACGACATTTCCTACGTTCATAATTCAAAGATTAAACTTGTACAATTAAATATATGTACTAAAAAACCTAAATTAGATCATTATTTTTCGAGAAAATCCAGGCCACTCGATATTTCCTACATATTCTAGCACAAGTCATGCCAGAATTCACGGAAAAATCCAGCATGACCTTTGCTACAAAAGGACATATCGAGCGCCTGAAATTTGCCGGAACGGAAATTAATCAACACTCCGGCAAAACATAGGTCACTCGGAGGTGTAAACTGAACATGAACGGCCACTTGGGCAACCACATATCCTATTTGAGAAAATATGACATGTTCAACTAGTTTTATTAATTCAACTAGTTCTTACTAAATATAAACTTACTATAAATAGAAAAAAATAGTTCTTTTTAAAAATAAAGTAGTTCAACTAGTTATATTAATTATCTTACTAAAAATACATTAGTTCTATTAATTCAACTAGTTCAACTAGTTTATTAATTTACTTACTAAACTAGTTCAACTACAACTAAAGTAGTTCAACTAGTTTATTAATTTACTTACTAAATATAAATTAGTTGCTTTAACTAAAAAAATAAACTAGTTCTATTAATTTTCGTACTAAAAATAAAATAGTTGTATTAACTCAACTAGTTCAATTAAGCACTTACTATGAATAAAAATAAACTAGTTTTTACTAAAAATAAACTAGTTCAACTAGTTATATTAATTTTCTTACGAATTCTATTAAACACTTACTAAAATTTAACCCTAACTAATTTGATGAACTCTAAAATTTAATCATAACTAATTCGATGAACTCTAAAACTAATTCTACTTAGCATCTAATTTGATGAACCCTAACTAATTAGATGAACTCTGAAATTTAACCCTAAGAACCCTAGCTAGGCAGAGGTAGGGGAGGAGGAGGAGGGCATGCTCATGTGACTCCCCGAGACCGATGTGCCAGGTGTCTCCTAGTTATTCGCCGTCATTGCCATGTCATTTTCTTGCGTGTTGCATCTTATCATGTCATCATGTGCATTACATCATCATGTTTTCAAAACCTGCATCCGTCCGGGTTCCCCCAGTTCCTTCTGTTGTTCGTTCTGAGCCCAGCCACACTTGCATGTGCCCGCGGCATGTCCGAAATATTATTTTATAAGTGGTCGGAAAATGTTCTCGGAATGGGATGAAAGTTGGCGTGTGGTGTATTTATGTTGTAGGTAGGCCGCCTGTCAATTTTCGTCGCATTCGGAGTTCGTTTGATAGCCCAACCATTAAACTATAGCGGCAATAGTAGCCGGTTTAACGTCGGACGTTTTTGGTCTCGGGAAATCGTGCCGGGCTGCATCTCTCCCCTCTTCTCGCAGACCAACCCGTTCTCCACAGTCCACCTAGGCCCATGCCTACCCCTCTTTGCACAGTGCATCGGACCTCCTCCCGCGCGCGTCCGAAGCCGTCCCGGACCCGACCCAGACAGTCGTTACCATTGTGTCTGGATCATCCCCAAACATCTACAAAACATCTTCGATTTGTTCATTGAACTCCCTAGCCTCTTTTCTCGACCGCCCGATTACGATCGTACGGACCGAATACCCCTAAACCTAGCCTACTTACTATATAAATAGAGCAACCCTAAAATCTAGGGGAGTTGTCCCATCAGTCCCATCCCGCCGCCGCCACCCGGTCTCGGATCCACCTCCGGATCTCCTTCTCCTCATTTTCCTCCACCCACCAACCAGCTCTCTCCACTGCTACTCATCGATCCAGCTGCTTGCGCCCTCGATCCAAAATTCCTTCGGCCTCCAACCTGCAGTACTTCTGCTCGATCCGGATGTGATCGAGGCCGTGCCCCTCGTCCCCGCGCCCCTGTTTTGCTCGATTCAAGAGGAGAGAAGCTCCTCCCGAAGCTTTTTCTTCGCCATCGCCGTTCGGCATCATCGGGAACTGAGCTGCCGCGACCGTCGCCCTTGCTTTCCCTCGCCCGGAAGCCGCTGCAGCCTCCTCGATCTGGATCCAACCCGGCGCCACCGAACCACTCCCGCCTCTAGCTTGGCGATCGCCAGACCGAGAGTCCTGCCCCAACGCCATGGCCAGGAGTCGCCGACCCAAGACCCCAGGGCTCCTCGACAGCTGCGCGTCTGGCATCCAAGCCACCGTCTTCTTCCCGCGGCTCTTCGCCGGAGTCGCCAAGCCGCCGCCCTGGAGTTTCTCCACCGCCGACTCCCTCCGTCTCTGGTTCCGCCCGGCTCCGCTGCCCCGCCGACGAGCCCCTGCTCCTTTCCTCCCCTCCCGCTTGCATTTCTATGACCCTGCCATGACGCCCTCTGCAGGTAGACATCGCCGCCTTGGATTCGCGCCAAGCTCCGCCGTCCCCGCGCTCCTGCCGTCTTGCCAGTTCCTGCAGGTCCTCGTCGCTGCGACGCGCCCTCTGCATCGCGCTGCCGCTCCCCTGCTTTACTTGCTTGAGTCATCACTTCTCTGCTTCTTGATGAGCAGAGGAGCTCGCTTGCCCGCTCGATCATCAGTGCATGGCCGCCCGGATGGGCCACATCGCAGCCTCTAGCGCCCCCCGTGGGTCGCTTCCTCTCTAGATCGCGGCCCAGTTCCGTGCGTTTTGCCAGCCCATGTGAGCATCCCCTCTAGCCCTTCTGCTCTGTTGGGCCAGCCCCCAGTTTCGGCCCATATCAGTTTTTTTCCTGCGTGCGAATTTATCTTTTATTCCAGAGTTTACAGATTTGCAGAAAAACCCCTTAGCATCATGCATATCATAACTCACCAACCGTGCATCAGATCTAAATAAATTATATATGTAACTTGACTAGAATTTCATCTTGTTTCATATTATCCAACTTTCATGCATGCTTGAAATGTTTAAAATGTTGTTTGGTTAAATTTGCTCCTATGCCATGCTAAAATGCTTTAATTCATAACTAATTAACTGTAGCTCGGATTTAAATAATATTTATATGTAAATGGGGTAGAAAAATGCATAGTTCAACATGGTGGTATCTCTTTGCATGTTTAATAACTCTAAAATTGTGTTTAGGGCAGAACAGTACCAAATCTATAAAATGCTCATGAGGATTTCTCCGGAATTGTTGTTCGTTGTTCCGGCCTCATTTAAACTTGCCTAGATAGGTAGTTTTCTTTTGCCTCACCTCTTGCCATGTTTAACAACATTTAAATTTGTTGAGTACCTAACCGAGAGTGAACTAAATAATTGATGTGGTGTTCCGTCAATATGCAACTCGTTGCATATTGAGCTCCACTTAATTTGTAGGATTGTTTTGTGCATTTTGCCATGCCATGTTTCATTAAACCGGACATGCATCATACTTGGCTGTGCATCATGCCATGTTTATGTGGTGGTTGTTTACTATGTTGTTTGCTTTCTTTCCGGTGTACTTCTCGGTAATCCGGTAACGTTGTGTTTGTGAGGATCCGTTCGACTACGTCCGTTTGTCTTCTTCATGGACTCGTTCTTCTTCCTTGCGGGATTTCAGGCAAGATGACCATACCCTCGAAATCACTTCTATCTTTGCTTGCTAGTTGCTCGCTCTTTTGCTATGCGTATGCTACGATACCTGCCACTTGCTTATCATGGCTCCCATATTGTTAAGCCAAGCCTCTAACCCACCTTGTCCTAGCAAACCATTGTTTGGCTATGTTACCGCTTTGCTCAGCCCCTTTTATAGCGTTGTTAGTTGCAGGTGAAGATTGGAGCTTGCTCCATGTTTGGAACATGGTTATTTTGTTGGGGTATCACAATATCTCTTATTTATATTAATGCATCTATATACTTGGTAAAGTGTGGAAGGCTCGGCCTTGTGCCTGGTGTTTTGTTCCACTCTTGCCGCCCTAGTTTCCGTCATATCGGTGTTATGTTCCTGGATTTTGCGTCCCTTACACGGTTGGGTTATAATGGGAACCCCTTGACAGTTCGCTTTGAATAAAACTCCTCCAACAAGGCCCAACCTTGGTTTTACCATTCGCCAACTAGCCTCTTCCCTTGGGAGTCGCGCATCCCGAGGGTCATCTTTATTTTAACCCCCCCGGGCCAGTGCTTGTCTAAGTGTTGGTCCAAACTAGAGCCCCTTGCAACGCCACCTCGGGGAAACTCGAGGGCTGGTTTTAGTTGTACGGATCGCTTATCCGGTGTGCCCTGAGAACGAGATATGTGCAGCTCCTATCGGGATGTCGGCGCATCGAGCGGTCTTGCTGGATTTGTTTTACCATTGTCGAGGATGTCTTGTAACCGGGATGCCGAGTCTGATCGGATTGTCTTGGGAGAAGGAATATCCTTCGTTGAACGTGAGAGCTTGTGATGGGCTAAGTTGGGACACCCCTGCAGGGTTTTGAACTTTCGAAAGCCGTGCCCCCGGTTATGGGCAGATGGGAATTTTTTAATGTCCGGTTGTAGAAAACCTGAAGTTGATCTTAATTAAAATGCATCAACCGCGTGTGTAACCGTGATGGTCTCTTCTCGGCGGAGTCTGGGAAGTGAACACGGTGTTGGAGTTATGCTTGACGTAGGTTGTTCTAGGATCACTTCTTGATCTTAGTTCCTCGACCGTGCTTTTGCCTTCTCTTCTCGCTCTCTTTTGTGTATGTTAGCCACCATATATGCTAGTCGCTTGCTGCAGCTCCACCTCATACCTTTTACCCTTCCCATAAGCTTAAATAGTCTTGATCGCGAGGGTGTGAGAGTGCTGAGTCCCCGTGACTCACAGATACTTCCAAAACCAGCTTGCAGGTGCCGATGATACCGTGCAGGTGATGCAACCAAGCTCAAGGAGGAGCTTGTTGAAGATCGTGTTCGTTGTCTTGTTCCGTTTCCATTTGATCAGTAGTGGAGCCTAGTTGGGACGATCAGGGATCTGTGTAGCATTTGGGGTAGTCTTCTTTTATTTTGGTTCCGTAGTCGGACCTTGATTGTATCTGGTTGATGTAATGCTTTATCCATGTATTGTTTGAAGTGGCGATTGTAAGCCAACTATGTATCTCTTTCCCTTATGTATTACATGGGTTGTGTGAAGATTACCTCACTTGTGACATTGCTTTCAATGCGGTTATGCCTCTAAGTCGTGCTTCGACACGTGGGAGATATAGCCGCATCGAGGGCGTTACAAGTTGGTAATCAGAGCCTTCCCCAACTTTAGGAGCCCCCTGCTTGATCGAATCGCTGGCGTTGTTGAGTCTAGAAAAATGTTTTGAGTCATTTAGGATTATATATATTGGAGAGTTAGGAATTCTTTTTACTCCTCAGTCCCTTCGTCGCTCTGGTGAGGCATCCTGACGTAGAGTTTTGACTCTTCTCTTCCCAAATTTCACAAAAAAAATTTAGGATCACGCGGGTATCTTGGAATCGTTCCGATGGTTTTGTGACGAGAACATTGTTCTTGGTGCCTCCTGACATTTAGGGGTTGTGGCAGTGTCCCGAGGAGTTGAGCTGCGAGGTGTTTTCGTCACAATTTTATCGTTGAGATTCTGGAATACCTGAGTTTCGCCGACATCGAAAATCTCTTTTATGCAGTTGTTGGTGAGATAACCTCGACGCCACCCAGTACTGGGGCGGGAGTATTGCCATAACTTGTATAAAAGATGCTTTTCGAAGGTTGAGGTAAACGATTTCTGAAGGTTTCTTGGTTATGTGTTGAAGGATGGATACAGCTGGACGTAGGATTTGTTAGTTTTGGGTGAGATATTATGCTTCCCCTGTATCCCCAACACCTGATTGCATAATCGGAAAATTTCGGGAGTTTATAAGTGGGAATTCAAGTAGCTCTTAGGATATCTTCCCGACAGATGTATGATATGAAATTGGGGTTCGATGTCTAGTGGTCCACCTATCCACGGTTGGTTTTACAGTGGTCTCATTGTGTCCTAAAGAGTCCTTGGCTATGCCGTCTCGGGGACGCTTCGTATGTCATGTGCACTGCCTTGTACATGATGGTGCTGTACGATCGAGCCTGTGTAGGCCCCACCACAAAAACTTCGGACGAAATCTCTATCATATGTTTGTTCCGGCTTATTTTGCAAGCCAATCCTTTATTTTGTTTTCAGTTGTGGTATTCGAGTTGCTTCGAAGTCAAATGTTGATTCCATACCTTTCCTAAGCGGTGTTCTCATATTCCTATGTGAATACTAATCCTTCTTGTTTATCGAGATTGTCTTGTTAATCCTTTTCAACCGGCATATTCTATCTTCAAGTGGATCCGATCATTTCAACAGCCGCAAGATCAACTCAAGCATTCTCAACGGTGTTTGTTTCATCCGTCTCCAAGTTGCCTTTGTTTTTCCCGCCCACCCACCCCTTTTCTTCAAGGAATCTGATGTCTTAATCAAGTACCCTTTTATTCTTGTGAAGTCTCTCCATCCTTTTCCATCAATATTCTTATCCGGTGATTCTCATGAAGATCCTAATGGAGCCTCAAGTTCATCATTATTCGTTCTTTTTCTTCTCCGGCGGATTCAAGTCAAGCTTTGTTGATCATATCTTTTCCTCGTTTCAATACCTTCACATGCCGGTGCACCTCATGTTCAGTCATTTCTCGCTATTCAATTGTTCCAGAGTGCTGAAGATATCTCAGAAGATTTGTGTCTCCATTATCAATCCGTCCAACATATTTTGAGGTTGTTATTTCATTCAAGCCATTTAAATTCAAACTGGTGGAATCTCTCTTTTCAAGCAATCGTTCAACGGTGTTTCTTTTGAGTGGGCCCTAACCCACATGTCCTTTTCCAGGATCTTACCTGACTCTTCTTATTCTCCCGGAGCTTTTCAAATTCATCTCAAAGTTTGCTGTAAGAATGAATTATCATGAGTCATATGCATTTCTCCAAGATCTGTCAAATTCTTTTAACCGTTGGTTCAACCTTTCTATTCGTCATCCCGGAGTACCTCTACAATTATTGGTGGTGTTTCTCATCGTCATTCTCAGATTTTGAAGACCGAAGAAGATGTTTACCTCCATATCTTATCCGTTCTCTCAAAGATTCGTGATTCTAGTTCGAGCCCATCCTCTCATAATTGTTTTGATTGTCAAAATTCTTTTCACCTATCCAGAGCAATTCAAGAGTCTTTTCAGTTGGATTATCCAGAGTCCATCATTTCAGGTTTATTCATTCTCAGCTTTTAGTCATCATCCTCCAATCTTACCGGTGCATCGTCCAAGTGATCTCTAATCAGTCGTCATCCCTTCGTTCTCATGTATCTATATTGTCTCAAGTATCTTCATTCTTTTCACAATTATTACCCGGTGATTCATCCCTTTACTTCATTCATTTCCAATTCTTACGGTGGCTATTCAGGATTTTTCTTCCTTGCTATCATATCTATTTATTCATTGTCAATCCTAACGGTGATTCGTGCAAGAGTTCTCGTCATTCGTTATCGTATATATTCATTCGTTCTTCTCAATCCTACCGGTGACTTGTTGAAGACTTTCTCAAGTTATGCTATATCTATCTTAATCCTTTCTACGAGAATAAGTAGTATGCCAAATCCGCTGTTTGTCATCAATTTAAATTGGTGAAGGATACGCATAACGTAATTCTTATTATTGTTTCATCCAAGTGATTAATTCTTTATTCCGGAGGCTCATCAAATTCCTGATTTCATTTGTTCATCTTCTCTTTTCCCGGAGCTCCAACCTTTTTCAACTATTTCATCACGGAGATTCATCTAAATCGGTACAAGGATTCACCTTGTGTTTTCAACTCCTCATTCCTTTCGTTTGATCATCCTTTTATTTACCGGAGTTCTTCATGGAGGCTCTACATGTTGGCCCAACAAGGATTTAATTCCTTCTCGAAGTTTTCATCGAGATTCTTTTAAGAGGAGCTCAAGTATTCTTTATCTTGCATTTCAAAGTGCAATTCTTTCAACCTTATCATTTGAGGTGGTGTTATGTCATTCATGATAATTTGAGTTCATGTTTCATGATTCACAGGTTTTTAAGAATGGAGTATTTTAAATCCATCAATCTCTCTTTTGGAATTATCTTAGGTTATATTTCACCTAAAGCCTTCCCTAAGGATTGTTGCTATTTATGGTGCTTATAAATGACCCAAGTTCTTTCTTCTATCCTCCTAGTGAAATAGTTTTTCTCGTCCCCTTGTCATATCAATCCAATCTATCGTTTCCGTCAGTGGCAGAATTTCAAGTTAGTTTTGAGATATTCTCCATAAGCCCACTACAAGCTTATCCTTTTCGTTGTTGGTTTTCCAACAACTCCATTCGACCCTTCTTCTAAAGATGCCTTTTCAAGCTCTTTTGTGGCAGAAGTTGTCCTTTTCTTCTCCATTCTTTATTTCAATTATCCATCTTCTATCCTTTCGTTCCGGAGGCATTGTGTTGTTGCTCTCTTCAACCCTTCTCCTTGTTCTTGTCAGGACCTTGTTCTTTTCATGCTTATCCTATTTAACCGGAGTGTTGTGACCTTTTTGCTCAAATTCTTTTCGCCCTATCAAGTCTTGCACCTCTTTTCAACCGGAGTGCTGTCTGAGATCTTTCTTACCCCTTGTTCCATTCATTCAATAGTTCTGGAGGCAGTGTGTTGTGATTTCATCAAGTATCTTCTCATCTTATCAAGTTCTTATCCAATTCTTTTTTCTTTTCAATCGGAGTGCTTCCCGAAGTTGTTCTTCCTTGTCCCTCTTTTCTAACGGAGTGTTTTCAACTTCGTTCATCTCCGTGGTATTCTTTTCTCGAAATGGCTTAACCTTTTCAAGGTTCTTTGGTTTCACTTTTTGGGCAAAGAAGCAACTTAGTTTTACCTCTTCTCTTTCCTCTTCCTTTTCCCTCCGGTGCCATTCTAGATCTCGGGACGAGATCCTCTCGTAGTGGTGGAGTGTTGTGACGCCCCGAGACCGATGTGCCAGGTGTCTCCCAGTTATTCGCCGTCGTTGCCATGTCATTTGCTTGCGTGTTGCATCTTATCATGTCATCATGTGCATTACATCATCATGTTTTCAAAACCTGCATGCGTCCGGGTTCCCCCAGTTCCTTCTGTTGTCCGTTCTGAGCCCAGCCACACTTGCACGCGCCCGCGGCATGTTCGAAATATTATTTTATAAGTGGCCGGAAAATGTTCTCGGAATGGGATGAAAGTTGGCGTGCGGTGTTTTTATATTAAGGTAGGCCGCCTGTCAATTTTCGTCGCATTCGGAGTTCGTTTGATAGCCCAACCGTTAAACTATAGCGGCAATAGTAGCCGGTCTAACGTCGGACGTTTTCGGTCTCGGGAAATCGTGCCGGGCTGCATCTCTCCCCTCTTCTCTCAGACCAACCCGTTCTCCACAGTCCACCTAGGCCCATGCCTACCCCTCTTTGCACAGTGCATCGGACCTCCTCCCGCGCGCGTCCGAAAGCCGTCCCGGACCCAACCCGGACAGTCATTACCGTTGTGTCCGGATCATCCCCAAACATCTACAAAACATCTTCGATTTGTTCATTGAACTCCCTAGCCTCTTTTCTCGACCGCCCGATTACGATCGTACGGACCGAATACCCCTAAACCTAGCCTACTTACTATATAAACTAGACCATGATGGCGCGCGTTGCCGCGCTCGCCAAATTTAATGATCCTAATAAGAATTTGTATAAATTTTATGAAGGTAAAAGAGCTTTCAACCCCATATCATTCATGCAAGCTTATGATGTCCATCTTGGTCTTACAAAGGTTTTACCCACCATCATTTGTTGAAATTTATTCTGCTACACGGAACAATTTTTGGTAATAGCTAAATGGCCATATAGTGAGGCATGTAACTGGAATATGCTACGTGCATATTCATAATCTCTTAATGGTGTAAATGAAATAATAATTTTATCTCAGTTTCATAAGGCTACACCTGCATGGCCCGATGCTTTTTATTTGAGGCACCTGCATGGCCCGATGTCCAGAAGTTTGTTAATTAAGAATTATGCGGAAGTAGCTTATCAGTTTAGCGCAACCTGGGAGCAAGGTGCCAATAATCATGGACCTTCTAGTTATTCCCACATCTGATAACAAAAATTGAGAAGTAAAGAAACGAACTTTTGTCTGCTCGAGGAGAGCTAATGAGGTTTAATCAATCATGTCCACGGTGGTTATTATCACATCTCATGGTGACAACCACATGTTCAATTTTCTGAATATAACAAATATATACAAATAAAACAGTAGAAGCACGTAAAATGTTATATTCACTATTTATAAATGCAAATGGGCACATGATTTTCTTTCATATATACATGCTCATATGGACTACACCACATAAACTATAGATGTTGGTTTACTTAATAATTTACTCACTATCATATAAAGCCATTTGTTGGCCTTTAGTCACACGATCTCTAGTAAATGTTGGGAAAATGCAGGAATAGAGCAAAGCTAAAATGTTAACATAGGTTGCGGCTAGAGAACTCCAGAATCATGCTCTTCTCTGAAATTCAGTTGTCACTCAAAGTAGCCCGCCTCTGAAACTGAAGAGATGCCATGGAAGTTATTTGAGATGGCATTTTTTAATCTTATTTGAGATAAAATTGATGGAACTAAAGATGGATAGTTCAAACAATAAAGTAACTATTTACCTTGCAAAGACAATTGAACATATTTGACATGTATATATGATTTACCATTCTGTAAGTAGATGATCCAAAAGCTTTCTACTTGATCATGTTTTTCTTTAATGCAAGGGCAAATAGTAGTAATTGTGGGGGCCTTACCTATTAGTTCATGTGTATTAGCCAAGAAACCTACTCAGGATTGCAGTTTTTAGCATGTAAACACAAGAACAAATGGTTTGTGTTTTTGGGACACACTGTGATGGACAGTGGCATAGCATTGCTGAAGTAAGCAGCAATTAGTTCATGCTTCCACCTCACTGCATACAGAAGTAAATGAACAAACAACGTTGCTTTGAGAAATTTTTTTAGCATTGCTAAAGTAAACAACAATTTAATTCTTGATTCTCTTCATAGAATTTATGAAAGATCAACATCATGACCATGCGGAAAAGGGAAATCATGGTGGCAGCATGGGGCGAGCAAAATGAAGGAAATTAAGACTGCTACCAAGACCCGGGAGCTTTGTAGCCAGGCTTCCGCCACCAGATCGAGTGGTTGATTTAGTAAAACACCTTTATAATCATATTATTAACGGGAACTCCAAGGGACGCACCTATGAAATCCAGAGGTAGTACGGCGGCAGCGTGCGCCGCTGTGTCGTGGACAAACAGACCTAACGACGAGTCGAAGGGACCAGCGATGGAGATACAGTAATAGGCCAATGTTTTATTTTGCTGGGCCTGTACTTGAATGGTGTCGGTGTCAAAACCGGCGGATCTCGGGTAGGGGGTCCCGAACTGTGCGTCAAGGCCGGATGGTAACAGGAGACAAGGGACACGATGTTTTTACCCAGGTTCGGGCCCTCTCGATGGAGATAATACCCTACTCCTGCTTGATTAATATTGATGATATGGGTAGTACAAGAGTAGATCTACCACGAGATCAAGGAGGCTAAACCCTAGAAGCTAGCCTATGGTATGATTGTTGTATATGGAGTTGATGTCCTACGGACTACAACCCTCCGGTTTATATAGACACCGGATAGGGTTAGGGTTACACAGAGTCGGTTACAATGGTAGGAGATCTTGAATATCCGCATCGCCAAGCTTGCCTTCCACGCCAAGGAAAGTCCCATCCGGACACGGGACAAAGTCTTCAATCTTGTATCTTCATAGTCCTGGAGTCCGGCTGAAGGTATAGTCCGGCTACCCGAACACCCCCTAATCCAGGACTCCCTCAGTAGCCCCTGAACTAGGCTTCAATGACGACGAGTCCGGCGCGTAGATTGTCTTCGACATTGCAAGGCGGGTTCCTCCTCCAAGTCCTTCATAGAAGATTGTAAACACCAAGAGTAGTGTCCGGCTCTGCAAAATAAGTTTCCACATATTGCCATAGAGAGAATAATATAAACACAAATCAAATCTGCTGACGTATTCCGCAGTGCGTCATCACACTACGGCCAAGTCCTTTACTCGAATCGTTTTTACTTTTCCACCTCAGCATGTTTTGCGAGGCGGTTTCCTTGGCACGTCTTGTCAAAGCAGAGATCGTGTACCCCTTTTACGGGATTCTCATCAATACGGACGTGGGTAACCCAACCGCGCCATTTATCACGGCGCTTGGGAGGCAAGCGAGTTTTACTAGGCTGGTGGGGACGCACAACCGCATCCGCCCATATAAGGGGATAAGGATCCACCTTTTTACCTACGCCGTCTTCCTCCTTTGCCTATCCATCTCCTGCGCGCTCGAGCTCCAGCGCCCAAGCCCACACTTCCCACCTCAACCTTCTCTAGCAATGTCCGGAGCGGGAGGCAAGTGGATGGTCTCCTCCGCTACGGAGGGCCAAGTCAAGAAGCTAAGGAAGGCCGGATACCTGTCTAAGGACATC
This sequence comes from Triticum urartu, assembly GCF_056163025.1. Classification (NCBI taxonomy): domain Eukaryota; kingdom Viridiplantae; phylum Streptophyta; class Magnoliopsida; order Poales; family Poaceae; genus Triticum; species Triticum urartu. The sequence goes on from NC_141874.1 coordinate 509,932,012, forward strand.
GCGCGCCGGCTTCCCGAAAAGGGGCAGCTTCTCCCCACCCCAAGGCCCCATGAGAGGGTAGTATTTCTTCCCCACTTCCTCCGCGGACTGGGTTTTCCACTCCACCCATTTGTCCAGGGGCTCATGTTCTACTACGGCCTGGATTTCCACGATCTGGCCTCGAACTTCATCCTCAACATCTCGGCGTTTATCGTCGTGTGCGAGGCTTTCCTCCGCGTCAGCCCTCATTTCGGCCTCTGGCTCAAGATCTTCAACGTCAAGCCCAAGGTGGTGCGCGGCAGCCAGGCGGAGTGCGGAGGCGCCATGGCGGGCAAGATGGCCAACATCCTATGGTTCGAGGGCTCTTTTGTGGAGACCCTAAAGGGGTGGCAATCCGGGTGGTTTTACATCACCGAGCCATGCGATCCGAAATGGATCGTAGCCCCCGAGTTCCGATCCGGACCCCCACGCGGCTTATGTCCTGGAAAGAGACGGGCCTGTCGTGGGGTGACGAAAAAGAGGTGACCAGATTGCAAACATGCATCCAGTCCCTGGTGAATAAGCCAATCCAGCTTGTTAATGTAATCTAGGTTATGCTCGTCCGCCGGATCCTCCCATGCCAACAACAGGATTTTAATCTGTGGGAGTTCGACCCGGCGCAGCACCAAACCCTTAGTAGGCTCTTCGACATGACATACAAAGATGCCTGGAAGGTGCTATTCAAGGGCGCCGAGGCTCCCGCATCCGCTTCCGAGGACCGCGGATACAGCTCGCAGCGTCACGCTAGCGAGGTAAGCTATCTTCACCTTTTACAGGATGTTAAGCTTTTTTCATAGTTTGACTCTATGCGGGATCTAAACTCCCTTACCTTTGACAGGCTTGGCGGGCGATATCCGGACCGATTAACTGTCCGGCTCCGCTGCCCGAAGACCCAGCCCCAGCTCTACTAGTGAAGCTGCTGGTTCCAGCACCTTATGTGGTGCTGGAGAAGAAGGCCAAGAAGAAGAAGACCACGGGGACTCGGAAGAGTGCCCGTAACGTGGTGGTGTCGGACTCGTCATCCGACGAGTCTGAGACGCCCTCTTCCCGTGAAAACGAGGAGGAGGAAGAAGAAAACTCTCCCCCCCAGCGGAGGGAGGAGAGAAGAGGAAGGCCGCCCCAACAGGGGAGGCCGAGGGGTCTAGGAAAAGGAAGACCCCTCCGCCGGACTACTCCCCCGACGTCGAAGAGGGCGAAGAGGAGTGGCCAAACAGGGCCAAGCGTCCGGCGAAATCGTAAGTTCGGATATCAGAGTAACTCATGATGTTCCTTTGTTGCACGGCTTTCCCTAATGTCGAACGTAATTATGCAGCTCGCCCCGGGCCGAATTCAACGAATCGTCGGGCGGCTCCCTGGACTCATCGGACGTGAACTCAGTTCCGCCCGCTGTCTCCCCCCGCACTGCAGACGACGCCGAAGTGGCGTCGCGACAAGCTCTGGGGAAGGAGGAGGTGGTCCCGGAGGAGCCGCAAGGCAACCTCCCGGACTCCAGGAGTGAAGGGGATAAGGCCCCCCCAGGGCTCCAAGTCCGGCTTTGTGCCGGACACCGCGCCGGAATCTTCCACAGTTCCGGACCGCGGTAGGCGAACTCCTTCCAAGAGGAGCAAGCCTTCTGAGCCGGCGGCCTCCGTCCAACCGGAGGTGCCGGACAATCTGCTAGAGGTGCTTGACGGCGCCTCCATCGACGAGGGGCACCGTACTATTATGAGTACGGTGATCCAGAAGGTTCAGTCCGCCAAGAGCGGACTGACTGAAGCTTGCGCTAGCCTTCTAACAGGCTTCGAGGTAAGTAAAAATATGTAAAAATATTACCGCATAGACAGTAGCCCCTGATGCTCTGTTTGGCGTTCGGAAAGAAAAGCCGAATAGAGGATCTATTAAATATCGCAGGAGTCTAACAAAAAAGAGTCAATATGCGTATGCAGGCTTCGCTGCTATCCACCGCCGCACTGACTGCGGAGGTGGGTGTCCTGAAGCAGGACCTCGACCGGACCGAGAAAGAGCTCGGCCTTGCCAAGCGGCGGCTCGAGGAGAGAGAAGGTAAGAAATACCTTACAGAAAAAGTGCCTATAAAAAGGCATGATTGCAAAAAAATAACAGGATTGTACTGCTTATTGTAGGGGCCACGACTGAGGTGGTGACCCTTAAGCAGGCGTTGTCTGAGGCCGAAAAGAAAACGGCCGCGGAGCGCACCGAGCGAGACAGACTTGGGGCTCAGGTCGGCGAGGTGCAACAAGAGCTTCAGGCTTTCATGAAAAAACATGAGAGTTTGGAGCTTGAGTCAAAGGCGCAAGCATCCGAGCTCGCGACGGCCCTTGAGACTGCCAAGTCTGCCAAGGCCGAAGCCCAAAAGGCCCTCCAAGAGTTGGAGGAGATGAGGAAGATAGCAGCGGGTAAGGCATTCTTTATGCAAAGCAGAAATATAAAAGTAAACTACTTTTTACTTACCCGAATCCGGAGCTCTCCAGGGGCATTTGCAGATCTTCCCCGCAGCGTATCCGACGCTGCCGCATTCTACCGAGCTGAAGAGGGCAGATCGACAGAGAAGGTGTTCTAGTCTCAGTATTCTGAGGCCGGACACCCTGTGCCTTTGAGCGACCAGCTGAAACAGCTGGTCGAGCTCCACAAGGCGGCCGAACAGGCCATGAAGGGCTTCATAGTTCGGCTGTGGCTCGGAGAGGCCCTGCCTGGGAGCTATTTCAGGCTGGTGCGGCGGCTGGTGGAGTCCTGTCCGAGGCTCGAGGTCATCAAGCGCTCCGTCTGCATCGAAGGTACCCGTCAGGCCCTTGCCCGTGCAAAGGTGCACTGGGGTAAGCTGGACGGTGAGAGGCTTGTGAAGGATGGGCCGCCGCCGGGGAAGGAGCATCGCAAGCCCGAGAACTACTACAAGGATGTTCTTGCAGGTGCCCGCCTTGTGGCGGATGAATGTACCAAGGATGTGATTTTTGAATGAACTCGCTCGTGTTTATCCTGTGCGCTGAAAACTTGTTCATATGCACTAAGCAATGCTTATTGAATTTAAAATATTACTTTCTGTGCGGCCGTTTATCAAAAAAACTGTGAGATGGCCAGTCGTCGGCTTCTGCCCCCATGCCACTAGTTCTGGGGTGTTCGGGATAAACCTGAGCGCTCTTTTTCCCATAGTTGGGTCCTTCGAGGGAGGTGCTCAACACAACGAACCAGGCAATCGGACTATAATGCTTGAACACTCTCACTTAGCCATAGAACTCTATAATTTTAAATTTCGGCGAAGCCCCTATTTCGGAAGACCGAGTTCGGGGCGCTATCCACGCCTTGGCCGGACAAAGCCAGCTCCTCGCTCGAAGCGGCATAAGTCTTTAGGGACTCGAAAAACCTCTCGAACAGCGACCGGTCTCTCGCCTCATCATGACAGTCAGTTTTAGCTTTCTCCACTTAGGTGCTTAACCCAGCTGAACCGGGGCACAATCGCAGTGGTTCTCCTAGTGCTACCTTAGCCGATATAGTGGAACGTAAGGCACCAAAACATAGGAGCCGGGCAAACCCAACTATTGACCCAAATCATGATTCGGAGCCGATGCATATAGTGCTATAAGTTCGGGGTGCCGCACTTGTGAAAGTGTACGGACTTCTCGCACCATAATGAGGGGTACTGAAGCCCCTGGCGTGTTTGCCGTACCATGGTGTACGGGTGCAATCATGTCATTTAATAAACATATATGTCAAAAGAGGATAATGCAAAAAATAGACAAAAAGCTATGCATTGTTTATAGAGAGGCTATTTATCAAAGCCGAACGATATAAATAGTGCGATAAGCAAAAAGATATTGGACTATTTAACATGTCCTGGCCAGGGGCAGGTGAAAGTGCGTTATATCGACTAGAGGGGGGGGGGTGAATAGGCGATTTTTATGAAAGTCTTCAAAATGTGGAAGTTATGAAGCCAAACGATAGAAATAAACCTATTACCATGCAGCGGAAGGTAGACTACACTAGGCAAGCCATAGTCAAGTGTTCAATGAAGTGAAAGCACAATGACTTTATAGCAGCAATGTAGTAAGGATCAGGTAGGAAGATATTATGAAGCCATACAGAGCATGCAGTCACTCAGTGAAGACAAAAGATAGTGCAAACATACAATGACTTCACAAGGAGCAACAGTAAGTAAAGGGAAGGGAAGATGAAACCAGTGACTCATTGAAGACAATGATTTGTTGGACCAGTTCCAGTTGCTATGACAACTGTACGTCTGGTTGGGGCGGCTAGGTATTTAAACCTTAGGACACACAGTCCCGGACACCCAGTCCTGAACACGCAGCTCAGGACACCCAGTCCTCACCGTATTCCCCTTGAGCTAAGGTCACATAGACCTCGCCCAATCACTCTGGTAAGTCTTCAAGGTAGACTCCCAAACCTTCACAGACTTCGTTCACCGGCAATCCACAATGTCTCTTGGATGCTCAGAACGCGACGCCTAACCGGCTGGAGGATGCACAATCCTCAAGTGTAATAAGTCTTCAGATCACACAGACAAGAAGACTTAAGTGATGCCCAATTCTCTCTGGCTCTGGGTGGTTAGGGCTTTATCCTCGCAAGGAATTCTCTCTCAAAGGCTTCGAGGTGGGTTGCTCTCAAACGACAAAAGTCGTACTCTCAATCTGAGCAGCCAACCGTTTATGGTTGTGGGGGGTGGGCTATTTATAGCCACTTGGCAACCCGACCTGATTTGTTCGAAATGACCCTGGGTCACTAAGGAACTGACACGTGTTCCAACGGTCAGATTTCAAACTCACATGACAACTTTACTTGGGCTACAAGCAAAGCTGACTTGTCCGACTCTGGATAAGATTCGCTCTCATAGTCTTCACTCGAAGACATAGGTTTATGGTTAGGCATCACTTCAGTCAGTCTGACTGGTTCTCTTGGACCCCACTTAACAGTACGGTGGTTCCTATGACTCAACACAAAATAAAAAGAACTACGAAAGATCTAAGTCTTCGAGCTCCATAGGCTTCATGTGGTGTCTTCTCTTGTCATAGTTTTCAATGTGAATATCTTCATATACCACCTTTGACTTCAATGTCTTCATACATTTTTAGGGGTCATCTCTGGTAGGAAAACCGAATCAATGAGGGACTTCTACCTGTGTTATCCTGCAATTCTCACAAACACATTAGTCCCTCAACTATGTTTGTCGTCAATACTCCAAAACCAACTAGGGGTGGCACTAGATGCACTTACAATCTCCCCCTTTTTGGTGATTGATGACAAACTAGTTGAAGTTTTCAACGGGGAATATAATCTATGAAATTGTAAAGGATAAGGAATTGTCTTCATAAGTTGCAAGGGCTCCCCCTGAAGATGTGCATATAGGTAATTTGCTTTTGGAATGCAAATGCACATGGCAGGTTGTACTTGTGGAGATCCACTTCAACTTATGATGACAATCCACTATGCATGTGAAAGTATATGAAGATAATGACATGCATAATGGAAAATGGACGTCTGCAGAATGATCTAAGTGCGGAATTTGTCGTCGCACATGCGGAATTTATCATCGCAAAACAAAGTGGCAGATAAGTAGCAGATGACCATCGAGTTTAAGTGTTACAACTCAAAGAACCAAATGTAGCAAAACGAGAGTTGTAAGCACGAAGCAAAATATAAAGCACCCGCCCATATGGACCCACTTGAAGACTATCAACCTCATATGCTTCTCCCCCTTTTGTCAGTAAGGACCAAAAAGGTTTGAAGACATAGAGCATCTACTCGTTCCCATGCAGAGTAGGTGAAGTAGCAGGGTCGTTGGTGGTGTTTGGCGGTGCTAAAGAGCTTGGAGCAGAGTTGACGCGTGCTGAAGGAGGTGGTGGTGAAGTAGCATCATCTTCATCCTCGATAACTCTGGCAGTCACTGTTGCAGCAGATGAAGAGAACTCAGAGTCTTCAAGGGGTGGAGTTCCTAGCAGCACAGCTCTTCGAGGAGGTGTGGAGTCAAACTTGAATCGCTCAGTGAAGCCATCCTCTTGGAGATCATCTTCAGAACACATCATCGTTAGCCCTTTCCATGTACGGTGACATGTTTCATGGGCAACAAAAGCATTCTTGGTGGCAAGATTGCGAATGCGATTAACTTCCACCAAGAGGCTTTTCATCTGACGCTTCAGCCAGTCATGATGCCTATCCTGTTTCTGATGAAGAGCCACAAGAAGCTCTCGGTCGTTGAGAACACGAGTGCGCTTCTTGGGTCTTGGAGCAGTTGTACTATCAGTGGCTTCAGTAGACGCAGGGTGTGGTGCACGTGTAGTGCCAGCCAAAGGATACACCCGAGTGACTGCTTCAACTCCTTCAATGTTCTGTGAGAAACTCTGATGCTCTGCATTCTAAAGACTTAGAGGTTCCTTTGCAGGCTCAGGATAGATGGCTTCAGTAGAGATATCCACATCAGGCAGAAAAATCCTATGATTGCGAGCAGATGGCTGATATGAGATATCGGAGTGAAGTTTAATTAGCCGCATTACCCATGGGGCGTAGAACTTCAAGCCAAATAGATCAGAGCCCGATGCAACAAGTTGGCGGATGAATAAGTCCTGTGCATTGAAGCACTTTCCATGAAGAATATAGAAGACCAAAGTCTTCATTACACCCTCAAGCTTGGCATTTGGAGAGTGCCCTTTGATGGGCCAGAGAGTTCGCCTGATGATGTGATAGATGGTTCGTGGCAGATACTCAAGGTCTTCAACGAAGAAATCTGTTGGATAAGCAGCATCTTGGGGCAATGGCTTCATCATGCTGAGCATCTAACTCATATCAGGTTCCGGCCTCTTAAAGATGCTCTCAATAGCTTCACTATGCAGCTGACAGCCATGCTCATAGAGATCGCCAGGAGTGGGCAAACCAGTGAGCTCAATGATGTCAAATGCATTGGCTTCGTGATGAACATTTCCGGTCATCCACTCCAGGACCCAAGTCTTCGGATCTCTGCTGTACCCGTGGATGTGAAGTGTGGCATAGAATTGGAGCAGCAGCTCTTCATTCCAATGCTCTTGGTCAGTAACGAACGGCAGCAGTCCAACTTCCTTGAAGCAATCCAAAGCTTCTTCCAGACAGGGCAGACCAGCTATGGTTTCAATGTCAAGGTGCTTGTGTGGGAAGATGCGACCTTGGTTGTAAAGAATGCATGAGTAATAGCTTCGCTGAGGATAGCTCCAGAACCGATCAGATGATATCCTTTCCCTTGAGTAGGGGTTCCTGGAGCTATCAAAGAATGTGTTGTCTGCCCTGAAGCCATTGATATTGAAGGAGCCAGGTGCTGATGCAGGACCTGGGAACCTTGGCAGTCTTGGGATTGGCTTCTGTACCTGAGGCCTGTGCTCAACATGATAGTCGAACTAGGGACCGGCAGCAGACTCAGGAAAAGAAGTGATGGGATCAGTGGCTTCGCTGTCTTCTTCTTTCGTTGGGGAGGGCTCCACATTAGCTTCATTGGTGGTTGTGGCAGCCGCAAGATTTTCATCCTCCACTTGACGAGCTGGAGGGTCGGTCACAGGCACGTTCTCCTTGAGAACTGCTTCTTGTTGGGACAGGGGAGTGGGAACTTGTGGGACTTCTTCTTCCGCGGCTGATGCAGCCGGATTGTCTTCAGCAGAGACTTGAGGCCTTGGACCTTTGCGAAGCCTGCGCAACGCAGGCGACGCCTGTGGAGTTGGAGTGGGCTGGGCCTCAAAGTCTTCTTCCTCTTGTGGGCGATCCGCCCATGAAGCATCCTGTGCAATTGGCGTCAGTGGACGACCAATGCTGATGAGTTTGCTGTTCTGAGGAAGGACTGCACCATCTTCTACATTGTCATGTTGACCAATGTCTTCAGCAGCGATGGGATCAGCTGCTGGAAAGTCTTCAGCTTCATGAGCCTCTGTGGAAGCAGGCTCATGGATGGTCAGTTGGCGTTCAGCTTCATATAGACCATAGAAATGGGTTCAACTATCAAGGGCTCTATGGAAGCAGCCCGATCTTTCTTGGTCTTCCTCTTCTTCTTGGAGGGGGCAGTTGGAGAGGCTTCAAAATGTTTCCTCTTCCTGGCTTCAGCCTCAGCAGTCCTTGTCTTCTTGAGCTCTGAAGCTGTTGACCGGCTTTTTGGCTTCGAGCCAGTCATTTTAGTTGGGAAGACAATAGGAACTGCTTCCTGCCTTGGTGCGTCAGGTTCAGCCGTAGCAGGCTTCTTCTTCTTCTTCTTTGCGGCCATCCTGGGGTCGATGCCAGGACGACCAAGGGCCTTGCGCTTCTCAGCCTCATTGTAGGCTTGCACACATCTGTCAGCCAGAGTCTTCATGCGCTCACGCGAACCCTGAGCTTCTGCACGTTTCTTTACAAAGGCTTCCTTGAGCTCGTGCATCATACTCTTGAAGTTCTTCACTTCCTGCACGCTGAGCTTGGCCATATGCTTCTTGAACTAAGCCTTTTCATAGTCAATCTTTTGCTTCAGTTCAACAATGCGCTGGGCAATAGCGAGTTCTGAAGCAATGGCGCCTTGGAAGGCGACACTGAGGCCAATTGGTAGCTGCAGATCTTCAAAGCTGATGTTTGGCGTGTCAAACCACTCATCAATGAAGTTGTGGATGATGGTCACATCAAAGAGAGGCAGATCATTGAAGATTTCTGCTTCTTCTTTGCTCTTGATGAGTTGCTCAAGAGCGTCATCTGCTAGATCTTCATCACTTGACAGATCAATGTCGTCATTGCGCAGAATGGCAACAGCAGTTAGCTCTTGTCCGGTGTGAGGCAGAGGCATCTTGACTTTCTGGGGCTTGGAGATGCGAGATAAGTCTTCGGACTGCACACTGTCTTCAGGAGGTGCAGTTGCTAGTGGCTTCGCCCTTGAGATTTTTGGTGAGGGGGCAGGCTTTGAAGCTTTAGGCTTCTTCATCTTCTTTGTCTTCGGTGCTGCAGGAGCTTCTTCTGATTCAGCGTCAGCTGCAGGCTCATTCACTGCAGTCCCTTGAACTAAGATGCGGGTGATGAGGCCTTCAAGGTTGTAGAAAGGACCGATGACATTGGGTTCTGCATCTCGTGTGCCATCTGCCCTTGATGCTGAGGGACCAGGGTTGAAGTCTAACCCCAAAGTCTTCTTGTTCTGCTTCGCTGAGTTCTGGGCAAACTGGAAGTTGCGCTTGAACAGATTGTCGTCACGACACCATAGTAGTGATGATGGGTGTGCATCAGTTGGCTGTGGCCCACGGACCATGCAGGGATAGAAGCCTTGAGCAATGGCTTCATCTCTGGACCTGGGTAGAAGATTCTTGTATTGGATGTCTCCCCACGGTCTCTTGATGGCATTTTTCTCAGCATATTCTTGGGTTACAAATTGGTATTTGAACCATTGTTCTGCCCAATATCTTCAAATCCATTGGATTCGGGTCTTGTGCTGATTGTAATCCTCTTCAGGATCTGTCTTGTACAGTTCTGAGAGTTCATCTGGCAGATCTTTGGATGTTTCTCCACGACGCTTTCTGCCACCCTTCCTTGCTTCTTTCTCTGAAGCCATAAACTTTAACTTGAAAGGCTTCAACACGTTCAAAGGCTTCAAAGGTTTTCGCTTGCTGGACCAACAGGAACTGGCTTCGGGAAAATTAATGTGATGTTGTAAGAATTCTGCAAATGAATGCAGACTATGAGAACCAAAGGATTCTCCCACGAACATGTACCTGTGACATCATTAAGGTGCGAGGGAAGGGGAAGAGGTCATATGCATTCTCAGAAGATTTTGAAGATAAATCAGTTTAGAAGACATTGACCTCATTTTGCGAAGACATTCACTCATAGATAAGGAGTTGGTTCCAGATTTGTACGAATCCACAGATCAGTACAAGTGAGGAATCTAACTACTTTGTGAAGCATAAGTGAATATACTAGGCATGTTATGAGATGCAGTATGAGAGAGATCTAACTTGTGTGAATAGAAACTGCTTGTGGTAGAAAGTGACAAATCCATAGGATCAACGGTGCTGTAAAAAGGAAGTTTTATTTACCACACTAAGAACTGCTAGACGAAGTGGAAGATGAGGCTAAGAAGTTCGATCTTCCATGCCCTAACTTGGCGACGGAGGACACCTACGGCGACGGCGGAGAGGAAAATGTCTGCGGTCGGCGTGAAGATGGCGTCGAAGAGGTTGCAGCAGCGAAGCGCTTCGTCGAGGGCTAGCGGTGGCGCTAGGGTTCGTGCGGGAGTGGAAGAAGAGATAATGACCGCTGTGAAGTGTGTATTTATAGGTACATGGGCGGCACTGCGCTATTACACAGGTGCCCCTGGCGATTCGCATCTGAGGAACACGTGGCCATTATGCGGAATTTTGGGGTTTGTTCCACGTCCCACGCACGCCTTGATTGTCGGGTGGTCGTTCCTACTTCATGTGGAGGAATGAGCATTGAAAACGGACTTAATGGTTGTCTCTGTATCTTCTGCTGACAAGGACGCAGAGAAGACATTCGACAGTTTCAATAGAATGCATATGATTTGGAGAGATAGAATTTGAGATAGAAAGCATAGAGAGGTTAGGGTCCGATCACATTCACTTAGTTCAAAAGATTCAACAATGAAGACATAGCTATAAGTGAATGCTGTAGAGGACAGAACACTAATATATATATATATAATCAACATAATGAAGATAATCATGAAGATATGTTGAGATCGAAGCCAAACCAAATGTGAAGACATTGCAAGGTAACGTCATGAGTGAAACACTTCAAAATAGAACATTTGGTGGTGGCGTTACCCACCGTATGGGAAGTATTAGACCCAGACACGGCGCACAATTATCGTGGCGCTCCGAAGTCAAATTCCACATTAATGTATTCACACTTAGAATGTATGTCTTCATTGATTGAAGATATACTTTACTTCGTGTGTTGCACATCTAAGTCATCAATATGCATAAGGGTTAGGATGTGTGCCTGATCACAGGACATTTGAGGATTCCAGGATATTTAGCTCACACCGTAACTTGCAAAATCTCTTCTCATCCAAGGGCTTGGTGAAGATATCTGCCAATTGCTCTTCAGTGTTGACGTGTATGATATCAATATCTTCCTTCACAACATGATCTCTGAGAAAGTGATGACGAATTTCAATGTGCTTTGTCTTCGAGTGCTGAACTGGGTTGTTGGCGATCTTGATGGCGCTTTCATTGTCGCAGTAAAGTGGCACTTGCTTCAGATGAATGCCATAGTCCTTGAGTGTTTGCTTCATCCACAGAAGCTGAGCGCAGCAAGATCCAGCAGCAATGTATGCAGATTCAGCAGTGGAGAGAGATACACAGTTCTGCTTCTTTGAAGACCAACATACAAGTGATCGTCCCAGAAAGTGACATGTGCCTGATGTAGACTTGCGATCAACTTTGTCACCAGCATAATCAGCATCCGAGAATCCAACCAGATCAAACTCTGAGCCCTTTGGATACCATAATCCTAGAGTTGGGGTGTGAGCCAAATATCGAAGAATTCGCTTCACAGCTAAGCGATGCGACTCCTTTGGTGCCGCTTGAAATCGAGCACACATGCAAACACTAAGCATAATATCTGGCCTAGATGCACATAGATAAAGTAAAGAACCAATCATGGAGCGGTATACCTTTTGATCGAACTCTTTACCATTGTCGTCGGGACCCAGATGATGTTTGGCTGGCATTGGTGTTGTGAAGCCTTTGCGGTCTTGCATACCGAACTTCTTCAGGCAATCTTTGAGATACTTCTCTTGAGATATGAAGATGCCGTTGCGTTGTTGTCGTATTTGAAGACCGAGGAAGAACTTCAGCTCTCTCATCATGGACATCTGATATTGCTCTTGCATCATATATCCAAACTCTTCACTGTACTTCTGATTGGTGCAGCCGAAGATAATGTCATCCACATATATTTGGCACACAAACAGTTCACCATCATATGTCTTCGTGAACAGAGTGGGGTCTAGGGAACTAGGTATGAAGCCTTTGCTCTTCAGGAAGTATTTGAGTGTGTCATACCAGGCCCGAGGGGCTTGTTTGAGGCCATACAGTGCCTTGTTGAGCTTGTATACCATGTCAGGATGTTTTGGATCTTCAAAGCCAGGCGGTTGTGCAACATACACTTCTTCTTCAACCTTGCCATTGAGAAAAGCACTCTTCACATCCATTTGATATAGAAGTATGTTGTGATGATTTGCATAAGCCAGCAGTATGCGTATGGCTTCAAGTCTAGCCACAGGAGCAAATGTTTCATCGAAGTCAATGCCTTCCACTTGAGTATATCCTTGAGCAACGAGACGAGCTTTGTTTCTGACAACTTGACCATGCTCATCTTGCTTGTTGTGGTATATCCATTTGGTGCCTATTATATTGTGCTTCCGTGGATCAGGACGCTTAACTAGTTCCCATACATTATTCAGCTCAAACTGTTGAAGCTCTTCTTGCATAGCTTGAATCCATTGAGGTTTCATGAAGGCTTCTTCAACTTTCTTGGGTTCTGTTATTGAGACGAATGCGAAGTGCCCACAGAAATTTGCTAGCTGAGTTGCCCTTGAACGAGTAAGTGGACCGGGTGCATTGATGCTATCAATTATTCTTTCAATCTGCACTTCATTGGCAACGCGAGGATGTACAGGGCGAAGACTTTGCTCTTGCTGATCATTGTCGTTGTTAGAAGGAATGTCTTCAGGCTGAGCATTGTCTTCATGTTGATCAGGTGCTGAGATGATAAGTTCTTCAGGATGAGCTTTAGAAGGTATAACTTCTCCAGTTCCCATTAGCTTGATTGATTCACTGGATGGAACTTCATCTAGCACATTTGGCAGTTGCTCTCTTTGTGAACCATTGGTCTCATCGAACCGCACATCCACTGTTTCAACCACTTTGTAATGAAAGAGATTGAAGACTCTGTAGGAGTGCGAATCCTTTCCATATCCAAGCATAAAACCCTCATGTGCTTTTGGTGCAAACTTTGAGGTGTGATGTGGGTCCTTGATCCAGCACCTTGCGCCAAATACTCTGAAGTAACTGACATTTGGCTTCTTGCTAGTAAGGAGCTCATAAGATGTCTTGTTCAGAAGCTTGTGAAGATAAACACGATTGATTGTATGGCATGCAGTATCAATGGCTTCAGGCCAGAATTTTCTTGGGGTCTTGTATTCATCTAGCATCGTTCTGGCCATCTCAATGAGTGTTCTGTTCTTGCGTTTGACGACGCCATTCTGCTGTGGCGTATACGGGGCTGAGAATTCATGTGTGATGCCCAAGGTATCAAGATATGTATCAAGGCCAGTGTTCTTGAATTCAGTGCCATTGTCACTTCTGATGTGCTTTATCTTGGCGCCATAATTGTTCATAGCTCGATTGGCGAAGCGTCTGAAGACATCCTGCACTTCAGTCTTGTAAAGGATTATGTGCACCCAAGTGTATCTAGAGTAATCATCAACAATAACGAAGCCATAGAGGCATGCAGTAGTAGTAAGAGTTGAGTAATGAGTGGGACCAAAAAGATCCATGTGAACCAGTTCGAAGGGTCGAGTAGTGGTCATGATTGTCTTCGAAGGATGTTTGGCCCTCGTCATCTTCCCTGCTTCACAGGCACCGCATAAGTGGTCTTTCTTGAACTTGACGCCCTCGATGCCTATGACATGCTTCTTCTTCGCAAGGGTGTGGAGGTTCCTCATGCCAGCATGCCCAAGCCTCCGATGCCAGAGCCAGCATTCTGAAGCTTTTGCTAGAAGACATATGGCAAGCTGTGGTCCTGCTAAGAAATCTACTACGTACAGATCATCTTTTCGATACCCTTCAAACACTAGAGACTTGTCAGATTCCATTAGTACAAGGCAACGATATTTTCCAAATATTACGATCATGTTCAAATTGCAAAGCATTGAGACAGACATTAAGTTGAAGCCAAGGGATTCAACAAACATGACTTTGTCCATGTGTTGATCCCTTGAGATTGCAACTCTACCTAGACCCAATACCTTAATTTTACCAGTGTCAGCAAATGTGATGTGATTTGTACACCCACTATCAATAATCCATTCTGAAGACGCTGGTGTCGTACCCTACAGTGCAGTTAGGGGATAGGCTTCACCAAGAGCATTGTGAAGCAAAAACATTTGACGAACCAATGGGTTATGAAAGCTTAGATCCAGATTAGGACTAATAGGGAGAGTAGCAAGCGATTCAGGAACGAAGTACATAGTAAGACCATTTGGGCATTTGATCTTGCGCCCTACAAGATGTTTAAGGTCCCCAGCAATGGCGTCAGACGATTTTGGTTTTCTGCTGGAGACCTTTCCCTGCAAAAGAGAGTTAAGCTTTCTTAGCCACCCATCTTCAAGGGTGGCTGAGAAGCAATAAGTCTAAGTGCAGCATCTGAGAATTTTGGCTTTGGAGCCCTAGCAAACAGTCTTGCAGGCGGACAATAGTACTCATAAGAATAAGCAGAATAGTTCTTGGTCTTATGAACATGGCGGTTTGATGAACCACTCTCATATTCATATGCCTGAGTATGGTTTCCCTGCAAAACATTTGCGTTAGTGCGACTCAGGTGAGTCCTCTTTCTGTATGAAGCCTTTGGACTGTATGAAGCCTTTGGTCCGAGGTTTGTCTTCTTCACGTGAGGTGTCATGATGACATTCACAGGAAGATTCTCCAGACACCTTTTCGGAACCCAGATCTTCTTCATAGGCGGTCCATTCCTGCAGTTAGTACCAATGTACCTGGCAAACACTTCACCATTCTGATTCTTAAACAGTATATAGTTTGCATCAAAGGATTCATCAATGATAATGGGGTTAGCACCGGTGAAGCCAGATAGATTGGGTGGGTCTGCTGAAGGTTCCTTTGCAGCAACCCACATGGTTTTGGGGTACTGCTCAGGTTTCCAGTAAGAGCCATCAGCATTCATTTTCCTTACGAACCCAACACCCTCTTTCCTTGGGTTTCGGTTCAGAATCTGCTTTTTGAGGACATCACATAGTGTCTGATGCCCTTTAAGACTTTTGTACATCCCTGTTTCAAGCAATGTCTTCAACCTAGCATTCTCATCAGCAATAGCAGTGGTATCCTCAGCAGAGGGGTTAGTTACCACATCAACAGTTGAAGATATTGCAACAGTAGTAGCAGTAGAACATTCAGCAACAGAAGTAGCATTATCATGCTCAATGCATTTAAGACATGGTGGTTCAAATCCTTCCTGAGTGGGACTGATCTGTTTGGAGTGAAGTGACTCGTTTTCCTTTTGAAGATCTTCATGAACCGCTCTCAATTTCTCAAGATCTTGCTTCCTTTGAAGATAATCATAGGAAAGCTTTTCATGAGTTGTTGAGAGAGTTTCATGACGACTTTCAAGTTCCTGATACTTAACGTGAAGATTTTTTATGTCTTCAATTAAGGATTCAGATCGAGTCATTTCAGCACCTAGCAGATCATCGCTTCTGTCTAACAGTTTTTGAATATGTTCCATAGCTTTCTGCTGTTCAGTTGCAATTTTAGCAAGTGTTTTGTAGCTAGGTTTTGAATCACAATCAGAGTCATCGTCACTAGATGTTTGATAGTGAGTAGTGTGTGTGTTTACCTTGGCACCGCGAGCCGTGAAGCAGTAGGTAGAAGCGGAGTAGTCCTTGTCATTTGCATCGGTGTTGGTGACGAGGTCATTGTCTTTAGTATTGAAGATGGACTTGGCAACGTATGCTGTAGCCAGACTTGCGACGCCTAAATCGGACTCCTCCTCAGACTCCACCTCCGCCTCCTTAGAAGCGGACTCCTCCTCCGAGTCCATTTCCTTGCCAACAAACGCACGTGCCTTGCCAGATGAGCTCTTCTTGTGTGATGAAGACTTTGAGGAAGACTTGGATGAAGACTTTGAGTATTTCTTCTTCTTCTTGTCGTCAGAGTCATATTCCTTGCTCTTCTTCTTTTTGTTCTCATTGTCCCACTGTGGACACTCAAAGATGAAGTGGCCAGGTTTCTTGCACTTGTGACATGTTTTCTTCTTGTAGTCGTGAGCAGAAGCTTCATCATTCCTTGATCTTGATCGGGAAGACTTTCTGAAGCCTTTCTTGGTGAATTTTTGGAACTTCTTCACAAGCATAGCAAGTTCTCTTCCAATGTCTTCAGGATCATCAGAACTGCTGTCAGATTCTTCTTCAGATGAGGAGACAGCTTTTGCCTTCAAGGCACGAGTTCGCCCATAGTTTGGACCATAGATATCTCTTTTCTCAGAAAGCTGAAACTCATGTGTGTTGAGCCTCTCAAGTATGTCAGATGGATTGAGTGTCTTGAAATCAGGACGTTCTTGAATCATCAGGGCTAGGATGTCAAACGAACTATCAAGTGATCTCAGTAGTGTCTTGACGACTTCATGTTTGGTCATCTCAGTAGCGCCGAGGGCTTGAAGCTCATTTGTGATGTCAGTGAGTCGGTCAAAAGTGTGCTGGACATTCTCATTGTCATTTTGCTTGAAGCGGTTGAAGAGGTTGCGAAGGACACTGATACTCTGATCTCTCTGGGTTGAGATGCCTTCATTGACCTTGGAGAGCCAGTCCCAGACCAGCTTAGATGTCTTCAAAGCACTCACACGGCCATACTGTCCTTTGGTCAGGTGACCACAGATGATATTCTTGGCAGTAGAGTCCAGTTGAACAAATTTCTTGACGTCAGCAGCAGTGACACCTTCTCCAGCCTTGGGAACGCCGTTTTCGACGACATACCATAGGTCGACATCAATGGCTTCAAGATGCATGCGCATCTTATTCTTCCAGTAGGGATATTCAGTTCCATCGAAGACGGGGCACGCAACGGAGACTTTAATTATCCCTGCAGTCGACATAGCTAAAACTCCAGGTGGTTAAACCGAATCATACAGAACAAGGGAGCACCTTGCTCTGATACCAATTGAAAGTGCATTATATCGACTAGAGGGTGGGTGAATAGGCGATTTTTATGAAAGTCTTCAAAACGTGGAAGTTATGAAGACAAAAGATAGAAATAAACCTATTACCATGCAGCGGAAGGTAGACTACACTAGGCAAGCCATAGTCAAGTGTTCAATGAAGTGAAAGCACAATGACTTTATAGCAGCAATGTAGTAAGGATCAGGTAGGAAGATATTATGAAGCCATACAGAGCATGCAGTCACTCAGTGAAGACAAAAGATAGTGCAAACATACAATGACTTCACAAGGAGCAACAGTAAGTAAAGGGAAGGGAAGATGAAACCAGTGACTCGTTGAAGACAATGATTTGTTGGACCAGTTCCAGTTGCTGTGACAACCGTACATCTGGTTGGGGCGGCTAGGTATTTAAACCTTAGGACACACAGTCCCGGACACCCAGTCCTGAACACGCAGCTCAGGACACCCAGTCCTCACCGTATTCCCCTTGAGCTAAGGTCACACAGACCTCGCCCAATCACTCTGGTAAGTCTTCAAGGTAGACTCCCAAACCTTCACAGACTTCGTTCACCGGCAATCCACAATGTCTCTTGGATGCTCAGAACGCGACGCCTAACCGGCTGGAGGATGCACAGTCCTCAAGTGTAATAAGTCTTCAGATCACACAGACAAGAAGACTTAAGTGATGCCCAATTCTCTCTGGCTCTGGGTGGTTAGGGCTTTATCCTCGCAAGGAATTCTCTCTCAAAGGCTTCGAGGTGGGTTGCTCTCAAACGACAAAAGCCGTACTCTCAATCTGAGCAGCCAACCGTTTATGGTTGTGGGGGGTGGGCTATTTATAGCCACTTGGCAACCCGACCTGATTTGTCCAAAATGACCCTGGGTCACTAAGGAACTGACACGTGTTCCAACGGTCAGATTTCAAACTCACACGGCAACTTTACTTGGGCTACAAGCAAAGCTGACTTGTCCGACTCTGGACAAGATTCGCTCTCATAGTCTTCACTCGAACACATAGGTTTATGGTTAGGCATCACTTCAGTCAGTCTGACTGGTTCTCTTGGACCCCACTTAACAGTACGGTGGTTCCTATGACTCAACACAAAAGAAAAAGAACTACGAAAGATCTAAGTCTTCGAGCTCCATAGGCTTCATGTGGTGTCTTCTCTTGTCATGGTCTTCAATGTGAATATCTTCATATACCACCTTTGACTTCAATGTCTTCATACATTTTTAGGGGTCATCTCTGGTAGGAAAACCGAATCAATGAGGGACTTCTACCTGTGTTATCCTGCAATTCTCACAAACACATTAGTCCCTCAACTATGTTTGTCGTCAATACTCCGAAACCAACTAGGGTTGGCACTAGATGCACTTATAGCAGGCCGCGGAATTGTATTCAAAAACGTTATGCTGCTCATAACAGAGACCACCTGGGAGTTCCATAATGTGGCAGGGCTTGTCTGCCTCCCTGGATCTTGCATCGTTTGTGCGGCAGTCGAATTGCCGAACAGGTCGTCCGAAGTATGGAGTCCTGAAAGTAAGAAAAAATAAAGAAAAGAACCCGGCAGCCCCTAGTACGTTTTAAGCCGTATTTTGGGTGTGCCGTTATTGTGCCCCTTCCCCTGTGCCCATGGTATTTCAAGGGCGTAGTTATGTACGCGAGGCACTGGTTTCGCTATGTCGCGAGAGCTGGGGTTGGGGCCGCATTGCTACGCTTGCTCAGAGCGTGCCAGGCGGTCCTCTATGGGTTACTCCGGGCGCGCTTGGCAGTGTCTGGCTTTTTAACGGCCGGACTGGAGAATTGCCTAAGAAGGCTACTTTGTACTTCCGCTGCGAGAGCCGCCGTGTGCTCCTCCGTACGGAGGGAGCGTTCGGTGTTTCCGTTGACCGTGATTACTCCTCGAGGGCCTGGCATCTTGAGCTTGAGATATGCGTAGTGCGGCACTGCATTGAACTTTGTGAATGCGGTTCGTCCGAGCAGGGCGTGATAGCCACTGCGAAACGGGACTATATCGAAGATTAACTCTTCGCTTCGGAAATTGTCCGGGGATCCGAAGACCATGTCAAGTGTTACTGAGCCTGTACAGTTGGCTTCTACACATGGTATAACGCCTTTAAAGGTCGTTTTTGTGGGCTTAATCCTTGAGGGATCTATGCCCATTTTCCGCACTGTATCCTGGTAAAGCAGGTTCAGGCTACTGCCGCCGTCCATGAGGACTCTTGTGAGATGAAATCCGTCGATGATTGGGTCGAGAACCAATGCGGCGAAGCCGCCATGACGGATGCTAGTGGGATGGTCCCTTCGATCAAAAGTGATCGGGCAGGAGGACCATGGGTTGAACTTTGGGGCGACTGGCTCCAACGCGTATACGTCCCGTAGCGCATGCTTCCGCTCCCTCTTGGGAATGTGGGTTGCATATATCATGTTCACCGTCCGCACTTGTGGGGGAAACCGCTTCTGTCCATTGTTGTTCGGCGGCCTGGGCTCCTCCTCGTCGTCGCTGTTCAGCCCCTTGTCTTTGTTTTCGGCTCTTAACTTGCCTGCCTGCTTGAACACCCAACAATCCCTGTTAGTGTGATTGGCTGGCCTTTCGGGGGTGCCATGTATCTGGCACAAGCAGTCGAGTGTTCAGTCCAAACTGGGCGGGCCCTGAGTATTCTTTTTGAATGGCTTTTTTCGCTGACCGGATTTATAGCCTCTGAATCCGGCATTGATTGCCGTGTCTTCATTGTTGTCGCTGCTAACGCGGCGTTTTTGCTTATTCCGACGTGTCCTGCCACTTTTGTCCTTGGTATCCGAATTACCAGGGTTCTTTGATAAGTTGTTACTGCGAGCTAGCCAGCTGTCTTCTCCCCCGCAAAAGCGGGTCATGAGTGTCGTGAGGGCTGCCATAGATTTCGGCTTTTCCTGTCCCAGGTGCCGGGCAAGCCACTCGTCGCGGATGTTATACTTGAAGGCTGCTAGGGCCTCTGCGTCCGGACAGTCGACTATCTGATTTTTCTTTGTTAGGAACCGTGTCCAGAATTGCCTGGCCGATTCCTCTGGCTACTGAATTATGTGGCTTAAGTCGTCGGCATCCGGTGGTCGCACGTAAGTGCCCTGGAAGTTGTCGAGGAATGCGGTTTCCAGGTCCCCCCAAGAACCGATTGAGTCTGCTGGCAAGCTGTTAAGCCAATGCCGGGCCGGTCCTTTAAGTTTGAGCGGAGGTATTTGATGGCGTGTAGATCATCGCCGTGTGCCATGTGGATGTGAAGGAGATAATCCTCGATCCATACCGCCGGATCTGTT
The DNA here is from genome assembly GCF_056163025.1 of Triticum urartu. Taxonomy (NCBI): domain Eukaryota; kingdom Viridiplantae; phylum Streptophyta; class Magnoliopsida; order Poales; family Poaceae; genus Triticum; species Triticum urartu. The sequence continues at coordinate 509,952,201 of NC_141874.1, forward strand.
GTGCCATCGTATGATTCGATGTTTACGGGTTTGAAACCCTCTGGGATTTTATGATCCATTACTTCATCCGTGAAGCATAGCGGGTGTGCGGCGCCTCTGTACTGGGCTATATCACGACGCAGCTCGGAAGAGCTATGTCTGTTGTGTTCGGCCCGGCCGGATTTGTTGTATCCGGAGTGAAGATCATCGTCACGTGCCGTAGAGCGCCTGCGCGATCCGTAGATCGATCTTGTTTGCCTTGCCTTATCCTCCAGTACGTCTTGCAGGTCTGGCGCATTTTCCCGTGCCTTAGTTGAGCGGCGTCGGGGCATGGCTTAGGTGGAGGGCCGAGAGGCCTCTCTGTCGCGGCCGCGAGGTGGCCGGTCTGCCATGTCGTGCGCTAGTGATGTAGGTGCTTCCTCCTCTAATCGGGGTAGCGGCCTGCGCTTTGGGTAACTCTTGGAGGGGCGTTCGAGTTCATACTCTTCGTCCGCAAGGACTTCAATCCATCTGTCAGCTAGCAAATCTTGGTCAGCTCTAAACTGTTGCTGCTTTTTCTTGAGGCTGCTTGCCGTGGCTAAAAGCCTGTGTTCGAAACGCTCTTGTTCGGCGAGGTCTGATGGTACGACGAATTCGTCGTCATCGAGGCTTGCCTCGTCTTCGGAGGGAGGCATATAGTTATCGTCCTCGACCTCTCGGTCTGCCGCTCTCTCATGAGGGCTGGCTTCTCCATCTTCCTGTGCCGAATCTTGCTGGGGTGGGTGTTCTTCGGCGCTATCCGGGGTAGTATTATCTCCCGTGCCGGAATCACCGTTTTTGCTTTGGCGGGATTTAGAGCGGCGCCGCTGACGCCGGCGCTTTGGCTGTTTCTTGGAGGTGTCATCCCCCGCTGTTCCATCGCCATCTCCATCTTTTGGAGTATCCACCATATATATGTCATATGACGAGGTGGCCTTCCAGCGCCCTACAGGTGCTGGTTCCTGTTCGTCTCCTACATCGTCGTCCATACCGTCGATGTCTTCGGAGCCGAAGTCAAGCATGTCGGTTAAATCGTCGACAGTGGCTACAAAGTGGGTGGTGGGTGGGCTTTGAACTTCTTCATCGTCCGTATCCCATCCTCGCTGACCGTAATCCGGCCAGGGCTCTCCTGATAAAGAGAGAGACTTGAGAGAATTCAGGATGTCGCCAAAAGGCGAGTGCTGAAAGATGTTCGCGGCGGTTAACTCCATTATCGGTGCCCAATCGGATTCGATTGGCAGGGGCGCGGGGGGTTCGGAGTCCGGGGAGGAGTCTGGATCCTCGGAGTCACGGGTCATGCAGAGTGCGGGGCTGGCGCTCGGCTCGATCGCCTTTGAGATCGCAGCCCCCGAGGTGATGTCCAACCGCTCATCCTCGATTGGCGCAATAGGCTCCGAGTTAGGGGTCGGAACCGGTGTGTGCGGCCTCCAGGACACTGTCCGGAGGCAGAGCTAAATCATGCCCCTCGAGACAGTGCGGCGCGCTTGGTTGTGGCTCGAATCCGTCGAAGATCAAGTCTTCGCGGATGTCAGCCATGTAGTTTAAGCTTCCAAATCTGACTTGATGGCCAGGGGCGTAGCTTTCGATCTGCTCCAGGTGGCCAAGCGAATTGGCCCACAGTGCGAAGCCGCCGAAGACGAAGATCTGTCCGGGGAGAAAAGTCTCACCCTGGACCTCATCGTTGTTGATGATCAAGGGAGCCATCGGGCCTAAAGGCGACGACACAGAGGAACTCTCAATGAAAGCACCAATGTCGGTGTCAAAACCGTCGGATCTCGGGTAGGGGGTCCCGAACTGTGCGTCAAGGCCGGATGGTAACAGGAGACAAGGGACACGATGTTTTTACCCAGGTTCGGGCCCTCTCGATGGAGGTAATACCCTACTCCTGCTTGATTAATATTGATGATATGGGTAGTACAAGAGTAGATCTACCACGAGATCAAGGAGGCTAAACCCTAGAAGCTAGCCTATGGTATGATTGTTGTATATGGAGTTGATGTCCTACGGACTACAACCCTCCGGTTTATATAGACACCGGATAGGGTTAGGGTTACACAGAGTCGGTTACAATGGTAGGAGATCTTGAATATCCGCATCGCCAAGCTTGCCATCCACGCCAAGGAAAGTCCCATCCGGACACGGGACGAAGTCTTCAATCTTGTATCTCCATAGTCCTGGAGTCCGGCTGAAGGTATAGTCCGGCTACCCGAACACCCCCTAATCCAGGACTCCCTCAAACGGCCCGATTAAGGAGATAACGCCCAGGTCCACCTGTGGAGCAGCGGCCCGATAATGGTGTCCGAGCGGGGTAGGCAGGTGACGGTGAAAAGTACGCCAGAATCTACCCGAGGACGACCATTGATGAGGACAATCGGACGGTTAGCAAACTTAAATTGCTGTGTGGGCCGTAGGTAGCTCAGTCTTACTGTTTAGTAATAGAGCAACCCTAAAATCTAGGGGAGTTGTCCCATCAGTCCCATCCCGCCGCCGCCACCCGGTCTCGGATCCACCTCCGGATCTCCTTCTCCTTATTTTCCTCCACCCACCAACCAGCTCTCTCCACTGCTACTCATTGATCCAACTACCTGCGCCCTCGATCCAAAATTCCTTCGGCCTCCAACCTGCAGTACTTCTGCTTGATCGGGATGTGATCGAGGCCGTGCCCCTTGTCCCCGCGCCCCTATTTTGCTTGATTCAAGAGGAGAGAAGCTCCTCTTGAAGCTTTTTCTTCGCCATCGCCATTCGGCGTCGTCGGGAACTGAGCTGCCGTGACCGTCGCCCTTGCTTTCCCTCGCCCGGAAGCTGCTACAGCCTCCTCGATCCGGATCCACCCCGGTGCCACCGAACCACTCCCGCCTCCAGCTAGGCGATCGCCAAACCGAGAGTCCTACCCCAACGCCATGGCCAGGAGTCGCCGACCCAAGACCCCAGGGCTCCCCGACAGCTGCGCGTCTGGCGTCCAAGCCACCGTCTTCTTCTAGCGGCTCTTCGCAGGAGTCGCCAAGCCACCGCCCTGGAGTTTCTCCACCGCCGACTCCCTCCGTCTCTGGTTCCGCCTGGCTCCGCTGCCTCGCCATGGCGGACCTCTCCAGCAGGTCCCGTCGACGAGCCCATGCTCCTTTCCTCCCCTCCCGCTTGCCTTTCTCTGACCCTGCCACGACGCCCTCTGCAGGTAGACATCGCCGCCTTGGATTCGCGCCAAGCTCCGCCGTCCCCGCGCTCCTGCCGTCTTGCCAGTTCCGGCAGGTCCTCATCGCTGTGACGCGCCCTCTGCATCGCGCTGCCGCTCCCCTGCTTTACTTGCTTGAGTCGTCGCTACTCTGCTTCCTGACGAGCAGAGGAGCTCGCTTGCCCGCTCGATCATCAGTGCGTGGCCGCCCGGATGGGCCACATCGCAGCCTCTAGTGCCCCCCCCGTGGGTCGCTTCCTCTCTAGATCGCGGCCCAGTTCCGTGCGTTTTGCCAGCCCATGTGAGCATCCCCTCTAGCCCTTCTGCTCTGTTGGGCCAGCCCCCAGTTTCGGCCCATATCAATTTTTTTCCTGCGTGCGAATTTATCTTTTATTCCAGAGTTTACAGATTTGCAGAAAAACCCCTTAGCATCATGCATATCATAACTCACCAACCGTGCATCGGATCTAAATAAATTATATATGTAACTTGACTAGAATTTCATCTAGTTTCATATTATCCAACTTTCATGCATGTTTGAAATGTTTAAAATGTTGTTTGGTTAAATTTGTTCCTATGCCATGCTAAAATGCTTTAATTCATAACTAATTAACCGTAGCTCGGATTTAAATAATCTTTATATGTAAATGGGGTAGAAAAATGCATAGTTTAACATGGTGGAATCTCTTTGCATGTTTAATAACTCTAAAATTGTGTTTAGGGCAGAACAGTACCAAATCTATAAAATGCTCATGAGGATTTCTCCGGAATTATTGTTCGTTGTTCCGGCCTCATTTAAACTTGCCTAGATAGGTAGTTTTCTTTTGCCTCACCTCTTGCCATGTTTAACAACATTTAGATTTGTTGAGTACCTAACCGAGAGTGAACTAAATAACTGATGTGGTGTTCCGTCAATATGCAACTCGTTGCATATTGAGCTCCACTTAATTTGTAGGATTGTTTTGTGCATTTTGCCATGCCATGTTTCATTAAACCAGACATGCATCATACTTGGTTGTGCATCATGCCATGTTTATGTGGTGGTTGTTTACTATGTTGTTTGCTTTCTTTCTGGTGTACTTCTCGGTAATCCGGTAACATTGCGTTTGTGAGGATCCGTTCGACTACGTCCGTTTGTCTTCTACATGGACTCGTTCTTCTTCCTTGCGGGATTTCAGGCAAGATGACCATACCCTCGAAATCACTTCTATCTTTGCTTGCTAGTTGCTCGCTCTTTTGCTATGCCTATGCTATGATACCTACCACTTGCTTATCATGCCTCCCATATTGTTAAGCCAAGCCTCTAACCCACCTTGTCCTAGCAAACCATTGTTTGACTATGTTACCGCTTTGCTCAGCCCCTTTTATAGCGTTGTTAGTTGCAGGTGAAGATTGGAGCTTGTTCCATGTTTGGAACATGGTTATTTTGTTGGGGTATCACAATATCTCTTATTTATATTAATGCATCTATATACTTGGTAAAGGGTGGAAGGCTCGACCTTGTGCCTGGTGTTTTGTTCCACTCTTGCCGCCATAGTTTCGTCATATCGGTGTTATGTTCCCGGATTTTGCGTCCCTTACACGGTTGGGTTATAATGGGAACCCCTTGGCAGTTCGCTTTGAATAAAACTCCTCCAGCAAGGCCCAACCTTGGTTTTACCATTCGCCACCTAGCCTTTTTCCCTTGGGAGTCGCACATCCCGAGGGTCATCTTTATTTTAACCCCCCTGGGCCAGTGCTTGTCTATGTTTTGGTCCAAACTAGAGCCCCTTGCAGCGCCACCTCGGGGAAACTCGAGGGCTGGTTTTAGTTGTACGGATTGCTTATCCGGTGCGCCCTGAGAACGAGATATGTGCAGCTCCTATCAGGATGTCGGCACATCGGGTGGTCTTGCTGGATTTGTTTTACCATTGTCGAGGATGTCTTGTAACCGGGATGCCGAGTCTGATCGGATTGTCTTGGGAGAAGGAATATCCTTCGTTGACCGTGAGAGCTTGTGATGGGCTAAGTTGGGACACCCCTGCAGGGTTTTGAACTTTCGAAAGTCGTGCCCGCGGTTATGGGCAGATGGGAATTTGTTAATGTCCGGTTGTAGAAAACCTGAAGTTGATCCTAATTAAAATGCATCAACCGCGTGTGTAACCGTGATGGTCTCTTCTCGGCGGAGTCCGGGAAGTGAACACGGTGTTGGAGTTATGCTTGACGTAGGTTGTTCTAGGATCACTTCTTGATCTTAGTTTCTCGACCGTGCTTTTGCCTTCTCTTCTCGCTCTCTTTTGCGTATGTTAGCCACCATATATGCTAGTCGCTTGCTGCAGCTCCACCTCATACCTTTTACCCTTCCCATAAGCTTAAATAGTCTTGATCGCGAGGGTGTGAGATTGCTGAGTCCCCGTGACTCACAGATACTTCCAAAACCAGCTTGCAGGTGCCGATGATACCATGCAAGTGATGCAACTAAGCTCAAGGAGGAGCTCGTTGAAGATCGTGTTCGTTGTCTTGTTCCATTTCAAGTTGATCAGTAGTGGAGCCCAGTTGGGACGATCGGGGATCTGTGTAGCATTTGGGGTAGTCTTCTTTTATTTTGGTTCCGTAGTCAGATCTTGATTGTATCTGGTTGATGTAATGCTTTATCCATGTATTGTTTGAAGTGGCCATTGTAAGCCAACTATGTATCTCTTTCCCTTATGTATTACATGGGTTGTGTGAAGATTACTTCATGTAGTGACCCGAACTCAAACGGTCAAGCCTTTGTGTATCCATGCCATCCCTGGATCGGTATACTGGCACACACAATACATCAATGTATATATCAAAGTGCAATCACATGTATAAATAATGTAAAACTGATATATACCTCATAAGTCTCAGCGGAAACAAACATAAGGGTGTGGAGTCCATCAACGCCAACGACAAGTTGAGTGTAGACCGTAACCCTACAACGTAACTCTTACTCGTCGTAGAAAAATCCCTGCAACATAAGACGTTGCAGCCCTGTAGGTCATTACATTGAATGTACTGGCAAGTCACATCATAAGAATAATGAACCTATTTGTACATGCAATTTGGCTGGTGGAAAGCTCTAAGTTTAGTTTTTGCATAAAGCTAGTTTTTTCCTAGAATAAAAGATATTATTCTACCACTACAGTATAGCATAGGATGAGTTGGAAAACCCAACTCAATCCATTCCCAAAGTTTCATTTAAAACCCAACTGTTTAATTAAGAGTGATGAGATCTCCCAGCATTTCCACTACTAGATGCTCAAGTTGTCCGTAACCGGGGACACGGCTAATCGATTAGGTTTTTACACTCTGCAGAGGTTTGCGCACTTTTCCCCACAAGACTCGATCACCTCCCTTGAAGTTCTCGCACTGCCTGGCGTTTGAGAACAGGATGACCGAGACATAGTCTTTCGAAAATGTTCCCCCTTACCCACGGATAGGCCGGTACACCTACATCATTCTACATCTGCTAGCCCATCCCGGAAGGGGTCACACTAACTACTCAACTAAGCCAGAGCCCATATTGGCTTGTGGCTGCACACGTAAGCTTCTAGACATGGGAATACGATTGATCTCTTTGAGCCTGGGCGGCCGACCACTAGTGGTGCACCACCATGGATTAACCATGCATGCTCCCACCGTACTTCGCCACCATTCAAACCAAAATACCGCCCAGGTAATTCATTAAGTTATCCTGGTTCTACTTACTACTTTGTCACTCATCTCTCACAATGAACACTTCCCAATCCAGTTCTACATTGGCGAGGCAAAATCAAACTTACGCGGTGGTGACAAGGTATATGGTTCAAACCTACCTCAATGAACTACTAGGTAACGGCATAGCCATCTGGCAACAATAAATCCTACCATGCAATCCTACCACAAAAGGACTAAGTGCATAATATAAACATAGGTAATTGGAAGAATGGTCAAATGTGAACTTGCCTGGTAATAGTTGATGAAGATTATATCGCTCTCAGAAATTTACTTAATAGAGCTATTCGTCACTCTCCGATGAAAATCTATAAGGTCAAACATTGCACTCACATAAGCAATCATTTCAGAGAACCAAGAAGAACATGCAAAGCAAAAGACTCGAAAAATCCAAAGGAACACAGAACACACTTAACTATCGAAAGTAAATACTAAGTGCAAAACAACATAGGGCATGGGTGCCAAAAATTGTGACGTGGACCACAGTGCCTACCAGGCATATGAGTAAAACTACTATGGACAGATCCTAATGTGTGAAAAAATATCGTGAGATAGGTCCAAGTGATAGGGCTTGGCAACGGTGACACGGTGCAAAAAGAATCACATCAATTGGAGCTACAGTTTAGGAGATATGGTCAATTGAAGTTTGAATTCAAATTTGAATAAAGTTCAAATTTGAATTTGGCCAAAAGTTCTCAAAGTTGGTTTTCTGGATAAAGCTATTGGAGAAGAACATTTTGCCGCTGGTTTCGTCAAATTTGGAGGTACGGTTAAAAAGATACAACCATTTGAAGTTTAGGGGCTAAACTGAAATTTACAGGGACCTAACCGTGAAAGAAATAACTATGAACAGGCCCTGGCCACGTGGCGGCTTGCGGGTGGCTGAGCAGCGTTCGCTATGGAAGCCTATACGGCGAACAATCGCTATATAAGTAAAACAGCGGCGTCGGCTAATTAGAACAAAAACCCGATCAGGTTTTTTTAATAAAACCCGCGGTTTAAGGAAACCTCGGTTAACCGATCTAATTCAAATATAAAAAAACCTAAACTAAGCGAACGGGGCAGTGGCTCACGGTGGCGACGATGATGAACAAGGACGGCGGCGTTGGCGTTGGCCGTTGATGGGGCGGCGACTCTGGTGCTCCTCGGCGACGGGGAAGGAGTCAGGGAGGTCAGGCGCGGCGTGGGGAGTCCGGTGGTGGAGGCGGGTGTCCTCGAGGGCGTCGGGGTGGTGCTGCGCGGGGACGAGGGCTCCGTGCTCCGGCGAGGACGCAGGTCGTCGGGGCGGTGGTTCCGGTGATACCTAGGCGGCGAAAACATGTCAACCGGATGCACACGTACTCGGGCAGTATCTTGGTGAAGAATAACGTGGTCGAGGCGGCCTTATGGATGACGGCAAACTCCAGCAATGGAGCTTCGGCCGGCGAGATCCACACGGCGATGGCAAGTGTTGCGAGGGGCGAGGGGGTGTGCGAGTTGACTGAATGGAGAGAGAGGAGGTTTTGGGGATTTTATAGGCGTGGTCAGGAGCTCGGGGAGCGAGGGATAAGGCCTATCTCCGAGGCGATGGCGCCGGTGGTTGCGGGAGCACAAGCGCGTGCTCTATCCGAGCGGAACGAGCGGAGGTTGGGGGTGACTTGGGGAGCGGGCCCCACTGGCAGCGGCATGGGAGAGAGCGAGCGAGAGAAGAGGCGGGCGAGCGTGCGGTGGCCTTCAGGTGCTCGGGCTGGGCCGGTCGGGTGGCTCTTGGGCCGAACTGGCCGGCTGGTTCGCCCCTGGGCCGAACACTGTTTCGGTCCAGGAGGTGTGTTTTTTATAAAAAACAAAGGAAAACTGTAGTAGAAGTAAATTAAATAAAAAATTTACATAGTATATCATATACCAAAATGATCATAAAAATACCAAGAATAAGGCGAACTATTTTCCAAGTTCAAATAAAATCCAAAATAAATCATATAAGTCAAACAATGCTACTGTTGCATTTAAAATCAATAAAAATCATTTTTAAAATAGCCAAATGATTTCAAAGTTATTTTCTCCTAATTTTCTATTGAGGGGAATCATTTTAACCTTATTTCCATTTATTTATTTATTTAGGAGAAAAATAATTTGAATATAAAACTAAATAACTCCCAAGAGGATTTGAATTTGGAATTTCAAACAACTTCGAATGGAAAATGAGTTCCAAATAACTTCAAAGTGACTTCCAAATTATTTATTTGAAACTCCCAACTCTCTTTCTTCAATTTTGAACAAGTCATTTTATCTTCCCTCGTGAACTCATTGAGTTGCTTAAAGTTTCTAAGTTTGAAATATTTCAAATGGAATTCAAATCATTTTCAAACCCCTTTTCATTTCTTTAAATGGAAGAAGTCATATTATCTTCACTCTAGGATCTTGTGATGAAATGAATTTGAATTCTTCGAGATCAAAATGCAAGATGAAAGTTTTGGGAAAGTCCTTTTATTCCCTCTCATTCAACTTTCAAAAAGTTTCAATTTCCACTCAGTTTCACACAATCAATCACACAAAAATCAAACAAACAATCACAATTATTTATTTAATATAACATTCCAAAATTTAGAATTTTGGGATGTTACAAACTACCACCCTTAAAATGAATCTCGTCCTCGAGATTCGGAGAGGCTAGAAAGAAGGTTAGGTTTGGGGGGGTCTCCTTGAAAATCCATTCATCATCACAAGGTCTGGGGTGCTACCACCCTTAGAATCATGGTCACGGTTCCGACAAAACTCATGTACTCCGTCCTTTGCGTTGACGGTGCTGGTCTTCTCATATTCTCCGAGATAACTCCTTCACTTTTGCTCCTCCGGTAAGGGCATGGCCTTTTCCTCAAAATCTTGAGTCCTTGCATCAAATAAGGTCCTTCCGAGTCTGGGTCTTCTTAGCTGTCAGGCTATAGCCAATGCTAGACAACTATCGAAATCTCATGGTGGTCAACAAATTCTGGTTCCTCCTGCAGGAAATGGGTCTGGGTTGAATCTCACCGTAGAACCTATGATTGGCAACGATTGCTTGTAAAGGGTTCCATCGTCCTACCATTCTATGGTTGTATGGCTTATCGCGTCGACACTCTTCAAAGGATTTCAAGTCTCTCTGATTTTCCCATCAACATATGATAGCTCATGATAGAAGTCTTCGGTATGGGGGCCAATCCATCCCGTACTTGAATCATTACCACATACGCAGATGGTGAATCATGTATTCTAACACTTGGGCATCCTCACAAGAATTGCAGAACTTCTCTTCTCCATGATCTGGGTTCGGATAAATCCATTTGTTCTGCAAGCCAAACAAAATCTCTATCGCTTCTTCACAACTCTCAGGTTTTATGTAACCTCCTATGAAAAGTATGATGATGAAATCATAGCTTCTTTCAGAATTATTTTGTTCAACAAGATTGTGCTTGTTTCCTTATCAAATCCTGGGTCCTGTGGGTTATGGCCCACTTCAACACTTGTATATCTTTAACTCATCCTTGGAGTTACTATTGTTCCATATTCCAACATTATATCTCCTTTAAATCCAATAGTACTTCATTCCTTCATATTCTTGGGGTAACCATCATAACTAAAACCAAACGCCAACTCATTTGTCCAAACTCCCCTCTATGGGATACATTTTTCTTTTCCATTGTTCAAGTGTTCACACAGACAAGTATCGCCAAAAATGCACTGGTTCATCCATAATTCATATTCTCTTCATATCAAATCCTTTATTATATCCTTAACCACTACTCAAAACTCAAATTTCAAAAGTACTCTATTACAAAAGCTGCCATCCACATAGTTTGGTATGGTCAAGCATTACTTCCATCTTTATCCATTTGCCATTCTTGAAGATGCTTTAGTCCCATTAGAATTGTGCGATGTGATCCTTCAAATCATTGATTTTTTGCTTCATCATGGTGGCCATGAGCTTCATCTCCATCATCTCTGCATGGACCTCTCTCAGGTATTCCTGAGTGTGACGGAGTCTTGCTTCTAGTATTTCTCCAATCTGACGTATGGCTTCCATTGCAGCTTCACGAACAGGCCGAAGAATGTTGCTCGTGGTACTCGAGAAATGAAAAAGTATTGTCCCATAGTCTTTGGGCAAACTCCCTTCACACGGTGGAGGTGTACCTCCACATACCAAAGTTTAACTCCCTTCTCCATGAAAGGATAACCCTTGTAAACTGCATCTCCTTCAAGATGAATATGCTTCATCATGTCCTTCAGGATTTTTGGGTAATCCTGATCACTAGTCAGGGTCATGATTGTTTCTGGGCCCTTCAGAAAAGACTCATAAAGGGTTGTCATCTGCAGGTACAAGATAGAAGGGGTACTCAAGATAATGTATATGTTTCCTTGGGTGAAATGTGGTTATGTTTTCTGGGAAAGGTTTGGGGTCAGCTTGTCCATGGGTTCAAGGTTTTAGTCTGGGTGAGATAATGAGAGAGGCACTCACATTCAACAAACAACTCATAACATTTCATATGAGATTCCAAACACCTCAACTTTTATTGCTTTACGAACTATTACAATTTCCATTTCATAACTCAACTCAACATCCCCAACGAAAATACAAGTGTGTTCCAACTTTATTAAATGCTTTATTCCAATATCAAGATCTCAACTACTCTGCTCAAGCTCTCCTCGGGTCTGAACATTCTCTGGTGAAATGTCCTACTCCTTTGCAGCATAAACAAATGACTTCAGACAAATCCAGGGGCTTCCTGGTGGTTATCTTGGCTCCTTGGGTTCTTGGCTTCCTTGTTGGGCATTTGCTAGCGTAATGACCTAAATCCTTGCACCTGTAACAAGTGATTTGACTCAGGTCCTTTTCTGCAGAAATTGGGTTGTTCTGGGGATACTTGCTCTTTCTCTCCCTCGACTTCTTCGTTCCGATCATTTCCTCTATCTCTTGTCGATCAAACTCCACTTCTTCCATCGGGACGTTTCCCAGATACTCTTGGTTTTCCTTCGTGCAATACTGTGAAAAATGTCCTTCTTCTCCACATGAATAGCAAGCATTGGAGTAAAATGTGTTTAGGCTTTCTCCATCAGGGTCGTCAACATCTTCTTTCATCACCAGTTTTCTTAAACTTTCCCCAAGGGCTTCTTTCACTGCTTCCTTCTGCTGCTTGGTAATTTCTTGTACCTTGGGATAAATATGACACTGGGCAGGGTAGTGCGTAGTTCCTTCACACAAGAAACAAGTAACCTTCATGGTTGGACATTCTTCAGCTTGGTGATTTCCTTCACAATGAGGGCATTCATCCTTGTGTTCTTCATGGGTATGTCCTATCTCACCACAAATCTTGCATGCACAAGGTTTCTTCATTTTATTGCCATAGGGCTTCTGAATAAGATGAGACCTCAGTAGAGTCATCTTGAATTCCTCCCAAGTTTTTGCTCCGTTACATCCTTGTATGGCCTGATGCATTTTCCACCAGGTTGCAGCACTTTTTGTAAAGTACTGAAGTGCGTATTGAACCTCATACTTCCTTGCAACCAAATTGCTCCTGATGTGATTCTCCATGTTTTGAATCCGTAACTCTGCCTCTAACTGAGTGATCGGTCCAGAGAATACAAGTCCATCTTCATTCATCATCTATTGGGTCCAAGGGTTTTGGGATGAGATAAGAGGGATAGAGAGATACACACAATATAGTTTTGAAAATAAGTTTTATTTGTGGCTGTCAGGAAAAACATCAAACAATGATAGCTCACAAATCATCGCATCCAACGTGAGTATCCAACAAGGGTTTGATGTTCTAAAGGTCATATAAATCTTGGAATTCTTCCGTGTCTTCAAATTCTTTAATTCTTCAGAGGCTTCGACTGTTGTAGCTTCAATTCTTCTAGTGTATAGTGAAGTCTGATATCTTGTTGTTCTCGGAGTGGCTTCAGTTCATCCTCCGTGTGGTCCAAAGGGAACGGGGTTTTGTCTAACTAAAAAAAAGAATATTTGATAAAGCTTAGAAAAGAAGAGAGATAAAGGATCTTTTTGAAAATTAAGTTTTAGAGAAATCCTTTTCTACGGGCTTTCCAGTTTCTACGGTCATGTCCTACAGTCAACATGTGCTCTGATACCATATCTGTAGCGACCCGACCTCAAACGGTCAAGCCTTTGTGTATCCGTGCCATCCCTGGATCGGTATGCGGGCACACATAGTACATCAATGTATATATCAAAGTGCAATCACATGTATAAATAACGTAAAACTGATATATACCTCATAAGTCTCAGCGGAAACAAACATAAGGGTGTGGAGTCCATCAACGCCAATGGCAAGTTGAGTGTAGACCGTAACCCTACAACGTAAATCTTACTCGTCGTAGAAAAATCCCTGCAACATAAGACGTTGCAGCCCTGTAGGTCAGTACATTGAATGTACTGGCAAGTCACATCATAAGAATAATGAACCTATTTGTACATGCAATTTGGCTGGTGGAAAGCTCTAAGTTTAGTTTTTGCATAAAGCTAGTTTTTTCCTAGAATAAAAGATATTATTCTACCACTACAGTATAGCATAGGATGAGTTGGAAAACCCAACTCAATCCATTCCCAAAGTTTCATTTAAAACCCAACTGTTTAATTAAGAGTGATGAGATCTCCCAGCATTTCCACTACTAGATGCTCAAGTTGTCCGTAACCGGGGACACGGCTAATCGATTAGGTTTTTACACTCTGCAGAGGTTTGGCACTTTTCCCCACAAGACTCGATCACCTCCCTTGAAGTTCTCGCACTGCCTGGCGTTTGAGAACAGGATGACCGAGACATAGTCTTTCGAAAATGTTCCCCCTTACCCACGGATAGGCCGGTACACCTACATCATTCTACATCTGCTAGCCCATCCCGGAAGGGGTCACACTAACTACTCAACTAAGCCAGAGCCCATATTGGCTTGTGGCTGCACACGTAAGCTTCTAGACATGGGAATACGATTGATCTCTTTGAGCCTGGGCGGCCGACCACTAGTGGTGCACCACCATGGATTAACCATGCATGCTCCCACCGTACTTCGCCACCATTCAAACCAAAATACCGCCCAGGTAATTCATTAAGTTATCCTGGTTCTACTTACTACTTTGTCACTCATCTCTCACAATGAACACTTCCCAATCCACGTCTACATTGGCGAGGCAAAATCAAACTTATGCGGTGGTGACAAGGTATATGGTTCAAACCCACCTCAATGAACTACTAGGTAACGGCATAGCCATCTGGCAACAATAAATCCTACCACAAAAGGACTAAGTGCATAATATAAACATAGGTAATTGGAAGAATGGTCAAATGTGAACTTGCCTGGTAATAGTTGATGAAGATTATATCGCTCTCAGAAATTTACTTAATAGAGCTATTCATCACTCTCCGATGAAAATCTATAAGGTCAAACATTGCACTCACATAAGCAATCATTTCAGAGAACCAAGAAGAACATGCAAAGCAAAAGACTCGAAAAATCCAAAGGAACACACAACACACTTAACTATCGAAAGTAAATACTAAGTGCAAAACAACATAGGGCATGGGTGCCAAAAATTGTGACGTGGACCATAGTGCCTACAAGGCATATGAGTAAAACTACTATGGACAGATCCTAATGTGTGAAAAAATATCGTGAGATAGGTCCAAGTGATAGGGTTTGGCAACGGTGACACGGTGCAAAAAGAATCACATCAATTGGAGCTACGGTTTAGGAGATATGGTCAATTGAAGTTTGAATTCAAATCTGAATAAAGTTCAAATTTGAATTTGGCCAAAAGTTTTCAAAGTTGGTTTTCTAGATAAAGCTATTCGAGAAGAACATTTTGCCGCTGGTGTTAGGACCGCGATTCCAAGTCACATAGATCTAGCCGGTAACACCTCATATCACTTTGCGGCCTCACGCACGGTATCCCACGGGTGTCGCCTTACCATGGCCCGGGACCGTTTGCACCTTTTGGCTCACGTATATGAGAGTGTCGCTAGCATCCATACGACAGAGAACCCGGGCCGACATGGCTAGTCGTGAACCCAAAGCGGCACAAACCTATGGAGACAGGCATACATGAATCACATCGAGCATGTGAGTGTCGCTAGCATCCATACGACAGAGAACCCGGGCCGACATGGCTAGTCGTGAACCCAAAGCGGCACAAACCTATGGAGACAGGCATACATGAATCACATCGAGCATGTCGGTCATCAACGAGTGATTTCGGGCTGTAGCACTGGGCTAACAGGACTCAGGGGATCCCGGGCTGTAGCAGGCTAGGCAGGACTCCGGAAGTCACCGCGTGACATTTCCCCGAAGGGACAGACATAGGAACAAAGTGAAACACATGCCGGCTAGTCAAGTGTCCTGAACAGTAGTGCTGGGCTAGCAGGACTCCGGTGAACCGGGCTGTAGCGGACTACTATGGCTCGAGGAACACTAGACAACATTTCCCCATAAGAAAGGCTGCCAAGGATAAACAACTAGATTGTCGGATCCCACTCATACCAAGCATTTCAATCATACACACAATATGCCCGATATGAGTACATACAACATGGCATCACAACAAAACTCTACAACTCAAGTACTTTATTTAAAGGCTCCAGAGAGCCATACATAACATGTCATACAGATAGGGGTCACATGACCCGACACTCAAGTCGTACAATCATACAAGCACATGCGGAAGCAACTAGTCTGAGTATAGACTCTAGAAAGAAAGGAGGCTTCTCGAAGCCTGTCAATCTACATAGGGCCCTCCATGGCCGGGATCACCACCTGGGTGGCTAGTCACTCGTCGACGTCAAGGTCTACGTAGAACCCATCTGAGGGGGCGGTGTTGTCGTCTGAAACAGTAATTAAGCAAACATGAGTACAAAGGTACTCAGCAAGTCTTACATCAGAACCTACTATACATGCTTATTCTCAAGAAGGTGGTGGGGTTGATGCAGCAAGCCAGCTTTGACTCTTGGCTAAGCAATCCTACGGAACCTCTCTAGTAAAATAGTTTTCGCACACGAGTCCACTACTCATCAACACAATACTCCACCGGGGATTCTCCCTCGTCATCCTACGAGAGGGCCATCTTCGGTACTCACACTTATCTTGAGTCTTTTAGTAGTATCCATTAATTTGTCTATGAACTGTATATGCAACCAAGTAGTCCTTTACCGCGGACACGGCTATTCGAATAGTTTTATACCCTGCAGGGGTGTACTTCGTCACACATGTTTCCACCACTTAGCGTCTGCACACGACATGTGCTCGGCAGACTTCAAGCGAAAACCGACGTGGGTGTAGACCACGACCTGACTAACCTCACAAGTCTCTAGTCCAGGTTTATCGCCTATTCAGGTTCCATCCACAAGGAAATTCGGCCGGGGTGTCCTCAACGGCCCCAAACAATGTGAACAGGGTTCCCGAGACACCAAACGGGTGACTCGGTACACCGTGCCACGGTGTATCTACCGCAATATAGCCCACCCCTAGGGTCAGCGCTATGCACGGCCGCCAACACATGTCCTACAAACACCAGAAACTAGTTGCAACTCCTGGACAGAGGTGAGAGGGGTCAGTAAGTCGAGCGGGGTCATATTTCAGGGCCCAATGTGTGGTAGTAGCTGAATCTTAAATCACGCATACAGATCTCAGTTCTTAGGGACGGTCTCAATGAAACAACCCACCATGTACTCCTACATGGCCTGTAATCGATACCTTTACCAAAACATGTTCAACACATCCCTCACATTACCGACATAAGCATTTCACTCTAGCCCATCACCCAGATGAACCAGACCTGACACAACTCTAAGCATAGCAGGCATAGCAAGGTAGGAATCACATACATGGCTCAATCAACTCCTACACATGCTAGTGGGTTTCATCTAGTTACTGTGGAAATGACGGGTCATGCAGAGGATAAGAGTTCAACTACCGTAGCACACAGCAGTTTGAATCGCGTTGTCTTAATGCAGTAAACAAGAGTAGAAGCGAGAACATGGGTTTGTATCGGAATGATCAATGGATGCTTGCCTGATGGAGTGGTAGCGGGATACTGCCCTTCAGTTGGATACTCGTGGATATCCTCGGAGGCAGAACCTACCACGAAGAACACATCGGAACACAATCATCACATGACGATATGCAACAATATGATGCATGCTATGACATGGCAATATTATTGTGTCTTGGCCTAATGCAAGCTAGAATAGAAAGGGATGAACTCATTTGAATCAAAGATTCAAATATTAGCTCATTAAACATGGCCTTAATAGTGCATTTCCTTATTCTGCCTAAACAGCAAGGTAAACTTGTTTTTTCATGCATGAAACCATTACAGATGGATAGATTGAATTTTTCTGATAATTTTTCATATATAAATTATTTCATTTGGAGTTACGGTTGAATTTCTATGAATTTTTGAAGTTTGAACTATTTTCTGGAATTTTCTGTATAAAAAAATTCCAGTAAAATCAATTACTGCATCAGCAATGCGTCAGGGTGACGTCAGGGTCAACGAAGACGTCCAGGTCAAACCTGACTGGTGGGTCCCGCGTGTCAGTAGTTAATTAAACTAACTAATTTTAGTTAGCAACTAATCTGGATAATTAGCAGGGGGGCCCACTTGTCATTGACTCAGGGGAGTCAACTGGGCCCACCCAGTCCATGTCAGTGGTCAAATCCGCCGGTCAACAGGGCTAATCCCGCCGGCGTTGGGTCACCGGCGAGGCCGAGACGGCGGAGGGCTTCGGAAAAACGCCCTCAGGCGACCAAAACGACGGCGGAGACCACCCGTGCGAAGCCCAGGCTCTCGCGCATCCAATGGAGCAAGTGTGAGGAGCTGGGGTGGAGCGAGCTCGCCGGAATCGAGCTCGTGGCGGCGGCCGGAGTTCGGGCGTGGTCGGTTTCGACGCTACGGTGCACGGGAGGAAGAGCTGGTGGTGGCTACGGGTTCCTGGTGCTGCACTGAGCACGGTGAGGGGCTCCGTTGTGAGCTTGCACGGCTGTGGCCACGGCTGCGCCATGGCCGGCGGCGAGAGGCTCTCGGGTGTGGTGGAAACGGCGGCTACAGGGGCCAAACGAGCACGGGAGCTAGGGGAAAAGGAAGAGGAGCTCACAGCGGGGTCGGAGAGGGGGTCAGCGGGCTCGGGGACGGGCTGGAGACGAGGTGCGGTCACCAGCGATCTCGGATGCCCGAGGTTGAAGACGAGGGCGAAGGCGGCGTTGCAGGGCTTCCGGCAAAGCGTGGCTCGGTGGGGAGGACGAGGGAGTCGAGGCGGAGCTGATGGTCTCGTCGAAGGGGCGAGGGGAGGTCTCTGGCGGCGACTACGGTGATCGGCGGCGAGGGACGCGCTCGGCCATCGCGGAGAGGATGAGGGAGACGAGGGGGAGAGTGAGAGAGGATGAGAGGGAGATGTGGGGGTCGCGTGGCGTCCTCTGGGCGTCTCCCGGCGTCGGCAGAAGCAGGAGGTGGCCGGCGCATGGCCGGCGCGCGGCGAGCACGCGCCCCTGCCTCCTGGCGCGAGGTAGGGGGTGACTGGCTGAGCCAGTAGGCTGGGCCGAGCCAGGTAAGGCCCAGGTGGGCTTCTTTCTCCTTTTTTTCGATTTAGTTTCTGTTTTCTATTTAACTGCAACTGTTTAGCTTTATTTAAAATACTAAAACATCTCCAAAAATCCTGAAAATAAATGTGGCCTCTGTTTAGATTATTTCCAACATGAAACATTTACTCCCAGAATTATTTGAGCATTTAAATTATTTTATAGCATTTAAATGCCCAAATTCAAATACTTATGATTTAATTCAATGACCTTCTCTTGACCTAGAAAATTGTGCACCAATTTTGCCAGAGGTTCTAACCCAAGGCAAAGAGGGTGAACATTTTAGAAGGGCATTTCAGGTTCATTGAAATTATTTTTAGTAAACCCTAGTTGATTTCAAAAGGGGTGCTGGGGGTTCTGCCTTCCCCATTTCAAGTTTCTGATGAAAGTAAACATGATGCACACTCTAATGCATGGACTAGCTAGGGTGTGATAGCTGGTTTCGTCGAATTTGGAGTTACGGTTAAAAAGATACAACCATTTGAAGTTTAGGGGCTAAACTGAAATTTACAGGGACCTAACCGTGAAATAAATTACTATGAACAGGCCCTGGCCACGTGGCGGCTTGCAGGTGGCTGAGCAGCGTTCACTATGGAAGCCTATACGGCGAACAGTCGCTATATAAGTAAAACAACGGCGTCGGCTAATTAGAACAAAAACCCGATCGGGTTTTTTTAATAAAACCCGTGGTTTAAGGAAACCTCGGTTAACCGATCTAATTCAAATATAAAAAAACCTAAACTAAGCGAACGGGGCAGTGGCTCACGGTGGCGACGATGACGAACAGGGACGGCGGCGTTAGCGTTGGCCGTTGATGGGGCGGCGACTCCGGCGCTCCTCGGCAACGGGGAAGGAGTCAGGGAGGTCGGGCGCGGCGTGGGGAGTCCGGTGGTGGAGGCGGGTGTCCTCGAGGGCGTCGAGGTGGTGCTGCGCGGGGACGAGGGCTCCGTGCTCCGGCGAGGACACAGGTCGTCGGGGCGGCGGTTCTGGCGATACCTAGGCGGCGAACATGTCAACCGGATGCACACGTACTCGGGCAGTATCTTGGTGAAGAATAACGTGGTCGAGGCGGCCTTATGGATGACGGCAAACTCCGGCAATGGAGCTTCGGCCGGTGAGATCCACACGGCGATGGCAAGTGCTGCGAGGGGCGAGGGGGTGTGCGAGTTGACTGAATGGAGAGAGGAGGTCTTGGGGATTTTATAGGCGCGGTCAGGAGCTCGGGGAGCGAGGGATAAGGCTTATCTCCGAGGCGATGGCGCCGGTGGTTGCGGGAGCACAAGCGCGTGCTCTATCCCAAGGCAAAGAGGGTGAACATTTTAGAAGGGCATTTCAGGTTCATTGAAATTATTTTTAGTAAACCCTAGTTGATTTCAAAAGGGGTGCTAGGGGTTCTGTCTTCCCCATTTCAAGTTTCTGATGAAAGTAAACATGATGCACACTCTAATGCATGGACTAGCTAGGGTGTGATAGCTGGTTTCGTCGAATTTGGAGTTACGGTTAAAAAGATACAACCATTTGAAGTTTAGGGGCTAAACTGAAATTTACAGGGACCTAACCGTGAAAGAAATAACTATGAACAGGCCCTGGCCACGTGGCGGCTTGCGGGTGGCTGAGCAGCGTTCACTATGGAAGCCTATACGGCGAACAGTCACTATATAAGTAAAACAGCGGCGTCGGCTAATTAGAACAAAACCCGATCGGGTTTTTTTAATAAAACCCGCGGTTTAAGGAAACCTCGGTTAACCGATCTAATTCAAATATAAAAAACCTAAACTAAGCGAACGGGGCAGTGGCTCACGGTGGCGACGATGACGAACAGGGACGGCGGCGTTGGCGTTGGCCGTTGATGGGGCGGCGACTCCGGCGCTCCTCGGCAACGGGGAAGGAGTCAGGGAGGTCGGGCGCGGCGTGGGGAGTCCGGTGGTGGAGGCGGGTGTCCTCGAGGGCGTCGAGGTGGTGCTGCGCGGGGACGAGGGCTCCGTGCTCCGGCGAGGACGCAGGTCGTCGGGGCGGCGATTCCGGCGATACCTAGGCGGCGAAAACATGTCAACCGGATGCACACGTACTCGGGCAGTATCTTGGTGAAGAATAACGTGGTCAAGGCGGCCTTATGGATGACGGCAAACTCCGGCAATGGAGCTTCGGCCGGCGAGATCCACACGGCGATGGCAAGTGCTGCGAGGGGCGAGGGGGTGTGCGAGTTGACTGAATGGAGAGAGGAGGTCTTGGGGATTTTATAGGCGTGGTCAGGAGCTCGGGGAGCGAGGGATAAGGCTTATCTCCGAGGCGATGGCGCCGGTGGTTGCGGGAGCACAAGCGCGTGCTCTATCCGAGCGAAACGAGCGGAGGTTGGGGTGACCTGGGGAGCAGGCCCCACTGGCAGCGGCGTGGGAGAGAGCGAGCGAGAGAAGAGGCGGGCGAGCGTGCGGTGGCCTTCGGGCGCTCGGGCTGGGCCGGTCGGGTGGCTCCTGGGCCGAACTGGCCGGCTGGTTCGCCCCTGGGCCGAACACTGTTTCGGTCCAGGAGGTGTGTTTTTTATAAAAAACAAAGGAAAACTGCAGCAGAAGTAAATTAAATAAAAATTTTACATAGTCATATCATATACCAAAATGATCATAAAAATACCAAGAATAAGGTGAACTATTTTCCAAGTTCAAATAAAATCCAAAATAAATCATAAAAGTCAAACAATGCTACTGTTGCATTTAAAATCAATAAAAATCATTTTTAAAATAGCCAAATGATTTCAAAGTTATTTTCTCCTAATTTTCTATTGAAGGGAATCATTTTACCCTTATTTCCATTTATTTATTTATTTATTTATTTAGGAGAAAAATAATTTGAATATAAAACTAAATAACTCCCAAGAGGATTTGAATTTGGAATTTCAAACAACTTCGAATGGAAAATGAGTTCCAAATAACTTCAAAGTGACTTCCAAATTATTTATTTGAAACTCCCAACTCTCTTTCTTCAATTTTGAAGAAGTCATTTTATCTTCCCTCATGAACTCATTGAGTTGCTTAAAGTTTCTAAGTTTGAAATATTTCAAATGGAATTCAAATCATTTTCAAACCCCTTTTCATTTCTTTAAATGGAAGAAGTCATATTATCTTCACTCTAGGATCTTGTGATGAAATGAATTTGAATTCTTCGAGATCAAAATGCAAGATGAAAGTTTTGGGAAAGTCCTTTTATTCCCTCTCATTCAACTTTCAAAAAGTTTCAATTTCCACTCAATTTCACACAATCAATCACACAAAAATCAAACAAATAATCACAATTATTTATTTAATATAACATTCCAAAATTTAGAATTTTGGGATGTTACACCTCACTTGCGACATTGCTTTCAATGCGGTTATGCCTCTAAGTCGTGCTTCGACACGTGGGAGATATAGCCGCATCGAGGGTGTTACAGCTCACCTCTGGCGTCGGCGGAGTTAGGGAGAGGGGCACGCAGCGTCGAGGTGGGGGACGGGGTCGGGACGGCGGGCGCACGGCGGAGGGCGGCGATGTAGGGGGGGGGTTGTCGAGGTCGGGGTTAGGGGCGGCGTCGAGGTCACGGTCGGGGGCGGGGGCGACGTCGAAGGTGTGCGGAGAGCGACGGGTCACGCGCGGCGGCCGATGACGATGCAGGGCGGCAACAGCGGAGGAGTAGGGATTTGGGGGAAGTGGCCGTGGGGGAAGAACAAACCGCGCGGTTAAGTTAAAAGTAGTTGTAGCGCGTTCCAGGAAGTGCGCTGCTGCTACGGTAGCTATAGTGCATTTCCAAACAAGCGCTACTGCTATTCCTTCGCATTTTTATTTGCTTTCCATTTAATTTTATTTTCATTAGCAGTAGCGCCTTTGTTCGTAAACGCGCTGCTACAAAAAAAGTAGCGGTAGCGCGGTTCCACGTAGATCGCTACTACTATGTCTAGCCTATCGGCTAAGCCATGGGAATTTTAGTAGTAGCGCTTTTGTAGTCGGGCGCGCTACTGCTATAACTGTATCTGTAGCGCGGTTTAAAATACCGCGTTGCTGCTAATTAGCACCAGCGTGCGTTTTTATCCCGCGCTACTGCTAATGTTCTGTATATAAGGTTTTCCCTAGTAGTGAAGCAAACAACACAATCACAAGCAGTACTCAAGACAACCATTAAATATTTGGTGGATTTGAAAACAAAGCAAGCAGAGACTGACCAGATTGTTAAGTTCCTGAAGGAAAAAAAGGAAATTAAATTCCTACTTGGTAAATCATAGGTGAAATGTTCTTTCCATAGTTGAATAACCTTTGTGTTGTCTGTTCATGTAATCAATCAAACCATTTGTTTTAGAGATCATGTAATAATTGTTTTTTTGTTTTTTTGTAATTTTATTTGAGCACAAGTATGTATTAATTGATAAGACTCGGAGACATTTCATTTGTGTTGCTGTGAGAGACCTACAAATATGCCAATCGGGCTGAATGTGCATTCATCAACAGTAGTATAGATGGACCATAAGTGGCACGCATCGGAAAGGGCCAAGATGCTGGCTAAAAAAAGGATGCTGTTGTAGCCAAAAAAAAGTACAATGGCCTGGCTTATGTATGTTAGTTGATATTATTGATCCATATACTCTATAAGTGTTTATATGTCTATTAGTTCCGTACATTCTTGGTTGATTGACTCGGTATTTGAATCTTGATACATCACTTGTGTACATATCTAAATGGGAGTACACATTATGCTGCGTGTGACATTTGAGTTGGACATGAAGTGTTCCAAATATTCGAATTCACCTTAAACTGGATTCTAGTTTCTGAATTTGAGTATTGGCATTTGTAAACCATATTCATATATGACAGTGGAATACATCTTTGTCGTCCTTTTGAAGATATATAAAAACACATAGAATGATTTATAAAGATTCATATAGGAATACAAAATGGATTCGAATTTAGTTGCCAGGGTAAACGTGGATGCTTATTGTCCCAAAATTCGAAAGAAACAGCAAAATGTCCACTCCCACATCGGCTTCCCGAAGCCAAGTGTTTGGGAGATGGAAATTACTATCTACCCATTACACGGACAATCCATTGACCCGATTTCCACTGCTCTAAATAGGGGTAGGTTAGTAACTTCAATTAGACGTGACACGACCGCCTCTGAGCCCATTCCGACACGGTGGGCGTCAAACATGGGCGGCAAAACTCATTTGATTCAAGCTCGTCCGAAAGACCTCTGTTTCTCCCTCCATTCCCCATTCATACATGGTGGGCGGCAAAACACCCTCTCCTCGTCCGAAATAGATGTAGGCTAATATTTTAAATAGGGGCAGATGTGTAACTTCCATCAGACGTGACACAACCGCCCTACCTATCAGCCCCGTTCATACATCGTGGGCGCCAACCGTGGGCGGCAAAACACCCTCTCCTTGCCCGAAATCGATGTAGGCTAATATTTTAAATAGGGGCAGATGGGTAACTTCCATCAGACGTGACACAACTGCCCTACCTGTCAGCCCCGTTCATACACCGTGGGCGCCAACCGTGGGTGGCAAAACACCCTCTCCTTGCCCGAAATAGTTACCGGCAAATATTTGGGAGATGCGAGATTACCGTCCTATCCCCAACCGACGAGACGTCCAAATTTGAAACGGGGGATACATTCGTAACTTTCCCATATTTCAGACAGGCGCGTCCCAAAAACATGGTTCCCCATACCTCTCCCTCCATTTTCCCATTCATACACCGTCCGCGCTAGAACACCCCATTCCCACACCAGCCTCCGTCCGCCACCCCATCCATCGCCGCCGTCCTCCACCACATCCATCGGCACCGTCCTCCACCATGCCGGAGCGCCTACCAAGACCGCGTCGTCCACTGCTAGAGATGGACGTTTCTCATCCACGGCAACGGACCAATAGCCTTGCATCGCGTCCTCTCGCTTCATCGGCACCGTCGTCCTCTTTGCCGGGGCCGCTCACACGACCTTCTTTTCCACTACAACGGGACTTATCCCCCAATGCACCCGTCTACCGTCGCAGATCTGCTTCAACGCCACCGACAGCCACCGCACTCCCGATGCCTACACGACGCCGCAAGAGAGGTGGTACTTCATATCTCCTCAACTTTTTGATCTCAACCAGAAAATAGATCTTAACTTGGTTACTCTACTTTCTTTTCAGCTCTTAGAATTTAGTTCTTAGTTCGAAGCAAACAATGGATGCTAAATGTCATTTCTCTGGTTTGTAGCTTCAAATCTGCCATGGCACAGCCATAATATGATTTAATTGATCATGCTTAGGGTTTAATTGATCATGTTGGTTCCGTGGTGATTTCTTTAATAGAAATCAGAGGGGAAACCCTCTTTTGCTAAAAAATATATGCTTAGAGTTTCCCCCTTTTATGATCACTATACGATCAGAATACATGCTTCGTGTCATAATAACACTGCTCCACCCATCAAGCTAAACAAGCTTAGTTTTTCAAATACGAATCTGATATTATTAAAACAGAGTTGTTCAATTGGTCAGGTAAATGTTCCTAAATTAGTTTCGAAAATGCATGTTCGCCGCTCGGGTCTGTATCTCTGTGTGTGGCTGGTCAGCACGGTTGGGGAGGTGAACTTTGCATATGCAGGAGTTTATAGGGAGACACTCTCCGAGTTGAAACCGCTATGCATTCCATAGATAATCTGACTACTTTTTATGTTTTCATGAATTTCAGATTCTGAACAACATCATAATGATTATGAGCTTGCGTGCATGAAAAGAATAAAGCAGAACAATGCCATGGCTGTCAAACTTGGCATTAAGGGACTGAAATCAAGTCTGGATGCAATGCGATGCAAACACTCTCCACCTATAGATTCATGCTCAGAATATGATCCTAACAGTGATTCTGAGCTAGAGGGAGACCTAAGTCAATGTAGCTCCCTAGTGGAGGAGTCAGAGGAAGATGCCCTATCTTATTCACCCATCAAGGTACTTGCTCTAACTTTCCAAGGTTACGTTGCTCGCACATATCTTGCAACTGATGCTTTGCATTGCTTCTACTTTGTTGAACTGCCATTAGCTTAGTTTACACATGGTGTATGTGAATACGCCCTGCCTATCCATTTTCAGTACATATTCCATCTGTCATCATACCATATGTATCCATTCAAATGTTGTTCTTGTGTATCAGACGTTCAAAAGGAAGAGGTGATTGCTGATCGTGGAGGAGCACAAGCAAAGTATTTGGAAAAGGTAGTGGCACCCAATAAATCAAATAGCCCATTAGGTGTAGTTGCAATATCACCTGACCCACAAAATACCCCAACTCTAGCAGACTCTAGCCCTACTACACTGGTCATTTCTGATGCCCCAACTTAGCAGACCCCAACTGCAGCAAACAGTATGATTATGCCAGTTGACATAGCACCAGCTGTACGACGCAAAACCCCCATTCCAGCAAAGAGTACACCAAATCTAGTTGCCAAATCCCTTTTCGAACTAGAGAGAGCCCCAATTGCAGCAAATAGGACCCCTGTTCCATTTCTTCCCAGTTTAGAAGACGAAGCTTATGTTGTTGTCAGGAACTTTGTGCGCATCTTTCCTTCATGAAAAGATTATACCGCAGACACAGAACAATTTCCGGTCTTCCTCCGCAACTTACGCATAAGTAATGTACTAATGTTATTCATGGTCATTACTGCATATGTTTCTGCTGACAGAAGACACAAGATTTCATTCTTTTAAATAGGCGAGGCACAAACTGGATTGTGATGACGAGCAAGGGTTGGTTGCGCTTTTCAAGCACTCGTTGATGAAGTATCGTTCCTACCCGAGGCCAGCGCACTTCGATGGCAAGCCTCTGAACGAAATTTCTATAAAGTCTCTGGTGCTACATTTATCCGACGGTGACTCGAATAATCTTGTTACACATTGGTCTCGGCTGCAGCGTAAGGTACTGTCTGTGATATCACATCACAATTTGAACTACATTTCTGCATTTTCCTTAATGTCTCACTTGTACGAAAACTGTTAGCAGAAGAACATTCGTTCTCAAGGGACCACAGAATCTCGCAACTATATTGCACACTGCATTGCTCTTGTGAGTACCTCTTGCCCTGTATGACCATACTTAATTTCATAGTTGTTTGATTATGTAGCATCACTGCACATGTTAGCCTCGTAATCGTCCATTTGGTGGACATTATAAGATCCATATGGACTCTTACATAAATTTAGAATCAACCCAATGCTTTTGAAGAGGTTTAGCTCTGCACTCTTGTAAGGACTGAACGTGGTCTATCATTGTACTTACATTAACAGCTACTCCCTCCGTCCCATAATATAAGAACGTTTTGTACAGTACACCAGTGTTCAAAACACTCTTGTATTATGGGAAGAGGGATTGGTTCATTTTGTAGCATTCTACATCTTATCTCCCTCGCCCACCATTTACTAAAAAAGATCAGATCTATATTTAATCTTACCAACAAGTAGAATACACAGACAATGCCAGTGTAGAAGTGTAGCCCATTGCTCTTGTCAGTACAATTTGTCCTGTAACGCTTGTACTTCCAGGGATTGGTAGTTGATTATGTAGCATCAATCTGCATCTTATCTTCATTATCCTCTATCCCTTCCAGTATTATCATATCTACAATTACTCTCTACAAAATGTAGAGTACAGGCAATGCTTATGAAGAAGATTCTGTGCTAAAATTCTTGAGTTATCCTTCCCTTGCCATGGAGAAGGGCATTATAAAGCCGGTGTTAACTGTTAATGTAAGTCAGTCCTTCTAAAGCCTTTATCCTCAACTGCTGTTTAATTTGCTCATACTCTCTATCATTTACTGCTGTTTAGTTTGCTGTTTCTACCAAAATGCATGTTCGTAAGATCCGTAAGTTCTAAGTTCTACTTGTAAAACCAAATTCCTTATTCATACCATGCACATTACTTAATACTCCCTATATGTATGCTTGTTTTTGTTGGTCTATAATCCAGTGTGTGGTGAAGCAACCCACGTTTGCACCTTCTCATCTCCTGTTTTATCTTACTGATGTGGCTGATGATATGAACAACATGCCATGCACATTATCCAAAATAGATACAATGATTTTCTTTGCCCTTCATCTATGCTTGTTATGTTGACATGGTAATCCAGTAGTGTGGTGAAGCTCCCCGCATTATGAACAATGCCAAATTATGCTATTTATATTTTGAACATACTCTTTATTTTCTAATTTGAAATTGGATAGAATTGACAGAACAATTATCATCTTTGTTTATACACGTGCAAAACCTATCATCTCTCTGCTTTGTTTCAGGGTGATATGCCTGATGGCATGCACAAGTCTACTGAAGGCTGTGAGACAAACCCAACATATATTGCAGCAAAGAAGGCAAAACATCTTGAAGATAGCGAGACAACCCCAAAGTCTTGTCTTGATGTAGTGTTCAAGTTACTTGAGACTAACAGTCAGACAAGCTCACAGAATTCGTTGTCTGAATCAGTTCGAATTCTTCAGTCCCAAGTTCTAGCAGAAAGGCATTCTGCAACTCAACTTCGATTTGAAGTCCTATCTCTAAGAAAGATTGCGGAGAACACTAATGAGAACCTCATCGCTAAACAGCTACACCTGGAAGCTATGACCGACATGCTAGGCCGGTCTCACAGCCTTGCTCAACAGCTTGCGCAGCAGTTCCCCCGCAAGGCTAACCTTTCTTGAACTGTCTTGGAAGTGGTCTCGGTTCAGTATTATTTTGTTATGCTCCAATGGTGCCCAGTTTTTGTAATCTACTTCTTCGTTGCGCTTTATGATCACTGGTGGCGAACTTTGATGCCCAGTGGATGTAATATACCTTAAATCCTTTATTGTGTAGTGTAGGTTTATTCTGAGTTACTATGCCGTAATTTCTTTATTGTATAGAGTAGGTTTGTTCTTAATTCCTACTAGTTACGCAGCAGCCCGAAATGAACCCCGGCCCATGATTGTGCAAATCAAATCACGGACTTTTAACATGCCAACATTGTCTGGGTCCTTGTTTGGCCCAATCAGATATCGGCTGCGAGCAGGCCGGATGCAAACCGGGCCATAGTTAGGCCCAACTATATGACGGGCTTTTAACAGGCCGAAATTAATATAGGGCCAAAATGTTAAACGGGCCCTTAACAGGCCAAAACTAATATCAGGCCGAATTACTAAGTGGGCCTTTAGCAAGTGGGCCCAAAAGCATAGTGTCCAATTGACGGGCCGAATCTGATATGGGCCATAATTGAGCCCAAAGCCTCTTAAAGGGCCAGACCTGATCTGGGCCGTAATTTGGCCCAGAACGTGATAGGCTTTTAACGGGCCGGATCTCATATGGGCCACTATTAGGCCCGGAGCGTGGCAGGCCATTAATGGACCGGATCAAATATGGGCCGGCATTTGGCCCAAAACATGGCAGCCAGTTAATGGGCTGACCTACTAGGGTCCTCAAAATCTTGTGGGCCTACAGCTGGGCCGGCCCATTAATGTTAGCGAAATCTCGTGGGCCTTTAGCTGGGCCGGCCCATTATGACCCGCAAGAATCTTGTGGGCCTTTACTTGGGCCGGCCCATTATGGCACACAAAAAATCTTGTGGGCCTTTACTTGGGCCGGCCCATTATGGCCCGCAAAATCTTGTGGGCCTTTAGCTGGGCCAGCCCATTATGGTCCACAAAATCTCATGGGCCTTTAGCTGGGCCGGCCCATGATGGTCCGCAAAATCTTGTGGGCCTTTAGTTGGGCCGGCCCATTTAAACTTGTTGGGCCGTGCCACGTGTCGACGTATCATAGGCGCCTTCTATCTAGTGAGTGGATGACATCTGTCCCGACGATGAGCCGACACGTGTTTCCTCTAGCCATTGATTATTTTACACGTGGAAAATCCCCATTGGTCGGGGCTGTTAACGGGTTATCGGATCCAAAACCCGACCCGATAGCTTAACGGCGTTCCGTTACGGTGGATGCCACGTGTCGGTCACCCTTGACGAAAGCACTTCTGTGACGTGCGATTTATCGTCATGGAAGTGGACATTTCCGTGATGATAATTTTGGTAATGCCATGGAACACTTCTACGACAGCACATGTATGACTATCTTGATTCTGTCATAAATTTGTCATGGATGTACATGCATGACAAAAAAAGCGACCTACTGTGACAAAAACGTATCATCACGGAAGTGTATTTTTTTGTACACATGTATCAAGTTTCCGGTTAATACAATTCTAGCATGAATAATAAATATTTATCATGATATAAGGAAATATAAAATAACAACTTTATTATTGCCTCTAGGGCATATTTCCTTCAGTTTCCCACTTGCATTAGAGTCAATAATCTAGTACACATCGCCATGTGATTTAACACCAATAGTTCACATCATCATGTGACCAACACCCAAAGGGTTTACTAGAGTCAATAATCTAGTTCACATTGCCATGTGATTAACACCCAAAGAGTACTAAGGTGTGATCAAGTTTTGCTTGTGAGAGTAGTTTAGTCAACGGGTTGCCACATTCAGATTCGTATGTATTTCGCAAATTTCTATGTCTACAGTGCTCTGCATGGAGCTACTCTAGCTAATTGCTCCCACTTTCAATACGTATCCAGATTGAGACTCAGAGTCATCCAGGTCGGTGTAAAAGCTTGCATCAACGTAACTCTTTACGCCAAACTCTTTATCACCTCCATAACCGAGAAATATTTCCTTAGTTCTCTATGGATAATTTTGACCGATGTCCAGTGATCTACTCCTGGATCACTATTGGTACCTCCCTGCCAGACTAATGGCAAGGTACACAATATGTTTGGTACACAACATGGCATACTTTATAGAACCTATGACTGAGGCATAGGGAATGACTTTCATTCTCTCTATATTCTGCCGTGGTCGGGTTTTGAGTCTTACCCAACTTCACACCTTGCAACACAGGCAAAAACCCTTTCTTTAACTGATACATTTTGAACTTCTTTAAAATCTTGTCAAGGTATGTGCTTTGTGAAAGTCCTATTAAGCATCTCGATCTATCCCTATAGATCTTGATGCCCAATATATAAGAATCTTCACCGAGGTCTTTCATTGAAAAACTCTTATTCAAGTATCCTTTTATGCTATCTAGAATTTCTATATCATTTCCAATCAACAATATGTCATCCACATATAATATTAGAAATCTTATAGAGCTCCCACTCACTTTCTTGTAAATACAGGCTTCACCATAAGTATGTATAAAATCATATGCTTTGCTCACCTTATCAAAGCGTATATTCCAACTCCGAGATGCTTGCACCAGTCCATAGATAGATCACTGGAGCTTGTACACTTTGTTAGCACTTTTAGGATCGACAAAACCTTCTGGTTGCATCATATACAACTCTTCTTTAAGAAATCTATTAAGGAATGCAGTTTTGACATCCATTTGCCAGATTTCATAAAATGCGGCAATTGCTAACATGATTCAAACAGACTTAAGCATCGCTACGAGTGAGAAACTCTCATCGTAGTCAACTCGTTGAACTTGTCGAAAACCTTTTGCGACAAGTCGAGCTTTGTAGATAGTAACACTACCATCAGTGTACGTCTTCCTCTTGAAGATTCATTTATTCTCTATGGCTCGCTAATCATCGGGCAAGTCAACCAAAGTCCATACTTTGTTCTCATACATGGATCCTATCTCAGATTTCATGCCCTCAAGCCATTTATCGGAATCTGGGCTCATGATCGCTTCCTCATAGTTCGTAGGTTCGTCATGGTCTAGTAACATGACTTCCAGAACATCATAACTGCTACCTCTTGAGCATTGCGTTGGTTTTCCCTTGAAGAGGAAAGAGTGATGCAGCAAAGTAGCGTAAGTATTTCCCTCAGTTTTTGAGAACCAAGGTATCAATCCAGTAGGAGGCCACACGCAAGTCCCTCGTACCTACACAAACAAATAAGAACCTCGCAACCAACACGTTAAAGAGGTTGTCAATCCCTTCACGGTCACTTACGAGAGTGAGATCTAATAGAGATAATAATGATAAGATAAATATTTTTGGTATTTTTATGATATAGATTGAAAGTAAAGATTGCAAAGTAAAATAGATTGGAAACTTATATGATGGAAAATAGACCCGGGGGCCATAGGTTTCACTAGTGGATTCTCTCAAGATAGCATAAGTATTACGGTGGGTGAACGAATTACTGTCGAGCAATTGATAGAAAAGCGAATAATTACGAGAATATCTAGGCATGATCATGTATATAGGCTTCACGTCCGTGACAAGTAGACCGACTCCTCCTTGCATCTACTACTATTACTCCACACATCGACCGCTATCCAGCATGCATCTAGAGTATTAAGTTCATAAGAACAGAGTAACACCTTAGGTAAGATGACATGATGTACATGGATAAACTCAAGCAATATGATATAAACCCCATCTTTTTATCCTCGATGGCAACAATAAAATATGTGTCATTTCCATTTCTGTCACTGGGATCGAGCACCGCAAGATTGAACCCAAAGCTAAGCACTTCTCCCATTGCAAGAAAGATCAATCTAGTAGGCCAAACCAAACTGATAATTCGAAGAGACTTGCAAAGACAACTAATCATGCATAAAAGATTTCAGAGAAGAATCAAATATTGTTCATAGATAGACTTGATCATAAACCCACAATTCATCGGATCCTGACAAACCCACCGCAAAAAGAGTTACATCGAATAGATCTCCAAGAAGATCGAGGAGAACTTTGTATTGAGATTCAAAGAGAGAGAAGAAGCCATCTAGCTAATAACTATGGACCCGAAGGTCTGAAGTAAACTACTCACACATCACCGGAGGGGCCATGGAGTTGATGTAGAGGCCCTCCATGATCGATGCCCCCTCCGGCGGAGCTCCGGAAAAGGCCCCAAGATGGGATCTCTTGGGTACAGAAGGTTGTGGCGGTGGAAATAGGGTTTCGTGGTGCTCCTGGCTGTTTTCGGGGTATGTGAACATATATAGGAGGAAGAAGTAGGTCGGTTGAGCCATGAGGGGCCCACGAGGGGGGAGGGCGCGCCTAGGGGGGTAGGCGCGCCCCCTGCCTCGTGGACTCCTCGTCCATTTCTTGACGTCCACTCCAAGTCCTCTGGATCACGTTTGTTCCAAAAATCACGCTCCTGAAGGTTTCATTCCGTTTGGACTCCGTTTGATATTCCTTTTCTGCGAAACACTGAAATAGGCAAAAAAACAGCAATTTGCACTGGGCCTTGGGTTAATAGGTTAGTCCCAAAAATAATATAAAAGTGTAAAATAAAGCCCATTAACATCCAAAACAGATAATATAATAGCATGGAACAATCAAAAATTATAGATACGTTGGAGACGTATCAAGCATCACCAAGCTTAATTCCTGCTTGTCCTCAAGTAGGTAAATGATAAAAACAGAATTTTTGATGTGGAATGCTTTCTAGCATGTTCTTCAATGTATTTTTCTCTATTGTGGCATGAATGTTCAGATCCGAAACACTCAAGATAAAATTTTATTGTTGACATAAAAATAGTAATACTTTAAGTATGCTAATCAAGCAATTATGTCTTATCAAAATACCATAGACAAAGAAAACTTATCCCTACGAAGTCATATAGTTTGGCCATGCTTCATTTTCGTCACACAAAATGCTCCCATCATGCACAACCCCGATGACAAGCCAAGCAATTGTTTCATACTTAGCCTTTTCAAACTCTTTCAACTTTTACGCAATATATGAGCGTGAGCCATGGACATAGCACTATGGGTGGAATAGAATATGATGATTGAGGTTGTGTGAGAGGACAAAAGGGAGAAAGTCTCACATTAACGCGGCTAATCAATGGGCTATGGAGATGCTCACCGATTGATGTCAATGCAAGGAGTAGGGATTGCCATGCAACGGATGGACTAGAGCTATAAATATATGAAAGCTCATCAAGAAACTAAGTGGGTGTGCATCCAACTTGCTTGCTCACGAAGACCTAGGGCATTTGAGGAAGCCCATCATTGGAATATACAATACAAGTTCTATAATGAAAAATTCCCACTAGTATATGAAAGTGACAAAATAAGAGACTCTCTATCATGAAGATCATGGTGCTACTTTGAAGCACAAGTGTGGAAAAACGATAGTAACATTGTCCCTTCTCTCTTTTTCTCTCATTTTTTTATTTGGGCCTTCTTTTATCTTTTTATGGCCCCTTTTTTTCGTCCGGAGTCTCATCCCGACTTGTGGGGGAATCATAATCTCCATCATCCTTTCCTCACATGGGACAATGCTCT
Source organism: Triticum urartu (assembly GCF_056163025.1). Classification (NCBI taxonomy): domain Eukaryota; kingdom Viridiplantae; phylum Streptophyta; class Magnoliopsida; order Poales; family Poaceae; genus Triticum; species Triticum urartu. Next base: position 509,985,942 of record NC_141874.1, read on the forward strand.
AATGATGATCATCACACTTTTATTTACTTACAACTCAAGAATTACAACTCGATACTTCGAACAAAATATGACTCTATGTGAATGCCTCTGGCGGTGTATCGGGATTGCGATGAATCAAGAGTGACATGTATGAAAAATTAAACATGGTGGCTTTGCCACAAATACGATGTCAACTACATGATCATGCAAAGCAATATGACAATGATGATGCGTGTCATAATAAATGGAATGGTGGAAAGTTGCATGGCAATATATCTCGGAATGGCTATGGAAATGCCATAATAGGTAGGTATGGTGGCTGTTTTGAGGAAGATATAAGGAGGATTATGTGTGATAGAGCGTATCATATAATGGGGTTTGGATGCACCAGCGAAGTTTGCACCAACTCTCAAGGTGAGAAAGGGCAATGCACGGTACCGAAGAGGCTAGCAATGATGGAAGGGTGAGAGTGCGTATAATCCATGGACTCAACATCAGTCATAAAGAACTCACATACTTATTGCAAAAATCTACAAGTCATCAAAACCAAGCACTACGCGCATGCTCCTAGGGGGATAGATTGGTAGTAAAAGACCATCGCTCGTCCCCGACCGCCACTCATAAGGAAAGCAATCAAAGAACACCCCGTGCTTCAAATTTGTCACACAACATTTACCATACGTGCATGCTACAGGACTTGCCAACTTCAACACAAGTATTCATCAATTTCACAATTACTCAACTAGCACACCTCTAATATTACCACCTTTATATCTCAAAACAACTATCAAGCATCCAACTTCTCTTAGCATTTAAAATTTATAACCAAAGTGAATTACCATGCTGTTCTAAAGGACTCTCAAAATGATATAAGTGAAGCATGAGAGATCAATTATTTCTATAAAAAAACCACTACCGTGCTCTAAAAGATATAAGCGAAGTACTAGAGCAAAAATTATCCAACTCAAAAGATATAAGTGAAGCACATAGAGTATTCTAATAAATTCCAATTCATGTGTGTCTCTACCAAAAGGTGTGTACAGAAAGGATGATTGTGGTAAACTAAAAAGCAAAGACTCAAATCGTACAAGACGCTCCAAGAAAAACACATATCATGTGGCGAATAAAAATATAGCTCCAGGTAAAGTTACCGATGGACGAAGACGAAAGAGGGGATGCCTTCCAGGGCATCCCCAAGCTTAGGATTTTGGTTGTCCTTGAATTTTACCTTGGGGTGCCTTGGGAATCCCCAAGCTTAGGCTCTTGCCACTCCTTGTTCCATAATACATCAAATCTTTACCCAAAACTTGAAAACTTCACAACACAAAACTTAAAAGAAAATCTCGTGAGCTCCATTAGTAAAAGAAAACAAACCACCACTTCAAGGTACTGTAATGAACTCATTCTTTATTTATATTGGTGTTAAACCTATTGTATTCCAACTTTTCTATGGTTCATAAACTCTATTACTAGCCATAGATTCATCAAAATAAGCAACAACACACGAAAAACAGAATCCGTCAAAAACAGAACAGTCTGTAGTAATCTGTAGGTTTCGAATACTTCTGGAACCCCAAAAATTCTAAAATAAATTTCTGGACGTGTGTAATTTATCTATTAATCATCTGAAAAATAATTAACTAAATAGCACTCTCCAATAAAAAAGGCAACAAATCTCGTGAGCGCTAAAGTTTCTATTTTTTACAGCAAGATCGCAAAGACTTTCCCCAAGTCTTCCCAATGGTTCTACTTGGCACAAACACTAATTAAAAGCATAGAACCACATCTAAACAGAGGCTAGATAAATTATTTATTACTAAACATAATCAGAAAGCAAGAAACAAAAATAAAATTGGGTTGCCTCTCAACAAGCGCTATCGTTTAACGCCCCTAGCTAGGCATAAAAGCAAGGATAGATCTAAGTATTATCATCTTTGATATGCAATCCATAAGTGGCTCTCATAATAGATTCATAAGGTAATATAATTTTATTTCTAGGAAAGTGTTCCATGCCCTTCCTTAACGGAAATTGGAATCTAATATTCCCTTCCTTCATATCAATAATTGCACCAATTGTTCTAAGGAAAGGTCTACCAAGAATAATAGGACATGTAGGATTGCAATCTATATCAAGAACAATGAGATCTATGGGCACATAATTACTATTTGCAACAATAAGAACATCATTAATTCTTCCCATAGGTTTCTTAATGGTGGAATCCGCAAGATGCAAGTTTAAAGAACAATCATCAAATTCACGGAAACCTAGCAAACACACAAAGTTTTAGGAATCGTGGAAACACTAGCACCCAAATCACATAAAGCAACGCATTAATGATCTTTAATCTTAATTTTAATAGTAGGTTCCCACTCATCATGAAGTTTTCTAGGGATAGAAACTTCCCATTCAAGCTTTTCTTCATAAGATTGCATTAAAGCATCAACGGTATGTTTAGTAAAAGCTTTATTTTGACTATAAGCATGCGGAGAATTTAGCACGGATTGCAACAAGGAAATACAATCTATTAAAGAAAAATTATCATAATTAAATTCCTTTAAATTCAAGATAGTGGGTTCGTTGCTATTTAAAGTTTTGACCTCTCCAATCCCACTTTTATCAATTTTTGCAACAAGATCTAAAAACGCCGAATCATTGGGCGCCTTCTAACTAAAGCTGACTCATCTCCAGTCCCATCCTTATAAAGATTCATATTGCAAAACAAAGATTTAATAGGGGACACATCAATAACTTTTAGATCTTCATCTTTATTATCATGGAAACTAGAAGAACACGCTTTCACAAAGCAATCTTTTTTAGCACGCATCCTAGCGGTTCTTTCTTTGCACTCATCAATGGAAATTCTCATAGCTTTGAGAAAATCATTGATATCATGCTTAGGTGGATTAGATCTAAGTTTCAAAGAATCAACATCAAGAGAAATTCTATCCACATTCCTAGCCAACTCATCGATCTTAGACAATTTTTCTTCAATCAAATCATTGAAACTCTTTTGTGAACTAATAAATTCTTTAATATTAGATTCAAAATTAGAGGGCATATTATTATAATTTCCATAAGAATTGTTGTAGGAATTGCCATAATTATTAGAGGAATTACTAGGAAATGGCCTAGGATTAAAATTACCTCTATATGCGTTATTACCAAAATTGTTCCTACCAACAAAATTCACATCCATAGTTTCATTATTATTCTCAATCAAAGTAGACAAAGGCATATCATTAGGATAAGAAGAAACACTTTTATTAGCAAACAATTTCATAAGTTCATCCATCTTTCCACTCAAAACATTGATTTCTTCTATAGCATGCACCTTTTTATTAGTAGATCTTTTAGTATGCCATTGAGAATAATTAACCATAATATTATCTAGGAGTTTAGTAGCTTCTCCTAAAGTGATTTCCATAAAAGTGCCTCCCGCGGCCGAATCTAAAAGATTTCTAGAAGCAAAGTTCAATCCGGCATAAAAATTTTGTATAATCATCCAAAGATTCAAACCATGTGTAGGGTAATTACGTATCATTAATTTCATCCTCTCCCAAGCTTGTGCAACATGTTCATGATCAAGTTGCTTAAAATTCATAATATCTAAGAGAGGTGATCTTAGCGGGAGGAAAATACTTAGAGATAAAAGCATCTTTGCACTTATTCCATGAATCAATAATATTTTTAGGCAAAGACGAAAACCAAGTTTTAGCACGATCTCTAAGAGAAAACGGGAATAGCTTCAGTTTAACAATATCATTATCCACATCTTTCTTCTTTTGCATATCGCACAAATCAACGAAGTTGTTTAGATGGGTAGCGACATCTTCACTAGGAAGGCCGGAAAATGGATCTTTCATGACAAGATTCAACAAGGCAGCATTAATTTCACAAGATTCAACATCAGTAAGAGGAGCAATCAGAGTGCTAATAAAATCATTATTGTTGGTATTGGAAAAGTCACACAATTTAGTATTATCTTGAGCCATCGTGACAAGCAAGAAATCCAACACACGAGCAAACAAGAGACAAGCAAAAAGAGCCAAACTAGAAAAGAGAAGGGGAACAACAAAAGAGGGCGAATAAAACGGCAAGGGTGAAGTGGGGGAGAGGGAAACGAGAGGCAAATGGCAAATAATGTAATGCGAGGGATAAGAGTTTGTGATGGGTACTTGGTATGTCTTGACTTGTGCATAGATTCCCCGGCAACGGCGCCAGAAATCCTTCTTGCTACCTCTTCAGCACTGCGTTGGTTTTCCCTTGAAGAGGAAAGGGTGATGCAGCAAAGTAGTGTAAGTATTTCCCTCAGTTTTTGAGAACCAAGGTATCAATCCAGTAGGAGGCCACACACAAGTCCCTCGTACCTACACAAAGAAATAAGAACCTCGCAACCAACGCGATAAAGGGGTTGTCAATCCCTTCACGGTCACTTACGAGAGTGAGATCTGATAGAGATAATAATGATAAGATAAATATTTTTTGTATTTTTATGATATAGATTGAAAGTAAAGATTGCAAAGTAAAATATATTGGAAACTTATATGATGGAAAATAGACCCGAGGGCCATAGGTTTCACTAGTGGCTTCTCTCAAGATAGCATAAGTATTACGGTGGGTGAACGAATTACTGTCGAGCAATTGATAGAAAAGTGAATAACTATGAGAATATCTAGGCATGATCATGTATATAGGCATCACGTCCGTGACAAGTAGACCGACTCCTGCCTGCATCTACTACTATTACTCCACACATCGACCGCTATCTAGCATGCATCTAGAGTATTAAGTTCATAAGAACAGAGTAATGCCTTAGGTAAGATGACATGATGTAAAGGGATAAACTCAAGCAATATGATATAAACCCCATCTTTTTATCCTCGATGGCAACAATACAATACGTGTTGTTTCCCTTTCTGTCACTTGGATCGAGCACCGCAAGATTGAACCCAAAGCTAAGCACTTCTACCATTGCAAGAAAGATCAATCTAGTAGGCCAAACCAAACTGATAATTCGAAGAGACCTGCAAAGATAACCAATCATGCATAAAAGATTTCAGAGAAGAATCAAATATTGTTCATAGATAGACTTGATCATAAACCACAATTCATCGGATCCCGACAAACACACCGCAAAAAGAGTTACATCAAATATATATCCAAAAAGATTGTCATGGAATTGTCACGGCAGATGTCCTAGAAAAAGGACTTAGTTGTAGGGCCATCGCAACTAGGAAGCTTGAAGGGGTTAATCGGGATAAAGGACACGAGAGCTTTTATACTAGTTCGGCCCCTTATGATGAAGGTAAAAGCCTACGTCTAGTTGTGTTGGAATTGCTGGGATTTCGATGACCAAGGAGCGAATACGCTTTGCCTGGCTTCGAGTTGTTGTTTCTTGCCCTAAGCCGCCATCGGATCGTCCCCTTATATACACGGGTTGACGCCTGGCGGCCTACAGAGTCCCGGCAGGTTCAAAAAACGTGTCCGGCTCGGTGACTTCTTTATATGCCTTTCTTTACAAGTCTTTCTTTACATACGACGGTTTACAATATTGGGCCTTAAGCCGCCTCTGGGCTTAAGCCTTCTACAAGTCTTAATAAACTATCACCTTGAATATTACTGGGCTCCTTTTGTAACCTGCCGTTGGGGTTGACCCGGCCCCTCCTGGGCGGGTCTTACCTGGTAGCTATATTCCCAACATTAGGCTCCAGGTTGACTTTGAACTTTGTTCTTTGTCAATCTTCAATACTTAAATGAAATCCATCTTCCTCTCTTTGTAGAAATTCTGTAACCCGCCATGACATCATCTTCTGAAAACACGAAAAACTGCTCCGACGTCATCCTCAACGGATCTTTATCTTTTAATGTCTTCCGAGAATCGAGGCGTCCTTTAGTTGGATAATAATTATTCAGGTCTTCCTCGATTTTCGCGCCCGCCTGTTTGCTTATCCCCTTATAAATAGGCACGCCCCGGTCTTTCTCATTCTTATCTCTCTTCGTCTTCTTCCTCTCGCAACCCTACCGCTGCTCGAGCTCCGCCGCCATCGTAGAGCACCTCATCTTCGTCGACCTTGGCCGCTGCATCAACCTGAATCGGTCCAGAGAACGGCGGCGACCTCCACAGAAGATCTGTGGTCGTAAGTGTTCACCTTCCTGCTCCTCAGATCCGCATTAGGGTTTCTAGGTTTCTGTGTGTTCTTCATAGTTCATCATGATTTGTTTGTAGTTCTTCCACTGCGGCTTCTTCTTGATCCAAAAAGAACATATATTCGTGTGGTAGTTGTTTCGTGCCCATTCTCGATGCCAACAGATCCCTTTCTCTAGTTCAAAGGCCTCATTAGAACTCATGAACTCATCTGTGCTAGATTTTTAGGTCTAGAATATTTTCCATTTTAAACGACCACTTGATCCAGAATAATATCAAGAAATTAGGAAACTTGTTTGCCTCAACACTTAGCCAATTCTGTTTCTGGCTTCCTTCAAATGTCTTTAGTCATGGCGGCTTATGACGCCGACTTACTTTTCCCTTATATGACATTAGCCCTTACTTAAGCCGACATTACTCATTTGCACCATCATCATTTAACTTCACCATCACCATTGAATTGAACCGACATGTTATTTTCTTTTCAGTTTGTCTTTTGATCATCATGCCGTCAAAAGCACCGACTGTCTACAACTAGGTCCCCTCCACAGTAACTGAGGATAACTTGAAGGAATTCTTCACCATAGGTTTTTTGCCAGGGAAGAATGTTATGTCTTACCGTGCACCTGACCCGGACGAGGAACGGCCTAACCCAAAAGACGGTGAAGTTATTGTCCTCTCTGACCACATGAATCGGGGTTTTTCACCACCCGGCTCAAAGTTCTTCAGAGATGTTCTTCATTTTTTTCAAACTCCACCCTCAAGATCTTGGTCCCAATTCCATATACAATATCTGCAACTTTGAAGTTCTCTGTGAGGTGTATCTTCAAGAAGAGCCGACTGTGGAACTCTTCAGGGAGTACTTTTATCTGAACCGCCAAAATGAGTGTACCAATGGCCCTAGCTTGGAACTCGGTGGAATCTCAATTCAGTGTCGACAGGGCGCCGTCTTTCCCCTAATAGTCTTACCGAGTCATCCCAAGGATTGGAACCAGACCTAGTTCTATTGCCAAGACACATCTCCAGCCAATGAAAAACCACTGCCGGGTTACCGCGCGGAGCGTCTGGACTCCAAGTTTGTGCTCCCTGATAAGCTTACTGCCGCTGAATGCAAGAAGATTATCCCATCTATTAAGAGGATTAATGCCTTATTGGGGAATGTCTTAACTGGAGTTGACCTAACCCGTTGCTGGGTCTCGTGGTGGGTCATCCCCCTAAGCCGCCGATCCAAATTGATGTATGACTATGGCGGAGGCCCAGATGACTCTCTTCGTCACAGCTCCGTTCAACTAACTGAAGAAGATATTGTTTCAATGTCAACCCTTCTGGTAAACGGCAAATATGAAGACTGCAGTAAAGTCGGGTTAAACCCCTTCTGCGAACTTAACCCGGCGCTAGAGGTAAAAAAACCCCGACCTCTTTCTCTTTGTATTTTCCTCAACAGTTTTAAATACCTGCATGACCTTTTATCTTGTTTACTTGTTTACAGGCCAAATCTGACTTCTGGAAAGCCAAGTATGACCATGAAGCTGCCAAGAAGGCTAGAGCCGCCGCCATAGCCGCCAAGAAGACGACCCGGAGGTCCAAGAAGAAAAAGAGCACCGTTGAGGACCTGTTAAAGCTTGATGATGATTCTGAGTCGGAGGTAGCCCTTGACTCCCTTGGCTAGTTTTTTAATAACCTTATTGACACTGACTATTGCCAGGACGACACGGGGGCCAGTCAGGCCGTAGAAGAAGACGTAACTATTTCCTCCGACTCAGCCCATTTGCCAAGACAGAAACTTCGACTGGTAACCCGGAAAGTAAGGTTTTCGCACCCTTTAGCTTATCTGGACCCTCATTTTCTTTTGAAAAAGCAGCAACATGAGAGCCGCCGTCAGGCCCGAAATGACGATGGACCGCCTTCCATTGTACAACAAACTCCTCGAAAACGCTAGAATGAGGTCTCTTTTATCTTCATCTTCTGCTTTTATTAATGAGTCTATTCTCTTGCATTACTAACTTTATTTTACCTTTGCAGGAGGTTTCTCACTCTTCTGGCGACTCATCTCAGACGCAATTTCCGGCCTTCAAGACTGCCCCTGGGTAAGGAAAAAAATCAGCTTTCCTCTTTGTCTTTAAAAACTGCATCATTGCACTAACTATCTCATAAAATCTTTCTTAGTGGTCGAGCCAAGTCCAAGAAGGCCAAAGTGGTTAAACCGGCGGAACACCCGTCAGTTCTTGCACCTGAACCAGCCATGCCAACTTCTCCCCCTCGAACTGAAGCACCAGAAGACCCAGCTGTTGATACTCAATTAGACCCTCCTGAGCTGTCAGCTGATGATACCATTGTTAACCCCTCTACTGCCAGACCACCCAGTTCAGCTAACCCGCCATTCATCTTCTGATCATGGCATTCTGATCACTGGTAGCCGTTTTGTTGAACCGGGGACTCCCACTGTGTTAGCTCGGCACACTGCTAAACAAGAAGCCTTGGAGAGACAGAAAGTGCGTTTCGATATCTCTCACTACACTCATCTGAATGCTAGTGACATATTGTCCGGCTATCTTAGCCATGTTCACTCCAGCCGTGAGTCAGAAATTGAGATGGTCAAGCAACTACATCTGAAATATGAGGTATGTTCTCCGGTTTACTTATACTCTGCCAGCCCCCAAGTCTTCAGATGATGAACCTGAATGATCTGGAGACTTGATGAATAGATTGATACTTTCTCTCTATGTTTTTCAGAAGTCCAACAAAATAGTGTAAACTTCACCTGTAGTCCCCAAGGGCCGGCTCAATTTATCATAAATGAACTGGTACTTAACTTCATAGCTGTCTTTTGCCAGTCCCAATAAATATTGTAATCCGGTTTAATCTTGAGAAACTTTCTGAATATCATGCATTAGCCCCCAAGTGCCAAGTGTTGTTACTTTGTAAGGCACTTGGGACTTGAAATATATAAGAGTCATAAGAAATTGCCTTGGCAGACATTAGCCCCCAAGTGTCAAGTGTTATTACTTTGTAAAACACTTGGGACTTGAAACATATAAGAGTCATAAAAGATTGTTTTGGTAGACATTAGCCCCCAAGTGTCAAGTGGTATTGCGGCGCAAAGTACTTGAGACTTGAATCTTTATAACTTTTAGTTTAAGCCTTGACACACCTGTGTATGTTTTGTAGAACACCCTATCTGAATTGGGCTCCCAATTAACTGATGCAAAGACCCGGTTGGCGGATCAAGAGGCAGAAATCAAATCTGCTGATTCTAAACTTCAATTGAGTCTTTCTGAGACGAAAAAATTGAAAACCAGCTTGATTGCCAAAAATAAATCCTGGGCCGAAGAAAAGACGCTGCTGATACAACGCGCTGAAAAAGTTGAAGCGGCTCTTGAGGAGGTTACCACGGAGCTTACCGGCTTAAAGAACCGGGTGTCTCAAATGGTTTCCGCCATCTTTGCTAAGCCATCTGTACTGATCTTTTATACCTTCTTTGGACCCGGAATATAAACCGCCTGCTGACCCCTTGTTTAAAAAATATGTGCAGGTCCGCGAAGCAAAAATCTGAGCTAAGACAATGTGACCAAACTGAAGGCGGTTTACACCTTAGTGGAGCAGTTGTATACTGGCGCTCAACGAGCACTTGCTGCTATCTCTCCTGCCAACCAAGGACCCAATCGGCTGAGCGATGTCTTGAAGAAATTGGCAATCTTACCCGCCAGGTTTCAAGAGGTCAAACGATCCTGTGCCAGAGCTGGAGCCTTGACTGCCCCGAGCCGCTCCAAAGCCTGGGTGCCAGATCTAGACCCAGTGGATGTAGCTAGGGGTACCCTACTGTGAAGGAAGACGGGTCTCTATTTGAGCAGGATGACTTCATTGCCTGCGTGAGGGGAGTTCGACCTTAAGCCACCGTTCTTGGAGATGAGACCAACGTTGATAAATATCAGTCGGGTATTGATTTGGAGAATAAGAAGATGGCAACTCCCTCTTATAAAGTGATGGATCTTATCCCGTCGGTTCGCCAACATAGATTTGCCCCAGAGACTGACCCGGCCGACTTAATTGATGATGAGGTTGAGTTTATTGCTCTGGACGGCTTTGACTGGTCTAATTCCGGCTTTCAACCAGTGGAGGGAGATGAACCGGCCAGGGGGGAGTCGTAATCATCTAAACAATCCTACTTTTAGCTTAGGACCTGTCTTAAGAGAGAAAAACAGTAACCTTTTGGGCTCTTAATGCCTTGTAATAGGTTTAGCTTGAAACAACTGCATATTTTGCCTATGCCATCATGCATAAGATGCCGTGTGTGACTCTTTTCTTCCTGATGTCAATATATGCGTCCCAGCTATGGTTATCTCTGTAATATTTCAGCTCTGTTCCTGTATCCTTTGCATCTGGACCACTAGTTTATATGACCCAGGTGATGAGGTTGATGACCCGGTCCTTTTTTGAGAAGTCATTGCTTCTGTATGCCTGATGACTATCATGCCATGCGGCTTATTGTCAAATAATCAAGCTGGTGAAAAGACCGTGCTGATCGTTTAAATTTGAGACAACAAAGACTAGTAAGACAAATAGCAGATTTCAAACAATATAAATTAACTTTGTAACTGAAAGTTGGGGGTTTCTGATTCGAATACGATCAGTAAACCGGACCAAAGGGGTTAAGCTAAGATTCAAATATGATCATATAGCCCCCAGTGGCTTTGGCATTGCGCCGATCAAGAGGGTACCGACAGCTATGTTCTCTTTGGTTGGAATACGACCTATGTTTGAACAGGAAGCCCCCAAATGACCTTGAGAGGTTTTTAACGACCCTGATTCGAATACAATCCAAGTCGGACCCAAAAGGGGTTAAGCTATGATTCGGATATGATCAAGAAGCCCCCTGGTGAGTTTGGCTTTGAGCCGATCAAGAGGGTTATGACAACTATGCTCTCTTTGGTTCGAATACGACCTATGTTTGAATAGGAAGCCCCCAAGTGATCATGAGGTTTACAGCTAGATTCGAATACGATCATAAGCCGGACCAGAAAGGTTAAGCTAAATTCAGATATGATCAGCTCCTTAATAGTCATGAAAGTAGTAAAGATATATGACTTTTGAAGAGGAAAAGGACAGAGGTCCTGCTTTATTACTTATCATAATAAATACAATGTCAAAGTATGTACATGATGAGAGCCGGTGGCTCAGGTGTAGTATGGCCGAAGTTGAGCAATGTTCCACGGCCGACGGGTCTCCTCCTCTGACTTACGTGAGTCTTTGTGTTCTCGAACGTCGATGAGGTAATATGACCCGTTGTTTAAATTCTTGCTGACCACAAAGGGTCCTTCCCAAGGCGGGGATAGCCTGTGTGCATATGAAAGATCCCGGATGAGCCGGAGCACCAGGTCACCTTCTTGAAAAGTCCTGGACTTAACCCGACGGTTGTGATAACGGCACAGGTCCTGTTGATAAATTGCTGATCGACCCGCTGCTAAGTCTCTCTCCTCATCTAACAAGTCAAGTGCATCCTGTCGGGCTTGTTCGTTACTAGCTTCAACGTAAGCCGCCACACGAGGCGAGTCATGACAGATGTCACTAGGAAGGACCACTTCCGCTCCATAAACCATGAAGAAAGGTGTATAACCTGTAGACCTGTTAGGAGTGGTGTTGATACTCCACAGCACCGAGGGTAACTCCTCTACCCAACAACCTGGCGTCCGTTGTAAGGGAACCATGAGCCGGGGCTTGAGACCTTTTAAGATTTCCTGATTTGCTCTCTCAGCCTGCCCATTAGATTGAGGGTGAGCTACGGAAGAAACATCCAGCCGGATGTGCTCTCTTTGACAAAACTCCTCCATAGCCCCTTGGGACAAATTAGTGCCATTGTCAGTGATAATGCTGTGTGGAAAACCAAAGCGAAAGATCACCTTTTTCATGAACTGAACCGCCGTGGCTGCATCACACTTACTCACTGGCTCTGCCTCAACCCATTTTGTGAATTAGTCAACTGCCACTAAAAGATGTGTCTTTTTATCCTTAGACCTTTTGAAAGGTCCAACCATGTCATCCGCAACTATTGAGCCGGCACATGCGCTCGTCGTGCAAATTTTTGACATCCATCACACCTACTGACCGGATCCTCCGCATCAGCGTGAGCCGTCAACCAGTAAAAACCATGACGAAAAGCTTTGGCCATAAGAGACTTTGACCCGGCGTGATGACCACAATCCCCTTCATGGATCTCACAAAGTATTTCTTGGCCTTCTTTAGGAGAAACACAACGCTGAAACGCTCTAGTGACGCTGCGATGGTATAACTCTCCGTCAGAAATCGTCATTGACTTGGACCGCTGGTTATCTGTCGGAGGGTCTCATCCTCTGGCAACTCGCCCCGGGTCATGTAAGACAAGAATGGTACTGTCCAATCTGGAATGGCGTGAAGAGCCGCCACCAACTGTGCCTCCGGGTCAGGAATAGCCAAATCTTCCTCTGTAGGTAACTTAACAGACGGGTTATGCAAAACATCTAAAAAGGTGTTAGGTGGCACCGGCTTACGCTGAGATCCCAACCGGCTTAAAGCATCGGCCGCTTCGTTCTTCCTACGGTCAATGTGTTCCACCTGATAACCCTTAAAATGTCCTACAACAGCGTCGACTTCACGGTGATAAGCCACCATGAGGGGATCCTTGGAATCCCACTTGCCTGACACCTGTTGGGCCACCAAATCTGAATCGCCAAGGCACCGGACCCGGCTCAGGCTCATCTCTTTAGCCATTCGAAGACCATGGAGCACGGCTTCATACTCTTCTGCGTTGTTTACAAGGAAACATTAATCGCAACACATAACAAAACTTGCCCCCTCGAGGAGAAGTTAACTCCAGCCCCCGAGCCTTCCAACTGTTTGGACCCATCAAAATGAATCATCCAATATGTGTTGTCTGGTTTCTCCTCTGGCATCTGCAACTCTGTCCAGTCATTAATGAAGTCAACCATCGCTTGAGATTTGATCGCAGTATGTGGCATATACTTTAAACCATGAGACCCAAGTTAAATAGCCCACTTGGCGACTCGTCCTGTGGCTTCTCTATTTTGAATGATGTTTCCTAGAGGAGCAGAGCTAACACAGTGATTGGGTGACCCTGAAAATAGTGTTTAAGCTTCCGTCTTGCCATGAACACCCCATAAACAAGCTTCTGCCAGTGCGGATATCTTTGTTTAGATTCAATGAGCACCTCACTAACATAGTAAACCGGCCGTTGGATTGGATGTTCCTTGCCAGCCTCCTTCGCTCCACAACAATGGCCACACTGACCGCATGTGAGTTAGCAGCTACATATAACAATAACGGCTCTTTCTCAACTGGAGCAGCAAGAAGCGGTGGCTCAGCAAGCTGTTTCTTCAGATCCTCAAAAGCAGAGTTTGCAGCATCACTCCAGACAAAGTCATCCGTCTTTTTCATCATTTGATACAAAGGCATCGCCTTCTCCCCTAACTGGCTTAAAGCAGCAACGCGACCCGCCAGCCGTTGAACGTCATTGATGCACACCGGTTTGGCCAGGGATGTGATTGCCTTAGTTTTCTCTGGGTTAGCTTCAATACATCTGTTAGACACCAAAAAACCCAAGAGTTTGCCAGCTGGGACTCCAAAAACACACTTGGCCGGGTTAAGCATCATCTTGTAGACCCGGAGGTTATCAAAGGTCTCCTTCATATCTGTTACCAAGGTTTCCTCTTCTTTGGATTTCACCACTATATCATCCACATAAGCATGAACATTACGCCCAATCTGATTGTGAAGGCAATTCTGCACACACCATTGATAAGTCGCCTGGGCACTTTTAAGCCCAAAAGGCATAGACACATAGCAGAAGGCTCCAAATGGAGTGATGAAAGCTATTTTCTCCTAGTCCTTAACTGCCATCTTGATCTGATGATAACCTGAGTATGCATCCAAAAAACTCAAACGCTCGCAACCCGCCATAGCATCAATGATCTGATAAATACGAGGGAGAGCAAAAGGGTCAGCCAGACAAGCCTTGTTCAAATCGGTGTAATCCACACACATACGCCAGGTGCCATTCTTCTTGAGTACAAGCACCGGGTTAGCCTACCACTCTGGGTGAAAAACTTCAACAATGAACCCGGCTGCCAAGAGCTAGGCCACCTCTTCTCCAATGGCCTTGCGCCTTTCCTCGTTAAACCGTCGAAGAAACTGCCTGACTGGCTTAAACTTTGGATCAATATTAAGAGTGTGCTTAGCGAGTTCTCTCGGGACACCTGACATGTTAGAAGGTTTCCATGCAAAGATTCCCGGTTCTCACGGATGAACTTGATGAGTGTGCTTTCCTATTTTGGATCCAAGTTAGCACTGATAATGAACTGTTTGGATGAGTCGCCAGGCACAAAATCAACCATCTTGGTGTCATCAGCTGACTTGAATTTCAACACCGATTCATGCTCCGTAGTTGGCTTCTTCAAAGACGTCATGTCTGCTGGGTCAACATTATCTTTATAAAACTTTAACTCCTCTGTTGGACAAACAGACTCAGCATAAGCGGCATCTCCTTCTTCACACTCCAGGGCTATTTTCCGGCTTCCATGTACCGTGATGGTGCCTTTATAACCCAACATCTTGAGTTGTAGATACACATAGCACGGCCGAGCCATGAATTTGGCATATGCCGACCGACCAAACAGAGCATGATATGGGCTTTTGATCTTAACCACCTCAAAAGTTAACTTCTCAGCCCTGGAATCATATTCATCCCCAAAGGCTACTTCCAGTTCAATCTTACCAATTGGGTATGCCGACTTGCCAGGCACAACACCATGAAAAACAGTGTTGGATTGCTTAAGACTCTTATCAATCAACCTCATCCGACGGAGCATCTCATAATAGAGGATGTTGATGCTACTACCTCCATCCATGAGCACCTTAGTGAATTTATATCCACCAACCTGAGGTGCCACTACCAAGGCTAAGTGACCCGGATTATCAACCCGGGGAGGGTGATCTTCTCTGCTCCACACAATAGGCTGTTCTGACCACCTCAAATAACATGGAATCGCCGGCTCAATGGCTTTGACAGCCCTCTTATGAAGCTGCTGGTCCCTCTTGCATAAACTAGTGGTAAATACAAGGTACTGCCCACTATTCAACTGTTTTGGGTTGCTCTGATATCCGGACTGTTGCTGCTGTTGTTGCTGATTACCTTGGCCAGGTTGTGGATTATAACCTCCCTGGTTACTCAGATGGCCCTGACCGTGAAAACCGCCTCCGCCTAAACCGGCGCCCGGGCCATGAAAGCCGCCTCCGCCTGAACCGCCGCCAGGCCCGTGACTACCATCAAACATGTTGGAAATTTGAAATGCATTCATGATCGTACAGTCCTTCCATAGATGGGTAGATGGCTTCTCCCGGGTGTCGTGTCTTGGACAAGGTTCATTCAGTAGTTGCTCGAGGGTGGGACCTGACCCACCTGACAGAGGGGGTTGCCTACCCTTGCTCCATTGGTTGTTGCCCTGTGCATTAGTGTTAGCCACAAACTCGTCAGCCTTATGTTTATTACCTCCTTGATTTGCCGGGTTATGCTGGTGACCCTTGCCCACTACAAAAAAAATACACTTCCGTGATGATACGTGTTTGTCATAGTAGGTCGCGTTTTTTGTCATGCATGTACATCCATGACGATTTTATGACAGAATCAAGATAGTCATACATGTGCTGTCGTAGAAGTGTTCCATGACATTACCAAAATTATCATCACGGAAGTGTCCACTTCCATGATGATAAATCACGCGTCACAGAAGTGCTTTCGTCAAGGGTGACCGACATGTGGCATCCACTGTAATGGAACGCCGTTAAGCTATCGGGTCGGGTTTTGGATCCGATAACCCGTTAACAGCCCCGACCAATGGGAAATTTCCATGTGTAAAATTCTTATTGGCCGGACGAAACACATGTCAGCTCGTCAGTGGGTCAGATATGCGCCTATGATATGATGACCCGTGCCACGGCCCACCACTGGCCCATTTAGCTTACAAAGTCGGCCCGTTTGACTTGGTCAAAAGTTAACGGGCTGGCCCATGAAAAGCCTGTTAACGCTCTCTTCTCAAATAGCCCATTTTACGGCCCGTTAACTCACGACCCGTTAGGCCCTAAAGGAAATCGGCCCAACAACGTCATGTGGGCCGTCGAATATAACACCAGCCCATTTCACTTTCAGCCCATGTATGGCCCACGACGTCTTTCGGCCCATATGAGGCCTTCGTATCTTTCGGCCCTTTACAGGCCCATGGTGACTCTAGCCCATAATGAACAGTAATTTTCTTTATACCCATTAACGGCCCGTGATTTACATGGGCCGTTTCCAGCCCGTGTTAGCTTTCGGCCTATTGATGGCCCATACGTTCTTGGGCTCCTTTTCAGCCCTCGATTACTTCCGGCCCGTTACTGGCTTGTTCCCCTAGTGGGCCAAATTCGTCCCATGGCAAGAGTCGGCCCGTTACTGGCATGTTCCCCTAATGGGCCAAATTCGGCCCATGGCAAGAGTCGGACCGTTACTGGCCTGTTACCCTAATGGGCCAAATTCGGCCCATGGCAAGAGTCGGCCCGTTTCTGGCCTGTTAACCCGTTACGCCGTTTCCAGCCCGTCCTATATTCTGGCCCATTAACGACCCGTTATGCCTGTGATAGAATTAAGCCTTTGCTGTCCTACGGCCTGTTACCATGCTGGGCTGATACCAATTACGCCCGATTACGGCCCATGTAGACCCATTTATCCGACGGCCCGAGGCCCACCGATTACAGGCCCATTTATCGACGGCCCGTAGGAGACCCATGGATCCTACGACCCGTATATGGCCCATGGTAGTTGCGGCCACTAGCAAACCAGGGAAAAAGAAGACTAGGAAATAAATAAGGCCGGAACTAACGCTAGGCTATTAAGGCGATTGCACATATTACATCCACTCGGCATCAAAGATCGCCACCAGTGCAAATATAGGGAACACCCTACACTATACAAAAATGGCTTGCTGTTTTCTTCAGCCGGTGGCTGCACGTTAAGAATAAATTTTGTATCGCACCAAAACAAATTACAACTATATAGCAAAAGGAAGGTTGGCATAAAACTTAACAGTCTAGCAGATAAATGCACCACCAGAAGTTCAGAAGCTCAGTTCATTTGACCTGACTGTTACATTTTCATGTTGTATTGTCCGATGGAGCACCATAACCCTCGCCTTCATTTCCCCTAGGCTCCTGAACAACATAGCAAATGTCTGATAGTCTGGTTTCAAAACCATGCATATCTTGACGACATTGAGCAATGTTTCTCCTTGTTTCACAAAGGGTCTCTGTTAGGGAATGGACTTGTGTCTGGAGCACAGATACAACATTGCTTTGAGCTTGCATATCTTGATCATGAGGTAGTTTGGACGATATTGCCTTAACAACCAACCCAGTATTAAGCAGGAACGTGATTTTGGCACTGTTAGTGGACAGGTACTGACCCACTACAATAAGAGCTGACAATGCGGTTATAGTTGCCTCGCCACCTTCAGAAGGTGGCGGTTCCACCATTTTTCCATAGCTCGCTGAAAAGTTGAGGTTTTACATTAGTAGTACTAGAATTGAAGATATTAAGGAGGCAGCAAAACCAAACAAAATAGCTTTGGTCTATATACAGAACTTATTCTGGTGAACCCATGTAAAATATTAGTTGTATTTTATTGCAAAGTACATAATAAAACTAGGTTCCAAACATATGACCATGTACCATCGCTAATGTATTGTCTATTTCTTCACATTGTATTGAGGGCTAAGGATAAAGAGATGAAGTTGAAAGCACAAGTGCTCCCTAGGTGGTTTTGATAATTGATGACAACATATCTCTTGTTGGACTAACACTTCTATCTAGCATGTTTCAGATAAGTTCAACAATGGCATGGCATGGATGTGAAAGTGGAACCCTCAAAATGCTAAGGACAAAGGATTGGCTCAAGTTCAAAAGCTCAAGACTCTTCATTTTATATTTTAGTGATCCAAGATCACATTGAGTCCATAGGAAAAGCCAATACTATCAAGGAGGGATGAGGTGTTGCTTAATGAGCCTCTTGCTCCATGTGCTTAATGATATGCTCCAAAACCCTCAACTACTTTCCCATATCCACATATGACCTAAACTCTAAGCCAAACTCGGTCCTACCGATTTTTCCTATCCGGCGCCACCGAGTTTCACTTGTCATAAGCCACTGCCAAACCCTAGCAATTCGGTTCTACCGATAAGGATCTCGGTCTCACCGAGATGGGATTGCAAACTCTCTATTACCTATTGTAATATTCTCGGTCCCACCGAGATTGCAATGTAAACTCAGTGTTTCCCCTTTGTAACTTTTCGGTCTCACCGAGTTCCACTTGGTCTCACCGAAAGAACAAATCGGTCGCACCGAGTTTGCCTGACCAACTCTCTGGTTAGCTTATTACCAAACTCGGTCTCACCGAGTTTGTGTAATCGGTCTCACCGAGATTACGTTATGCCCAAACCCTAACCGAATCGGTCCTACCGAGTTGCATGTCAGTCCCACCGAAATTCCTAACGGTCACTAGGTTTACCATTTCGGTCCGACCGAGTTTTCTGATTCGGTCCCACCGAGATTGGTAAATTGTGTGTAACGGTTGGATTTTGAGTGGAGGCTATATATACCCCTCCACCTCCTTCTCATTCGTGGAGAGAGCCATCAGAACACACACACCATTCCTACTCATATGTTCTGAGAGAAAACCACCTACTCATGTGTTGAGATCAAGACATTCCATTCCTACCATATGAATCTTGATTTCTAGCCTTCCCAAGTTGCTTTCCACTCAAATCTTCTTTCCACCAAATCCAAATCCTATGAGAGAGAGTTGAGTGTTGGGGAGACTATCATTTGAAGCACAAGAGCAAGGAGTTCATTACCTACACACCATTTGTTACTTCTTGGAGAGTGGTGTCTCCTAGATTGGCTAGGTGTCACTTGGGAGCCTCCGACAAGATTGTGGAGTTGAACCAAGGAGTTTGTAAGGGCAAGGAGATCGCCTACTTCGTGAAGATCTACCGCTAGTGAGGCAAGTCCTTCGTGGGCGATGACCATGGTGGGATAGACAAGGTTGCTTCTTCGTGGACCCTTTGTGGGTGGTTGCTTCTTCGTGGACCCTTCGTGGGTGGAGCCCTTCGTGGACTCGCGCAACCGTTGCCCTTGGGTGGAGCCCTGTGTGGACTCGCGCAACCGTTACCCTTCGTGGGTTGAAGTCTCCATCAACGTGGATGTAGGATAGCACCACCTATCCGAACCACGGGAAAAACATCCATGTCTCCAATTGCGTTTGAAATCTCCAAACCCTTCCCTTTACATTCTTGCAAGTTGCATGCTTTACATTCCGCTGCTCATATACTCTTTGCTTGCTTGCTTGATATGTATTGTGTGTGCTGAAATTGTGCCTAAACTCCACTTAAACCGAAAAGGCTTGAAAATTGCAACTTTAGCACGAAGTGTCTAATCACCCCCCTCTAGACACATCTACTTCTAGATCCTACAAGTGGTATCAGAGCTTTGGTCTCCATTGCCTTGGTTTAATCACCATTGGAGGAAGATGGATGTGTCTACTCTAGGGAGTCTTAGACATAGAGTGCCTATTCTTGATGGAAAGTATTTTCATGAGTGGAAAAATGAGATGCTTGTAATCTTCAATCAATATCATTTGAACAAGTATATTGCTAGCCCTTGTGCACCCCATATTGATCCCTTGCATCCTACCCTAGATGAAGATATTGACATGATTCGCAATCTTAGAACTATTGAGCTCATCATTAGAGGATTGCCCAAAAATCTGATTGCTAGTTTGCCTACTCAAGATTGTCACTATACTATATGGAAATTTCTTGAGGAACGATTTCCCAATCATTCCTTGAAAACTTTGGATGAAATTCTCCATAAATCCATTGCCCTGAGTAAGATGAACTCTAGTGATCCTAGTTTTGGTAAATGTCTTCTTGAACTTGCCAATCTTAAGCATGCTAAAGGGGATGTTGGAATCATTAATGATATCATACTCAAAGCCATAAGAATTCATAAAAGTGACCACTTTGATGATCATTTGTCTGATAAATTACCCTCTCGAGGAAATGATGAATCACAAGATCATGGTGAACAGGAATATTATGATGATGATGATAGTGACTTCGATCTCGACGATGCAATGAGACATTTTGGTCTTATGGCAAATCTTCGGGGATATGAATCAGGAGGAAAGGAATGGGTTCTTGATAGTGGATGTACTGATCATATGACCGGAGATGAAGAGATGTTTCGTGAGCTTGCTGAAAACAACGGCCCTCGAAAATATGTCACCTTTGGTGACAATTCAAAGGGTAAAGTGGTTGGCCTTGGTAAGGTGGCCATCTCACATGATAGTTCCATTCAAAATGTCATGCTCGTTGAATCTCTTGGCTACAACTTACTTTCAGTATCTAGACTTGCTGATTTCGGTTTGAACGTCCTATTTACTGAAGTAGATTGCCAAGTATTTCGTCGGGACAATCATAAAATGGTCTTTACTGGTATGCGTAGAGGTGATCTTTACATTGTCGATTTCTCTAAAAAGGCACAACCTAAAACTTGCTTTGTTGCTAAATCCTCAAAAGGTTGGTTGTGGCATAGACGACTAGGTCATGTTGGCATGAGAAATCTTGACAAACTTATTAAAGGAAATCATATCCTTGGAATTAATGATGTCATATTTGATAAAGATAGACTTTGCAGTGCTTGTCAAGCAGGTAAACAGGTTGGAGGAAGACATCCAATGAAGAACATCATGACCACAAGGAGGCCACTTGAGCTGCTTCACATGGATCTTTTTGGTCCCAATGCCTACAAGAGTCTCGGTGGAAATTCCTTTGGTCTAGTTATAGTTGATGATTTTTCAAGATTTACGTGGGTGTTTTTCCTCAATGACAAATCGCAGGTCCAGAAGATCTTCAGAAACTTCGCTAGGAAAGCCCAAAATCAGTTTGATGTGAAGATCAAGAAGTTCGGAGTGACAACGGAACGGAGTTCAAGAACGCAAATGTGGACACCTTTCTTGACGAAGAAGGGATTTCACACGAGTTCTCGGCTACATACACACCTCAACAAAATTGAGTTGTTGAGAGGAAGAACCGAACGCTCATCGAAATGGCAAGGACAATGCTTGATGAATACAAGACGCCAAAGCACTTTTGGGCAGAAGCGGTTGAGACAGCTTGTCACGCAACAAATCACTTATATCTTCACAAGCTACTCGGCAAGACGGCATACGAGCTCCTCACCGGTAACAAGCCTCAAGTTGGATACTTTCGAGTATTCGGCTCAAAGTGCTACATTCTTGATAAGCATCGTCGTTCAAAGTTTGCTCCCAAATCTCATGAAGGTTTTCTACTTGGTTATGGCTCAAACTCTCACACTTACCGTGTCTACAACAATTTCACCCGAAAGGTTGAAGAGACGGTAGATGTGAAGTTTGATGAATCTAATGGCTCGCAAGTAGAGCAATTGCCAATTGATGTAGGAGACAAAGACCCTTCAGAAGCAATTCAAGATTTGTCCGTTGGCAAAATTCGTCCAACGGAGGTGAAGGAGAGTACTTCATCCGTCCAAGTGGAAGCTTCTACTTCACAACAAGGTGAACCAAGGATTGACACGGAAGCATCCACAAGTGGGCCACACCAAGATGAAGAAAACGAGGAAGTACGTCAAGATGAACATCAACAACCTCCTTCTCCACCACGACAAGAGAACGACGACGTCAACAATGAAGAAGGCCAAGAAGAAGAACAAGATGAAGAAGATGCTCAACAAAGACCCAAGCAAAAGCTCTCGCGAGTTCGAGCAAGAATTGCCAAAGATCATCCCGTCGAGCAAATTCTCAATGATATACAAACCGGGAGAATCACTCGCTCAAAAACTCGTTTAGCTAACTTTTGTGAAAACTATTCATTCATCTCGAGCATTGAACCAATGAAGGTTGAGGAAGCATTGGAAGATCCGGATTGGATAAACGCTATGCATGAAGAGCTACATAATTTTGAGAGAAACCAAGTTTGGACATTGGTTGAGAAGCCCGACAACAACCACAACATCATTGGTACCAAATGGGTGTTTCGCAACAAGAAAGATGAAGATGGACAAGTGGTCCGCAACAAAGCACGTCTCGTCGCCCAAGGATACACACAAGTCGAAGGTATGGACTATGGTGAGACATATGCTCCCATTGCTAGACTTGAGTCCATTCGCATCTTACTTGCCTATGCTAATCACCATAATATCACCTTGTACCAAATGGACATTAAAAGTGCTTTTCTAAATGGAGAAATAGAGGAGGAAGTTTATGTCAAACAGCCTCCCGGCTTTGTCAATCCTAAGAAACCAAATCATGTTTACAAACTTCACAAAGCTCTTTATGGTCTTAAACAAGCTCCTAGAGCATGGTATAAATGCTTGACCAAGTTCCTTACTACAAGTGGTTTTGAAATTGGTAAAATTGACTCTACTCTTTTCACTAAAAAGGTTAATGGAGAACTTTTTGTATGCCAAATTTATGTTGATGACATCATATTTGGTTCAACTAACCCTCTCTTTAGTGAAAAGTTTGGAAAGCTAATGTCAGAGAAGTTTGAGATGTCTATGATGAGTGAACTCAAATTCTTTCTTGGATTGCAAATCAAGCAAACTAAGGAAGGTACATTTGTCTCTCAAACAAAGTACACCAAGGACTTATTCAAGAAGTTCAATATGCAAGAATGCAAAGGTATGTCTACACCCATGCCTACTAGTGGACATAATGATTTGACCAAAGATGGTGAACCTGTTGATCAAAAGGTTTATCGCTCTATGATTGGTTCATTGTTATACCTATGTGCTTCACGTCCCGATATTATGCTAAGTGTGTGCATGTGTGCACGATATCAAGCTGCTCCTAAAGATTGTCATCTTAAGGCTGTGAAAAGGATAGTGAGATATTTAATCCATACACCAACTTTTGGCATTTGGTATCCTAAGAGGTCTTCTTTTGATCTTGTTGGCTATTCCGACTCAGATTATGCCGGAGACAAGGTTGATAGAAAGTCCACTTCGGTACTTGTCAATTTCTTGGTAGATCTCTTGTGTCTTGGTCTTCCAAGAAACAAAACTCGGTATCCTTATCCACCGCCGAAGCGGAATACATTGCCGCTGGTTCATGTTGTGCTCAATTACTTTGGATGACCCAAACTCTTAAAGATTATGGGATTTATGTGAAACATGTTCCACTGCTTTGTGACAATGAAAGTGCTATCAAAATTGGTCATAATCATGTACAACATTCTCGAACTAAGCATATTGAAGTTCGTCATCATTTCATTCGAGATCATGTTGCTAAGGGTGACATCAATCTTAAGCATGTTCGCACCGATAAACAATTAGCGGATATATTCACTAAACCGCTTGATGAGAAAGTGTTTTGCAGGTTGAGAGGAGAATTGAACATCATTGATGCTTCGAATTTGGAGTAGAAACTCCATTGGATATATGCAAGACATGAGCTTATGACTAATCCATGATATATCTCTTATGATAACTATCTTATGTCTTGGATATATTTGTACCTTGCATGTTGTCTAACCCATGTAGGTGCTTGGTTGAATTTAGTTCCATGAGATTGCGACTCACTCACATCTTGAGCAATCTCTACAAGACCAAGACTCTACACAATAGTGGTTGAAGACAAGGAAGCACAAAACCATTCAAACATATCCTTTGACAAACTCTATGTTAAGCTTCATGATTGTCAATTTTGGATACACAAGTGCTCTTCCTTGCAAGAACTAACCCATGTAGGTAAATGAACTCAAACTCCAAGTGGTGCTCCCAACTCTTGATGAACCACATCAACCTTGAGCACCCACACAAGTTCAACTACATGAGCAAGAACCACATCACCACCCAAGGTATGTTATTCCATCTTAGAGAAGCTTTACTCCAAGACATGAGTCAAAGCAACTCAACAAGATGTGAATACATCAAGATGCTTAAACGAAAAATGGTGACCCCATTTTGAGCTTAAACGATGAGTATGACCTATGATCAAGTGTTCTCACTTGACTCCTAAGTCAATATACTCTAACATAGGTGACTATGTCACCGCCCAACTCTAGATGAAGTTCTCTTGTGTTCTTTTCTGTGTTATTGCATTTGTCTCATGCATGTTTAGTTTCTTTTCTTTAACAAAAAAAACTTCATCTAGATCTTTCAGTTTCTTCTCTTTTCTCTTCGTGTTTGTTCTGCATTTTCTGCATTTAATTCCTTGAAAATCCTTCAGGTAATTCATTGCAAATCTTTGTGAGATCTTACTTGTCTAGTGAGCTGAGGTGACAAGTGTGTTTCTATGTGTAAACTCGGTTTCACCGACTTGCAAATTTCGGTCCAACCGAATATTTTCGGTACCACCGAAATATGCCACTCGGTGCCACCGACTTTGCAATCAGAAAACCAATTTGCCGCTTATTCTACATTTCTTCTGTTCCAGCTCCACTAAATGAATCTTGTCCTCCACAAGCATCACAATTTTATCCTCTGCTTTGTGCTGAATCTCAAGGACCAAACCTATTCGACGGATTCCAGGAAAAACCTTCTTGGAAATTGATGTCAAAGGGGGAGAGAGAGATCACATCAAAGCTTGTAGAAGAGAGAGATCACATCAAGGGAGAGAAAGTATTAAGGGGGAGAGAAAGTCTCAAGGATCCCAGATCACATCAAGGGAGAGAAAGTATTAAGGGGGAGAGAAAGTCTCAAGGATCCCAGATGTTGCCACATGTCTTTTTGGGGGAAAGACATGTTCATATGAACTCATTTGAATTAAGTTCTATTCAGCTCTGATCTTCTGTCTCCTATCTTCTCCCAATATCCCATGTAAGATTCAGGGGGAGCAAGACACCTAAAGGAGAAGAAATCAGCCAAATTCATTGCATATCTTTATTCGTGGGGACATGTTGAATCCAATGTGGTACCTTGTACTCACTCTCTACATGTCATCCCAGTCTTGGTATTCTTGTGGTTTCTTTTGTTTGCTCTGGCTAATGGACATATCTGTGTTATCTAACCTTGTTTGTGCAGGTTCATTCCATCCTAAGCCAACTCAAGACCACAAGGTAAGTATATGCATCAAAATCATGAGTATGAGGAGCTCTTGCTTATGTACATACTGTTTGCAAGAAGGACTCATGAGCATGAAGGTATTTTTCTTGATAATCTTTTGCTCTGATGCATATGGCCAAGATACATGTAACACATTGCCTACTCTGTCATGTTTATGCTCTCACATGCCTCTATATTTCATATTTACATGAGTGCATACATGTAAGGGGAGCCTATGCTTGCTACATGTTCTTCCAAAGCTTTACTCGATGTTCTTTATATCTTTATCTAAAAGCTTTGATGTATGTTGCCATCAATTACCAAAAAGGGGGAGATTGAAAGCACAAGTGCTCCCTAGGTGGTTTTGATAATTGATGACAACATATCTCTTGTTGGACTAACACTTCTATCTAGCATGTTTCAGATAAATTCAACAATGGCATGGCATGGATGTGAAAGTGGAACCCTCAAAATGCTAAGGACAAAGGATTGGCTCAAGCTCAAAAGCTCAAGACTCTTCATTTTATATTTTAGTGATCCAAGATCACATTGAGTCCATAGGAAAAGCCAATACTATCAAGGAGGGATGAGGTGTTGCTTAATGAGCCTCTTGCTCCATGTGCTTAATGATATGCTCCAAAACCCTCAACTACTTTCCCATATCCACATATGACCTAAACTCTAAGCCAAACTCGGTCCTACCGATTTTTCCTATCCGGCGCCACCGAGTTTCACTTGTCATAAGCCACTGCCAAACCCTAGCAATTCGGTTCTACCGATAAGGATCTCGGTCTCACCGAGATGGGATTGCAAACTCTCTATTACCTATTGTAATATTCTCGGTCCCACCGAGATATGCAATCGGTCCCACCGAGATTGCAATGTAAACTCAGTGTTTCCCCTTTGTAACTTTTTGGTCTCACCGAGTTCCACTCGGTCTCACCGAAAGAACAAATCGGTCGCACCGAGTTTGCCTAACCAACTCTCTGGTTAGCTTATTACCAAACTTGGTCTCACCGAGTTTGTGTAATCGGTCTCACCAAGATTACGTTATGCCCAAACCCTAACCAAATCGGTCCTACCGAGTTGCATGTCAGTCCCACCGAAATTCCTAACGGTCACTAGGTTTACCATTTCGGTCCGACCGAGTTTTCTGATTCGGTCCCACCGAGATTGGTAAATTGTGTGTAACGGTTGGATTTTGAGTGGAGGCTATATATACCCCTCCACCTCCTTCTCATTCGTGGAGAGAGCCATCAGAACACACACACCATTCCTACTCATATGTTCTGAGAGAAAACCACCTACTCATGTGTTGAGATCAAGACATTCCATTCCTACCATATGAATCTTGATTTCTAGCCTTCCCAAGTTGCTTTCCACTCAAATCTTCTTTCCACCAAATCCAAATCCTATGAGAGAGAGTTGAGTGTTGGGGAGACTATCATTTGAAGCACAAGAGCAAGGAGTTCATTACCTACACACCATTTGTTACTTCTTGGAGAGTGGTGTCTCCTAGATTGGCTAGGTGTCACTTGGGAGCCTCCGACAAGATTGTGGAGTTGAACCAAGGAGTTTGTAAGGGCAAGGAGATCGCCTACTTCATGAAGATCTACCGCTAGTGAGGCAAGTCCTTCGTGGGCGATGGCCATGGTGGGATAGACAAGGTTGCTTCTTCGTGGACCCTTTGTGGGTGGTTGCTTCTTCGTGGACCCTTCGTGGGTGGAGCCCTTCGTGGACTCGCGCAACTGTTGCCCTTGGGTGGAGCCCTGTGTGGACTCGCGCAACCGTTACCCTTCGTGGGTTGAAGTCTCCATCAACGTGGATGTAGGATAGCACCACCTATCCGAACCACGGGAAAAACATCCGTGTCTCCAATTGCGTTTGAAATCTCCAAACCCTTCCCTTTACATTCTTGCAAGTTGCATGCTTTACATTCCGCTGCTCATATACTCTTTGCTTGCTTGCTTGATATGTATTGTGTGTGCTGAAATTGTGCCTAAACTCCACTTAAACCGAAAAGGCTTGAAAATTGCAACTTTAGCACGAAGTGTCTAATCACCCCCCTCTAGACACATCTACTTCTAGATCCTACAGAAGTTTATAATACGGTAAGCATAGTATGACATCATTCATATCACAAAACAACTGAGAACAGACAAACAGGCAATTGTAACGTTGTGTGGGCAAGTCCAGCACCGAACTAGATTACGGTTCAAGATCAAAGGAACATCACTCCTCTCTTTTAAACCTTGTAAGGTGCAATGATACGCTAAGACAATTGTGTATAAAATTGAAAAGAGTAATAGACATTGGTTGCAAACCATGAAGTTCAAGGAACAAGTTAGAGTAAGTAGTAGTTAAAAGGCATGAGGATTAAGGACTTACAACAGCGGCTTTGACTGGTGTAGTCATGCCCTTCTTCTTGCTGGTGTGACAGTCCTTGAAGATTTCCACAGCATTTGGTTCTGGTACTTTTTGGTCCTTGCGGGCTTTCCTCTACATTTCGAACAAATCAATATAGATATGATAATATGGTACAGCGAAAAGAGTGAAACATCAGCTAATTACAAGAGCCTCGCAGTGTGCAATATAGCTACGTGATCCTGTCGTCTGTTGGAATTTCACTTTCGTACGGTTGGCCTTGTTCTTTGAACAGTTCACCTACAAGAAGATAGATTTGTGTGGCACATGCATAAATAGGACTTCAACATGTGATCTGATCACATATATATAATGTACCTGATACTTCAGATCAGACCATTGTTTAACAAGGCCCCTCCAGTCTTCATCTGATATATTTTCCACTGGAGATGTTTGGGAAAGTTCACTATTAGCCTTGCCTTCAAAGTGAGTTTTCCTCAAGTTATACCGATACTGTCGCAGAGTAGACTTGAAAAATGGGTGCAAGCTTGTTTAGTTGCATCATCTTGGCTATCCAACTTGAACCTCATCTGTTGAAAATTATGGGAGTCTCATTATCAGCAACCTAGAAAGTATGGGACAGAACAAGACGATATTACTAGTTTCCATACATAACCATACTTACAAATAAATGGTCGAGGAAGGTGTTGAACTGGGTTTCGTCTTTGTCATTCTTGTACTGAATCCATGTTGGGAGGATACGTACATGACACCTAACGGCAACCGCTGCCTCTGATACTAACTTGGCTGACTCTGTAGCATCACGTGGCCTTTTTAAGCCTGCCTCACAATGGATCTCCATTCTCCCTCCTCTAGATTTAGTTAACCTATCGAGCATTATCCCTGATGTTTTTTCCTCTTGCGCCTAGGTGCTAGTCCAACAATGAACATAGGAAGTGTTAGTGTACATCAAACTGTGAGACTACATATAAAGAAGCATGCAACTGTAACTTGACTCCAGCAACTACCTTCTTGTTGTTGAAGCTCACAAGGTTCATTTGATATTGCCAACTTGTCTTGTGTCAAGAGTGCTTGGGAAGTAGTGTTAGGTGGCAAGGGAGCTTGGGAACGTGCTGCTAGCTCAGTTGACGCACGAGTAAGTCGTGCAGCTGGTAGTACTGTGGTAGGTGTTGCAAGAACTAGGGCTGTCTCTGCTTGTTTGGTGGCGGATATTTGTTTCTGTTTGGCTTTTTTTGCAACTCGTGTAGCATGGGATGCCATGTTTGTAGAATTTTCCGCTGGACTTTGACCTTCTATTGCACCATCAGTACCAGCAGAATCTGCAGGATTCATCCGCTTCTCATTCCCTGCCATTCTGTGTTTCTTCCTCTTTCTCTGTGCCATGGTAAGTCAAGCCGACAAGAAAAACGAATAACAATTTAGTTCTTCAGAACAAATTGATGTGTGATGCAGACGAACTGAACTTTGATGTTAGACAACCACATGATAGGAGGATGTAATATGTATGAAAAACAAGACGGAAGAGATAACCAGAACTGTGATGTGTAAACCAAGAAGAAGACATTTCACCAAATTAGAAGCAATGCAATGGAAGGTAGACACCATATGAAAGATGCTACAAATATCGCTCTGCCAAGTTAACAGTGTCTCATC
This sequence comes from Triticum urartu, assembly GCF_056163025.1. Lineage (NCBI taxonomy): Eukaryota > Viridiplantae > Streptophyta > Magnoliopsida > Poales > Poaceae > Triticum > Triticum urartu. The sequence goes on from NC_141874.1 coordinate 510,015,265, forward strand.
ATAAATGGTGTTTAAACAAATGTGAAGCAGTACAAGAAATAAATCATATGCAAGATGCAAACAACATCACACTACCATGTTAGAGGTCTCTCGTCATTAGTGCCGTTGCATATTCACAGCATTGCATATTCACAGCTTATGATGTGTAAACTAAGGAGAAGGCATTTCAACAAATTAGAAGCAATGAAAGCTAGACACCATATGAAAGATGCAACGAATATCACTCTACCAAGTTAAAACTGTCTTGTCATAAGTGCCATTTCAACAAATTAGTAGTACAAGCTAGAAAAGAATGTGAGATGTAACCTATATCACACTCCAAAGTCAAACGTGTCTTATGATAAGTGATTGTTGCAGGTTACACAACAGTAGTAATTTGATGTAAGAACATGGTGTGATAGACAGATATTGTATGTTCTAGAAACAGGAACACGTGTCTTATTCAAGTATAATGTGTAAAGTAAGCAGATGGAATTCAACAAAATTAGAAGCAATACAAGCTAGACATCACACATAACATGCAACCACATATAACAGTGCCAAGTTAGAGGGAGCACCGGTGATGCTGCACTAGGGGAGACGTGCTCATCATAAACACAGCTTTGTTGAGTGTCTATGCATGTGTTGTCTTGGAAATCATCTTGGGGGTGTGGAGGAGTAGAAACTGTAGAGGCCCTCCGTTCGGAAGGAGCACCTTTATCCGCTGCCTTGCTAACTTCCTTCTGCTTTATTGATTTTGAATTGTCAAGTAAAACCGACAAGAAAAAGCAATAAAATTCTCTCTTGAGAACTCATTCATGCATGATACTGACAATCACTACTTTGATGTAAGGCAAACACATGATACCAGGATGGAATATGTACGAAAAACAGGACGACATGGCATGTTCACAACTGTTTGTGTAAACTAAGCAAAAACCATTCTAGCAAATAAGAAGCAATGCAAGCTAGACACCACATGAAAGATGCAACCAATATGACTTTGCCAAGTTAAAAGCGTCCCATCATAAATGGAATTTCAACAAATTAGAAGCAGTGCATGCTATATATCATATGAAAGATGCAACTAATATCGCACTGCATATACTAAAGGTGTCTCGTCATGTTGATTGATGCGGGATACAAAAAACAATAGTTTTATGTAAGGACATGCTTAATAGACAGATGTACTATGTACTAAATACAGGAAGGCATGTCACATTAACAGTATGATATAAGCTAAGCAGACTAGCACATGCAGTTTAACCAGATTGGAAGAATTACAATCTAGACACCATATGCAACATGCAACCACATATCACGCTGCCAAGTTAGAGCAAGCACATGCGATGCTAGTGTAGGGGAAATGCTGTAATCAACTACATAGCTACATTCACTATCTTCATCTAGCATTTCTGTTTCTTGAGAATCATGTCGGGAGGCTGACGCTGCATTCTTTAAATGAGGAGTAGTCCCCTTGCCTGCCTGCCTCGTCATAAGTGATTGATGAGGGATACACAAGAACATTAGTTTGATGTAAGAACATGGTTAATACACAGATGTACTAGTATGTACCAAAAACAAAAAGGCATGTCATATTCAAAGGTATAATGTGTAAGCTAAGCAGATGCAATTTAACCAAATTGGAAGCAATACAAGCTAGACATCCGGCTGGAGTGGTGAGCATGATCATCTAGGACCTGAGAGCCTGGTGGGAGGCGGGCTGCTTCGCCACCATCGCAACTTTTTAGTTGGCTTCCAGGTGATGCCTATCTTTGCTGGGCTTGTCACTGGCTCGGCCAGTGCCTTGACTAGCTATTTGTCTTCTGGTGCTCACGGGATGGTGGTTCATGTAAAAAAAATATCTTTCCTTATCTTACCGACTTCGGCCTTTCGAATACAAGCTAGACACCATATGGAACATGCAACCACATATGACACCGTGAAGTTAAAGCAAGCACCTGGGATGGTGGTTCATTGCGAGCGAGGCCATCAACTCCAGAGCTACGTTTACCGTCTCCATCTGCTGACACTGCACCCTTTATAGCGTTGTAACGTGTCTTGCCTACCCGCATACGAAGCTGGAGCGACTTCTCTCTTTTCTTTTTGGCTTCTCTCATGGCAGCAGAGTCTGAAATACCCTTGCATAAAAACACAATAGTGAGAGTAAGGGTGAAGTGTGTGCAGAACTAGTGCACTGTAAAAGTAGCAGGTAGCAGGTGGCTGAAAAATAAATGACATGAGACATATGATAGCTCTACAACATTGCATGGCAAACAAAATTAGATTCTACTCCGTATGATTTTGTAATATATCAGCACAGGAAATGCAGGTACTCCTCCAGCACACCACCACATGTGGTCATATCTAAGATAACAGTCGACTGAAAATAAATAGGTCAGTCGATTTTTTAATGAACCGTCCGATCTATAAGGAATAGGCAGATGGCCTTCGTCTACCTCCCGCCAGTCACTGTTGACGATCTTTCTCGAACCACCAGCGACCACCGGCCCAGACCCCTGCCTCCGCCGCCCCGCCCTCCCATCGACCTCACACCATCGCCGTGCTTGGTAGCGCCCCCAGGCCATCCCTTTAATCCCGGCCGACCTCCAGATCGGGCGCCAGTAGCTCTAGGCTGCACACGCCCCTAAGATAAACACCAAGGTGCTGCTTCCCGGGCATAATAGGCGTACTAGCGCCTGTTACGCCGGGGAATGCTTCCGTTAATTGGGAATCAACTGGATAGAAATTGAAATTCGGGGGGGAGGGGCGACGGACCTCTAGCTAAGGTGAAATAGTATATGAGGAGAAACCTTGTGCATCACGAGTTACTAGGAACATCTAGTATCAAGAACAAGCGGTCAACTATTGTCTTCTGTGGGATGAATACCGTGCAAGCAGAGACGTAAGATTTGCACGAATAAGGGAAGAGGAGTACCTTTTTCGGTTGCCGGTGTGGTCACCTCCACATGTCGCTCCGATCTTCTTCTTTTTACCGGGGAAACCGATGTTCTAGAGGGTGCAGGCTTGGACGAACCCATGGCCAAATTGTTGACTGTGTTGCCGTGGCCGTATGTCGGCGGAGGGGAATCAGATCCAAGGCGGCGAAGGACGGCGTAGCAGGAACAGCTCCGGTGCGATGGAGGGTGGCGAAGTTGGAGCGGCAATGGTGAGGCGTAGGACGGCGTGGTTGAAATGGCTCGGGTACGGCCGGCTCGGCCTCGGCTTCAACTACTAGCCGTGGAGGGCGTTGTGGTTGAGGTTGCGGTGGACGACGACGTTGGGGTATCGGCTCCGGCGTGATGGAGGAGGGCGGCGGTTGATGGGTGGGATGGGGTGGCGGACGAAGGACGCCGGGGTTTCGCGTCTGGTGGAGAGGTAGTTTTGGCGCCCACGGAGTACGAATGGGGAATCGAACGGGTGGGGGGAACCATGTTTCGGTCTGGGGCATGCTTGTTTTTGGCTTTTTTGAACAGAAGATGGGACGCGCTTGTTTGAAATTTGGGGAAAGTACAAACTTTGCCCCCCTCTTAAATTTCGGACCTACTGCGGGTCGGGGGTAGGATGGTAATCCCAGGTGTCCCAAATAGTGGGTGGGAGCGATTTCGGCCGCACGCATGTGTGCTTAGGCGGCCATTGTGTATGAGTGTTTTTTGAATGCGGTTGCGTGGCGTCTAGATGAAGCTACAAACCTACCCTGGTTTAGACCTTTGGACGTCTGGCCGGTAGGTTTCACGGGTCGGAGTTATTAGAAAAGTAATTTCCTTGTACTACCAAACATTGGTCTCACGCGGTTTCGGGCGAGTAGAGGCTCTTTTGGCGCTTCATTCGAAATTTTGAAACACAAGCATTCACGTTTAGAGTACTCTTGAACTATGCGGATTGACCTAAATAGACAACGTTATATTTGACCTTATATGTTTGAAAACCTCATTAAATTATCCACTTCTTTTTGAAATTTTGACACTTGAAAATCCTATAACTACGATTGTTGTGGAATGGAGGAGCTAAATTTGAATCTATTTTGTACACAACTACATATGCTATTATGTACAAAATCAGAGCAAAGATTGGTGCCCCCATAATTTAGGTATGGTTTACAAATGCCATGATATCAAATTCAAATAATTGAATGGACTTCATGTTGAATTCGATTTTTTTAAACCACCTTAAGTTGAATTCAAATGTATGCTAGTTCATAGGTAGCTATTTATAATGTCCATTGTGTAACTTTCGTATGTATAATGTGCTTTACACACACAACATGAACTATACTCACATTTATATTCGATTGCTAAAGGGATGCATTGTCTGGAGTTCAAAATACTAAATATGTGGATCAATTGTGTCGAATAATAACATAGACATGCTCAAATTCGATAGAATCTAGATGTCTGATGGATCAATGACCGCTCCTTACGCGAATTGCAAATATCATGATCCCATCCTAATATTTGGATACAATTTATATCTTTAATCAATGTGTAGAGCAGTCTTTTACGTGTAGTTTCACTCTCCATCGGTGGTCTCTCACACATGCTCACACACTCTCTCCCGAGGTGTCTTTCTCGCACACATGCTCTAGATATAACCCTCCCTCCCTCTCGTAACCATTTACAACTGTTTTCACTAACCTTCATCAAAAGCATTGTTCCTCTTGCAAACATACACACGCACAATCCTCATCAACCCTTTCTATATACATGGACCTGCCTACGTGTCTCATGTACGCACATTATCTTTACGTCTGTCTCTCACGCATTGTCTCACACCTCTCTTCCTAATCGACGAGTATGATTCTAGCAGAGCATTCTGTAGGATGCCCCTTAAAGTTAGGTTGGATGAATAGTAATATCAGAGATAAAGGGGTTACCTTAGTCCGAGAACCTAGGGTTACAAATCCTAGCCGGCTTTGTCACTGGACACAGAGTCCTTCACAATTCTGCTATCTTTGTCTTGTACGAGTAGTCATCCATGGGTCTTCCTAAATGCGTCACGGGCCGACCAATGTGGCGCAGGACGGAACCGAACGAAGGGCCTCACCTCAACCCACCGGACCTCATGCGGTGACACACCCTCTGCCCCCACGTCTCATTATCTTCTCACACCCACACATACCAACACAAACACCACACACACAGAAAATTTCTCTTGGTGCCTCTATTCCCTCCCCCCTTGCATATACACACTCAAGGGAATGGAATCTCTTGTCGCGACGTCATATTCGTCTCTCTCTCTAGACCACTCTCATTTCTCGTGCTATCTCTCCCACGCCCCCCCCCCCCCCCGTCGGCCCCTCTATCCATGCCTCTCTCAAATACGTAATACACACACATACTTCTCTAGGCTCCACCAAATGCATCAACTACACATTCACACATGTTACATCACGTACCCCATTGATCTAAAAAGGCCTCTCTTCACGTTTATTTCGTATACAACATTCCTTTTGAATAAAGTGTGGCCAAAAAATTATTTTAGAGTTTCTACATATATACAACATTACAAAGTTATATGGAGGAGTACGAACGCTAATTTGCATTGCATGGTGCCCACAATGATATTTATTCCGCACTGTGAATTTGTATATTTTTATACTATATACAAAGTTAGTCATAATAAAGAGAAACGAAGAGCATCTCGCTCTCTCCATCGCATACCCCCCCTGTACGCCCCTTTCACGTATGCACACAAAACTATCTCCATGTCCTCTAAAAGTAAGCCCCCAGAAAATTCATGCATGTTTCATCTTTCTCTCGCGATATATGCAATGACGATCATTGTATTTCAAGCGAAAGCACGATACGTACATTGGACTTCAGAATCCACTCATTATGGTCACCATTTACGTTTAGTGGTTATTATACAGTCACGGGCTCACCGTACAACTCTGTATTTGCTCATGACATGACTAGTTGACCAGTTAAACGCTCCACGTGGCACCTCTAGTGTTGCATCACATTATCTCACTACCATCGTGCCCACCTGTCGACTTGTATCTACTCTACATCTACACTCTTATAAAGTACATAAAATACACTCTTATAAAAAACAGAGTTGGTGATGATGGTGTGCCTGCCATCTTGCAATATAGGCCGTCCAATTTATATCCGACGGATAGGAAAGAAACTATGGCAATTTTGCAAAAAGGTACCCACACACCTCTCCAAATTTGCAAATAAGGCCTTCCCTCGTTCATCCTTTTCTCTCACAAGATAAACAAGTCATACAAATGCATCTTTATGTTACGTGCAACGCACGGGCATCTTGCTAGTAAGAATGAAAACAAACGACAAAAAAATATTTGGACGGTGGTTCGAAGTCATGACCGCGGGCATAGCGGACAAGGTGGCCTTGTATTGGTATGCTGAGCCATCTGTTTTAACACACATGAGCTGGTGTGGTGATTATACACACACGCACGCACGCATGCACACGAACGGCATCCACGCAACACTCACACAAACACATGCACCCACGCACACACGCAACACTCACACGTACCCACGCAGCCATGCACGCACGCAACACTCACACGCACGCACGCAACACTCACACGCACACACGCACGAATGCATGCACACACCAGTACACCACACGACCAACACACGCTCTCACGCTCAAGTGCTCAACCTACACGTGCATGCGCACACATCAGGCCCTGACAGACACATACACAACCAGGTGATTCCCACGCACGGGTTGGAGCCTTGTCGCGCCTGCGTAAATTAGTGTTTATCTGACCTTTTGCCTATGCGAACTGATAGGTGGGACCCACAAGGAACGTGGTCAATTTAACTAGTCAACATGGCGCCACACAGACTATTTGGCCGGTCAACAGAGTGCAATCCGATGTTGAACTGTGAGCAAGTGACCGTATAATCACCGCAAAATGTATATAGTGACCGTAATCAGCTTATTCTGAAGTTTGGTGACCGTATTACACTTTTCTCTCTGTAGGCCCTCCAAAACTACATCTCTACACGTTCTCGCATGTTACATCTAACAACTATGCAATACAGCACTACTACTCAACTCTAACACAATAAATCATATGTGTTTTTAGTTTTACTAGATATCATATTGTTACTTATAATTATTCAGTTTGCATACATTAAAATTGCCTTTGAAATGTATGGCCAGTATCATCTACCGCGCGGGAAAAATCCCGCCCTTTCCTGTTTAATCGGGTTTGTATCGATGGATCGTGTGAAACAGCAAAACTATAGTACTATACAGTACAAGTGACAGTTCACTGGGCCGTCGTGTCGTCTACTCCTCCGTCGTAAGAGTGGAGCCCTCGCTTTCATAAATCTTCTAGTCCCTTTCGCCAACATGTGGGACATCAAGCTACCGGGTCCACGTGACATACCGGAATACAGTGCAGAGCAGCCGGGGTGAAGCACCCCAGTCATGGCCCCGGCGTAGTAATGAGCAATGAGGCGTCAAATCACAAAGCTGCACCTTTCCCGCGGTTAAGTTGGAGGGACGAAGCAACCATCATTTCACTCGTTGCTGAATCCGCTTCTCCCTCATCTTCTTCAACTTAACCACGTGTTGCTTCTGCCTCATGTGGGATGAAGATCGGCTTGGTAAAGCACTGACACATGGGACCGCATGTTAGCAAACCGCCAGGACAACATCCTCCGAAAATAAGAAGCCTAATACTAGACTTACAAAGGGCCACGTAGCTGCTACGTATACTTTCCATCTAATCTATATATGCCCCCCTGATTTTCAGGTGGGGTGGGCCTAATCCTCTCCTTTAATCCAATCAAATAGTCCCACATCACATCAGTTCGTAACTTTACGTAAACCATTACGTGGATGTAGCATTGCTCAAATAAGAAACCTTCCCCGCCATCCGCGCGACAAAATCACCTCCTTTTTACTAATCTTGATTCTATAATTTTTTAGATCAATATAATTGAGATTTGTATAGATAGCACACAGGAGCAAAACCAAGTGGTACAGTTAAGGGCGTCCACAATGTGTAGCCAAATGTGAAAATAGCTTTTGGCATCGTGGGAACCATTGTGGACGGTGTTGCCAAATCCAAAAAGATGGAACCGAAGCTCCCTGATTGATTGATTGATTGAAGGAATAGAAAAATGCAACGTCTCTCCTCTTTCTCCCATGCTTGGACGCATGTAGTACAGTATAGAGCACAGAGTCTACTCCCCTATCCCTTCTATCACAAATCACAAAGTAGTGAGGCGTCAAATCACAAAAGCACGGACGAAGCAACCATCATTTCACTCTTCGCTGACTCCGCTTCTCCATCGTCTTCTTCGAGAAACCATCTCACCGCACTAGTACTCCTAGTAGTACTAGTAAAGGACTTCACTAGTAAAGGACTTCCTGGATGCAAATAAGGCGGTTGTCTCGGCTTGCAGGTGGAACTTGCGAACGACTTAGCGTGGTCTCCCTCAATGGTGTTCTCCGTCGAACACACTTCGCCAAACCACCAAAAAAAAGAAGATATCGTCGATGTCATCGCAATGGGGAAGGAAGTCAAATATAGTTACTACCTCCATTTTTTGTACACAAGGCAGTATATCAAAATTACAATTTACAAAGGGCCACTAACACAGTTGCCGATCACCACCTGCTGCTGGTTAAGAACTGGTAAGAATTTGAGATTCGCTTGCCGGATTTGTGATACATGATACGTCCATTTTGCATCATGCTTTTATATCGATATTTATTGCATTATGGGATGTTATTACACATTATGTCACAATACTTATGCCTATTCTCTCTTATTTTACAAGGTTTACATAAAGAGGGAGAATGCCGGCAGCTAGGATTCTGGGCTGAAAAGGAGCAAATATTGGAGACCTATTCTGCACAGCTCCAAAAGTCCTAAAACTTCACGGAAGACGTTTTCAGAATATATATAAAATACTGAGTGCAAGAAGTTCACCAGGGGGGCAACACCCTGCCCACGAGGGTGGGGGCGCGCCCTACCCCCTGGGCACGCCCCCTACCTCGTGGGCCCCCTGGTGGCCCTCCGATGGCCATCTTCTGCTATATGGAGTCTTTTGTTGAGGAAAAAATCATAAGCCATCTTCCCGGATGAGACTCCGCCGCCACGAGGCGGAACCTTGGCGGAACCAGTCTAGGGCTCTGGCGGAGCTGTTCTGCCAGGGAAACTTCCCTCCGGGAGAGGGAAATCTGTTGGGGAACGTAGCAATAATTCAAAATTTTCTACGTATCACCAAGATCAATCTATGGAGTCATCTAGCAGCGAGGGAGGAGTGGATCTACATACCCTTGTAGATCGCACGCGGAAGCGTTCAAGAGAACGGGGTTGATGGAGTCGTACTCGCCGTGATCCAAATCACCGATGATTCTAGCGCCGAACGGACGGCACCTCCGCGTTCAACACACGTACGGAGCAGCGACGTCTCCTCCTTCTTGATCCAGCAAGGGGGAAGGAGAGGTTGATGGAGATCCAGCAGCACGACGGCGTGGTGGTGGAAATAGCGGGATTCCAACAGGGCTTCGCCAAGCGCTGCGGGAGGAGGGAGGTGTGTCATGGGAGGGAGAGGGAGGCGCCAGGGCTCGGGGTTGTGCTGCCCTCCCTTCCCCCACTATATATAGGGCCAAGGGAGAGGGGGGGCGCAGCCTTGGCCCTTCCTCCAAGGAAGGGTGCGGCCAGGGAGGAGTCCCTCCTCCCCAAGGCACCTCGGAGGTGCCTTCCCCCTTTAGGACTCTTCCTTTCCCTCTTCTCTTGGCGCATGGGCCTCTTGGGGCTGGTGCCCTTGGCCCATATAGGCCAAGGCGCACCCCCTACAGCCCATGTGGCCCCCCGGGGCAGGTGGCCCCACCCGGTGGACCCCCGGGACCCTTCCGGTGGTCTCGGTACAATACCGGTGACCCCGAAACTTGTCCCGATGGCCGAAATAGCACTTCCTATATATAATTCTTTACCTCCGGACCATTCCGGAACTCCTCGTGACGTCTGGGATCTCATCCGGTACTCCGAACAACTTTCGGGTTACCGCATACCAATATCTCTATAATCCTAGCATCACCGAACCTTAAGTGTGTAGACCCTACGGGTTCGGGAGACATGCAGACATGACCGAGATGACTCTCCGGTCAATAACCAACAGCGAGATCTGGATACCCATGTTGGCTCCCACATGTTCCACGATGATCTCATCGGATGAACCATGATGTCAAGGACTTAACCAATCCCGTATACAATTCCCTTTGTCTAGCGGTACGATACTTGCCCGAGATTCGATCATCGGTATCCCGATACCTTGTTCAATCTCGTTAACGGCAAGTCTCTTTACTCATTTCGTAACACATCATCCCGTGATCAACTCCTTGATCACATTGTGCACATTATGATGATGTCCTACCGAGTGGGCCGAGAGATACCTCTCCGTTTACACGGAGTGACAAATCCCAGTCTCGATTCGTGCCAACCCAACAGACACTTTCAGAGATACCTGCAGTGTACCTTTATAGCCACCCAGTTACGTTGTGAGGTTTGGCACACCCAAAGCACTCCTACGGTATCCGGGAGTTGCACAATCTCATGGTCTAAGGAAATGATACTTGACATTAGAAAAGCTTTAGCATACGAACTACACGATCTTGTGCTATGCTTAGGATTGGGTCTTGTCCATCACATCATTCTCCTAATGATGTGATCCCGTTATCAACGACATCCAATGTCCATGGTCAGGAAACCGTAACCATCTATTGATCAACGAGCTAGTCAACTAGAGGCTTACTAGGGACATGGTGTTGTCTATGTATCCACACATGTATCTGAGTTTCCTATCAATACAATTCTAGCATGGATAATAAACGATTATCATGAACAAGGAAATATAATAATAACCAATTTATTATTGCCTCTAGGGCATATTTCCAACAGTCTCCCACTTGCACTAGAGTCAATTATCTAGTTCACATCGCCATGTGATCAACACTCACAGGTCACATCGCCATGTAACCAACATCCAAAGAGTTTACTAGAGTCAATAATCTAGTTCACATCACTATGTGATTAACACTCAATGAGTTCTGGGTTTGATCATGTTGCTTGTGAGAGAGGTTTTAGTCAACGGGTCTGCAACATTCAGATCCGTATGTACGTCGCAAATCTCTTTGTCATCTCCTAGATGCAGCTACCACGTTCTATTTGGAGCTATTCCAAATAACTGTTCTACTATACGAATCCAGTTTACTACTCAGAATAATCTGGATTAGTGTCAAAGTTTGCATCGGCGTAACCCTTTACGACGAACTCTTTTACCACCTCCATAATTGAGAAACATATCCTTATTCCTCTAAGGATAATTTAGACCGCTATCTGGTGATCTACTCCTAGATTACCTTTGTACCCTCTTGCCAGATATGTGGCAAGGCACACATCAGGTGCGGTACTCAGCATGGCATACCGTATAGAGCCTATGACAAAAGCATAGGGGACGACCTTCGTCCTTCCTCTTTCTTCTGCCGTGGTCGAGCTTTAAGTCTTAACTTCATACCTTACAACTCAGGCAAGAACTCCTTCTTTGACTGGTCCATCTTGAACACCTTCAAGATCATGTCAAGGTATGTGCTCATTTGAAAGTACCATTAAGAATTTTGATCTATCCTTATAGATCTTGATGCTCAATGTTCAAGTAGCTTAATCCAGGCTTTCCATTGAAAAATACTTTCCAAATAACCCTATATGCTTTCCAGAAATTCTACGTCATTTCTGATCAACAATATGTCAACATATATTTATCAGAAATTCTATAGTGCTCCCACTCACTTCTTTGGAAATACAAGTTTCTCATAAACTTTTTATAAACCCAAAATCTTTGATCATCATCAAAGCATACATTCCAACTCCGAGATGCTTACTCCAGTCCTCAGAAGGATTGCTGGAGCTTTTGCATACTTATTAGCATCTTTCAGGATTGACAAAACCTTCCGGTTGTATCACATACAACCTTTCCTCAAGAAAAACGTCGAGGAAACAATGTTTTGATATCCTATCTGCAAGATTTCATAAATAATGCAGTAATCGCTAATATAATTTCAACAGACTCTCAGCATCGCTACGAGTGAGAAAGTCTCACCGCAGTCAACTCCTTGAACTTGTCGGGAAACTTCTTAACGACAAGTCGAGCTTTCTTAATGGTGACATTTACCATCATTGTCCGTCTTCCTTTTAAAATCCATCTGTACTCAATAGCATTACGACCATCGAGCCGTTCTGCCAAAGTCTACACTTTGTTTTCATACATGGATCCTCTCTCGGATTTTATGGCCTCGAGCCATTTATCGGAATCCGGGCCCACCATCGCTTCTCCATGGCTCGTAGGTTCATTGTTGTCTAGCAACATGACTTCCAAGACAGGATCACGTACCACTCTGAAGTAGTACGCATCCTTGTCATTCTACGAGGTTTGGTAGTGACTTGATCTGAAGTTTCATGATCACTATCACAAGCTTCCACTTCAATTGGTGTAGGTGCCACAGGAACAACTTCCTGTGCCCTGCCACACACTAGTTGAAGAGACGATTCAATAACCTCATCAAGTCTCCACCATCCTCCCACTCCATTCTTTCGAGAGAAACTTCTCCTCGAGAAAGGACCCGATTCTAGAAACAATCCCTTATTGCTTTCGGTTCTGAGACAGGAGGTATACCCAACTATTTTGGGTGTCCTATGAAGATGCATTTATCCGCTTTGAGTTCGAGCTTATCAGCCTGAAACTTTTTCACATAAGCGTCGCAGCCCCAAACTTTTAAGAAATGATAGCTTAGGTTTCTCTAAACCATAGTTCATACGGTGTCATCTCATCGGAATTATGTGGTGCCTTATTTAAAGTGAATGTGGTTGTCTCTAATGCCTAACCCATAAACTATCATGGTAATTCGATAAGAGACATCACGGTATGCATCATATCCAATAGGGTGCAGTTATGATGTTCGAACACACCATCACACTATGGTGTTCTAGGCTGTATTAGTTGTGAAACAATTTCCACAATGTCTCAATTCTGTGCCAAACTCGTAATTCAGATATTCATCTCTATGATCATATCATAGATATTTTATCCTCTTGTCACGACGATCTTTCAACTTCACCCTGAAATTACTTGAACCTTTCAGTAATTCAGACTCGTGATTCATCAAGTAAATATACTCAACATCTACTCAAATCATCTGTGAAGTAAGAACATAACGATATCCACTACATGCCTCAGCACTCATTGGACTGCACACATCAAAATGTATTACTTCCAACAAGTTGCTTTCTAGTTCCATTTTACTGAAAACGAGGCTTTCAGTCATCTTGCCCATGTGGTATGATTTGCATGTCTCAAGTGATTCAAAATCAAGTGAGTCCAAACGGTCCATTTGCATGGAGTTTCTTCATGCATATACACCAATAGACATGGTTCGTATTGGTTCGCATGCCTCAAACTTTTCAAAAACGAGTGAGCCCAAAGATCCATCAACATGGAGCTTATTCATGCGTTTTATACCGATATGACTTACATGGCAGTGCCACGAGTAGGTGGTACATCATTACTATCTTTTGGCATGAACATGTGTATCACTACGATCGAGATTCAATAAACCATTCATTTTAGGTGTAAGACCATTGAAGGTATTATTCAAATAAACAGAGTAACCATTACTCTCTCCTTAAATGAATAACCGTATTGCGATAGACATAATCCAATCATGTCTATGCTCAACGCAAACACCAATCTCGATGGTAGAGGGAGCGTGCGATGCTTGATCATATCAACATTGGAAACACTTCCAACACATATCGTCAGCTCACCTTTAGCTAGTCTCCGTTTATTCCGTAGCTTTTATTTCGAGTTACTAACACTTAGCAACCGAACCGGTATCTAATACCCTGGTGCTACTAGGAGTACTAGTAAAGTACACATCAACACAATGTATATCCAATATACTTCTATCGACCTTGCCAGCCTTCTCATCTACCAAGTATCTAGGGTAATTCTGCTCCAGTGGCTGTTCCCCTTATTACAGAAGCACTTAGTCTCGGGTTTGGGTTCAACCTTGGGTTTCTTCACTAGAGCAGCAGCTGATTTGCCGTTTCATGAAGCATCCCTTTTTTGCCCTTGCCCTTCTTGAAACTAGTGGTTTCACCAACCATCAACAATTGATGCTCCTTCTTGATTTCTACTTTTGTGGTGTCAAACATCGCGAATATCTCAAGGATCATCATATATGTCCCTGATATATCATAGTTCATCACAAAGCTCTAGCAGCTTGGTGGTAATGACTTCGGAGAACCATCACTATTTCATCTGGAAGATCAACTCCCACTCGATTCAAGCGATTGTTGTACTCAGACAATCTGAGCACAAGTTCAACAATTGAGCTTTTCTCCCTTAGTTTGCAGGCTAAGAAAATCGTCGGAGGTCTCATACCTCTTGACGTGGGCACGAGCCTGAAATCCCAATTTCAGCCCTCGAAACATCTCATATGTTTCGCGACGTTTCAAAAACGTCTTCGGCGCCTCAACTCTAAACCGTTTAACTGAACTATCACGTAGTTATCAAAACGTGTATGTCAGATGTTCGCAACATCCACAGACAACGTTTGAGGTTCAGCACACTGAGCGGTGCATTAAGGACATAAGCCTTCTAAGAAGCAATGAGGACAATCCTCAGTTTACGGACCTAGTCCGCATAATTGCTACTATCAACTTTCAACTAAATTTTCTCTAGGAACATATCTAAACAGTAGAACTGAAGCGCGAGCTACGACATAATTTGCGAAGACCTTTTGACTATGTTCAGGATAATTAAGTTCATCTTATGAACTCCCACTCAGATAGACATCCCTCTAGTCATCTAAGTGATTACATGATCCAAGTCAACTAGGCCGTGTCCGATCATCACGTGAGACGGTCTAGTCAACATTGGTGAACATCTTCATGTTGATCGTATCTTCTATACGACTCATGCTCGACCTTTCGGTCTTCTGTGTTCCGAGGCCATGTCTGTACATGCTAGGCTCGTCAAGTCAACCTAAGTGTTTGCATGTGTAAATCTGTCTTACACCCGTTGTATGTGAACGTCTGAATCAAACACCCGATCATCACGTGGTGCTTTGAAACAACGAACTGTCGCAACGGTGCACAGTTAGGGAAACACTTTCTTGAAATTATTATGAGGGATCATCTTATTTACTACCGCCGT
Organism: Triticum urartu; assembly: GCF_056163025.1. Taxonomy (NCBI): domain Eukaryota; kingdom Viridiplantae; phylum Streptophyta; class Magnoliopsida; order Poales; family Poaceae; genus Triticum; species Triticum urartu. Next base: position 510,030,456 of record NC_141874.1, read on the forward strand.
CGTTCTAAGCAAATAAGATGTATAAACATGATAAATATCACATGCAATCAAATAGTGACATGATATGGCCAATATCATATTGCTCCTTTTGATCTCCATCTTCGGGGCTCCATGATCATCATCGTCACCGGCATGACACCATGATCTCCATCATCATGATCTCTATCATCGTGTCTTCATGAAGTTGTCTCATCAACTATTACTTCTACTACTACAGCTAACGGTTAGCAATAAAGTAAAGTAATTACATGACATTTATGTTGACACGCAGGTCATAAATGAATTAAGACAACTCCTATGGCTCCTGCCGGTTGTCATACTCATCGACATGCAAGTCGTGATTCCTATTACAAGAACATGATCAATCTCATACATCACATATATCATTCATCACATCCTTTTGGCCATATCACATCACATAGCATACCCTACAAAAACAAGTTAGACGTCCTCTAATTGTTGTTTGCATGTTTTACGTGGCTGCTATGGGTTTCTAGCAAGAACGTTTCTTACCTACGCAAAACCACAACGTGATATGCCAATTGCTATTTACCCTTCATAAGGACCCTTTTCATCGAATCCGATCCAACTAAAGTGGGAGAGACAAACACCCGCCAGCCACCTTATGCAACTAGTGCATGTCAGTCGGTGGAACCGGTCTCACGTAAGCGTACGTGTAAGGTTGGTCCAGGCCGCTTCATCCCACGATGCCGCCGAATCAAGATAAGACTAGTAATGGCAAGCATATTGAACAAAATCAACGCCCACAACTACTTTGTGTTCTACTCGTGCATAGAAACTACGCATAGACCTAGCTCATGATGCCACTGTTGGGGAACGTAGCAATAATTCAAAATTTTCTACGTATCACCAAGATCAATCTATGGAGTCATCTAGCAACGAGGGAGGAGTGGATCTACATACCCTTGTAGATCGCGCGCGGAAGCGTTCAAGAGAACGGGGTTGATGGAGTCGTACTCGCCGTGATCCAAATCACCGATGATTCTAGCGCCGAACGGACGGCACCTCCGCGTTCAACACACGTACGGAGCAGCGACGTCTCCTCCTTCTTGATCCAGCAAGGGGGAAGGAGAGGTTGATGGAGATCCAGCAGCACGACGGCGTGGTGGTGGAAATAGCGGGATTCCAACAGGGCTTCGCCAAGCGCTGCGGGAGGAGGGAGGTGTGTCATGGGAGGGAGAGGGAGGCGCCAGGGCTCGGGGTTGTGCTGCCCTCCCTTCCCCCACTATATATAGGGACAAGGGAGAGGGGGGGCGTAGCCTTGGCCCTTCCTCCAAGGAAGGGTGCGGCCAGGGAGGAGTCCCTCCTCCCCAAGGCACCTCGGAGGTGCCTTCCCCCTTTAGGACTCTTCCTTTCCCTCTTCTCTTGGCGCATGGGCCTCTTGGGGCTGGTGCCCTTGGCCCATATAGGCCAAGGCGCACCCCCTACAGCCCATGTGGCCCCCCGGGGCAGGTGGCCCCACCCGGTGGACCCCCGGGACCCTTCCGGTGGTCCCGGTACAATACCGGTGATCCCGAAACTTGTCCCGATGGCCGAAATAGCACTTCCTATATATAATTCTTTACCTCCGGACCATTCCGGAACTCCTCGTGACGTCTGGGATCTCATCCGGGACTCCGAACAACTTTCGGGTTACCGCATACCAATATCTCTATAACCCTAGCGTCACCGAACCTTAAGTGTGTAGACCCTACGGGTTCGGGAGACATGCAGACATGACCGAGATGACTCTCCGGTCAATAACCAACAGCGGGATCTGGATACCCATGTTGGCTCCCACATGTTCCATGATGATCTCATCGGATGAACCACGATGTCAAGGACTTAATCAATCCCATATACAATTCCCTTTGTCTAGCGGTATGATACTTGCCCGAGATTCGATCGTCGGTATCCCGATACCTTGTTCAATCTCGTTACCGGCAAGTCTCTTTACTCGTTTCATAACACATCATCCCGTGATCAACTCCTTGCTCACATTGTGCACATTATGATGATGTCCTACCGAGTGGGCCCAGAGATACCTCTCCGTTTACACGGAGTGACAAATCCCAGTCTCGATTCGTGCCAACCCAACAGACACTTTCGGAGATACCTGTAGTGTACCTTTATAGCCACCCAGTTACGTTGTGAGGTTTGGCACACCCAAAGCACTCCTACGGTATCCGGGAGTTGCACAATCTCATGGTCTAAGGAAATGATACTTGACATTAGAAAAGCTTTAGCATACGAACTACACGATCTTGTGCTATGCTTAGGATTGGGTTTTGTCCATCACATCATTCTCCTAATGATGTGATCCCATTATCAACGACATCCAATGTCCATGGTCAGGAAACCGTAACCATCTATTGATCAACGAGCTAGTCAACTAGAGGCTTACTAGGGACATGGTGTTGTCTATGTATCCACACATGTATCTGAGTTTCCTATCAATACAATTCTAGCGTGGATAATAAACGATTATCATGAACAAGGAAATATAATAATAACCAATTTATTATTGCCTCTAGGGCATATTTCCAACAAAATCATCGCCATCGTCATCACCAATGCTCCTCTCATCGGGAGAGGGCAATCTCCATCAACATCTTCACCAGCACCATCTCCTCTCAAAACCCTAGTTCATCTCTTGTATCCAATTCTTGTCTCTAAGCCCGGGATTGGTACCTGTGGGTTGCTAGTAGTGTTAATTACTCCTTTTAGTTGATGCTAGTTGGTTTATTTGGTGAAAGATCATATGTTCAGATCCTATATGCATATTAATACCCCTCTGATTATGAACATGAATATGCTTTGTGAGTAGTTACGTTTGTTCCTGAGGACATGGGAGAAGTCTTGCTATTAGTAGTCATGTGAATTTGGTATTCGTTCGATATTTTGATGAGATGTATGTTGTCTCTCCTCTAGTGGTGTTATGTGAACGTCGACTACATGACACTTCACCATTATTTGGGCCTAGAGGAAGGCATTGAGAAGTAATAAGTAGATGATGGGTTGCTAGAGTGACAGAAGCTTAAACCCTAGTTTATGCGTTGCTTCGTAAGGGGCTGATTTGGATCCATATGTTTCATGCTATGGTTAGGTTTACCTTAATACTATTGTTCTAGTTGCGGATGCTTGCAATAGAGGTTAATCATAAGTGGGATGCTTGTCCAAGTAAGGGCAATACCCAAGCACCGGTCCACCCACATACCAAATTATCAAAGTACCGAATGCGAATCATATGAACGTGATGAAACCTAGCTTGACAATATTCCCATGTGTCCTCGGGAGTGCTTTTCTCTATATAAGAGTTTGTCCAGGCTTGTCCTTTGCTACAAAAAGGATTGGGACATCTTGCTGCACCTTATTTACTTTTGTTACTTGTTGCTCGTTACTAATTATCTTATCACAAAACTATTTGTTACATATAATTTCAGTGCTTGCAGAGAATACCTTGCTGAAAACCGCTTATCATTTCCTTCTGCTCCTTGTTGGGTTCGACACTCTTACTTATTGAAAGGACTACGATAGATCCCCTATACTTGTGGGTCATCAAGACTCTTTTCTGGCGCTATTGCCGGGGAGTGAAGTGCCTTTGGTAGGTGGAATTTGGTAAGGAAAATTTATATAGTGTGCTGAAATTTATTGTCACTTGTTACTATGGAAAGTAATCCTCTGAGGGGCTTGTTCGGGGTATCTTCACCCCGACTAGTAGAGCAAAGAGTTGCTCCTCAACCTACTGAACCTACTGAAAATGAAAATGTCTGCTTCGAAATTCCTTCGGGTATGTTAGAAAAACTGCTAGCTAATCCTTTTGCAGGAGATGGAACAAAGCATCCTGATGAGCACCTAATATATGTGGATGAAGTTTGTGGATTATTTAAGCTTGCAGGTCTGCCCAATGTTATTAAGAAGAAGGTCTTCCCTTTATCTTTGAAGGGAGATGCATTGACATGGTATAGGCTATGTGATGATACAGGGTCATGGAATTACAAACGGTTGAAATTGGAATTTCATTAGAAGTTTTATCCTATGCATCTTGTTCATCGTGATCACAATTATATATATAATTTCTGGCCTCGCGAATGAGAAAGCATCGCTCAAGCTTGGGGGGGCTTAAATCAATGTTATATTCATGCCCCAGTCATGAGCTCTCAAGAGAAATGATTATTCAAAATTTATATGCTCGGCTTTCTGATAACAATCGCACCATGCTCGATACTTCTTGTGCTGGCTCTTTTATGATGAAGACTATTGATTTCAAATGGGATTTATTGGAAAGAATTAAACGCAACTCTGAAGATTGGGACCTCGACAAATGTAAGGAGTCAGGTATGACACCTAAGTTTGATTATGTTAAATATTTTATGGATACCGATGTTTTCCGTAAATTTAGCACTAAATATGGACTTGACTCTGAGATAGTAGCTTCTTTCTGTGAATCTTTTGCTACTCATGTTGACCTCCCTAGGGAGAAGTGGTTTAAATATCATCCTCCCATAGAAGTAAAAGTAACTGCACCTATTAAAGTTGAAGAAAAGACTATCACTTATAATGATCCTATCGTTCCTACTGCTTATGTTGAGAAACCACCTTTTCCTATTAGGATAAAAGATCATGCTAAAGCTTCAACTGTGGTTCGTAAAAGCGATATTAGAACTTATACACCTCCTGAGAAAGTTAAAGTTGAACCTAATATTGTTATTGTTAAAGATCTCTTGTCTGATAATATTGATGGGCATGTTATTCATTTCCTTGATGAGACTGCTAGAATTGCTAAACCTTGTGCTAAAGATAAAAACAGACCTGTGGTAGGCATGCCTGTTATTTCTGTTAAAATAGGATATCATTGTTACCATGGCTTATGTGATATGGGTGCTAGTGCTAGTGCAATACCTTATGACTTATACAAAGAAATTATGCATGATATTGCACCTGCTGAGATAGAAGATATTGATGTCACAATTAAACTTGCCAATACAAATACTATTTCACCAATGGGAATTGTTAGAGATGTTTAAGTCTTGTGTAGGAAAACTAAATATCCTATTGATTTTCTTGTTCTTGGTTCCCCACAAGATAGCTTTTGTCCCATTATATTTGGTAGACCCTTCTTGAACACTGTTAATGCTAAGATAGACTGCAAAAAGGATGTTGTTACTATTGGTTTAGGTGATATGTCTCATGAATTAAATTTCTATAAATTTCGTAGACAACACCGTGAAGAGGAATTGCCTAGTAAAGATGAAATTATTGGTCTTGCTTCTATTGCCGTACCTCCTAGTGATCCTTTAGAACAATATTTGCTAGACCATGAAAATGATATGTTTATGAATGAAAGAAGGGAAATAGATGAAGTATTCTTTAAACAGGAACCCATCCTGAAACACAATTTGCCTGTTGAAATCCTAGGGGATCCTCCTCCACCCAAGGGTGATCCCGTGTTTGAGCTTAAACCGTTACCAGATACTCTTAAATATGCTTATCTTGATGAGAAAAAGATATATCCTGTTATTATTAGTGCTAACCTTTCAGAGCATGAAGAAGAAAGATTATTGAAAACTCTGAAGAAGCATCGTGCTGCTATTGGATATACTCTTGATGATCTTAAGGGCATTAGTCCCATTCTGTGTCAACACAAAATAAATTGGGAGGAAGATGCCAAACCAGTTCGTGATCATCAACGACGGCTGAATCCTGAGATGAAGGAAGTGGTAAGAAAGAAATACTAAAGCTTCTTGAGGCGGGTATAATTTATCCCGTTGCTGATAGTCAATGGGTAAGTCCTGTCCATTGTGTCCCTAAGAAGGGAGGTATTACTGTCATTCCTAATGATAAAGATGAGTTGATCCCGCAAAGAATTATTACAGGTTATAGGATGGTAACTGATTTCCGCAAATTAAATAAAGCTACTAAAAAAGATCATTACCCCTTACCTTTTATCGATCAAATGCTAGAAAGATTATCCAAACATACACATTTTTGCTTTCTAGATGGTTATTCTGGTTTCTCTCAAATACCTGTGTCAGCCAGTGATCAATCAAAGACTACTTTTACTTGCCCTTTCGATGCTTTTCCTTATAGACGTATGCCTTTTGGTTTATGTAATGCACCTGCTACCTTTCAAATATGCATGATGGCTATATTCTCTGACTTTTGTGAAAAGATTTGTGAGGTTTTCATGGACGATTTTTCCGTCTATGGATCCTCTTTTGATGATTGCTTAAGCAATCTTGATCGAGTTTTGCAGAGATGTGAAGAAACTAATCTTGTCTTAAATTGGGAAAAGTGCCACTTTATGGTTAATGAAGGTATTGTCTTGGGGCATAAAGTTTTTGAAAGAGGTATTGAAGTTGATAAAGCCAAGGTTGATGCTATTGAAAAGATGCCATGTCCCAAGGACATCAAAGGTATAAGAAGTTTCCTTGGTCACACCGGTTTTTATAGGAGGTTCATTAAGGACTTCTCAAAAATTTCTCGGCCTCTGACTAATTTATTAAAAAAAGATATACCATTTGTTTTTGATGATGATTGCATAGAAGCATTTGAAATACTTAAGAAAGCATTAATCTCTGCACCTATTGTTCAGCCACCTGATTGGAATTTACCCTTTGAAATTATGTGTGATGCTAGTGATTATGTTGTAGGTGCTGTTCTAGGGCAAAGAGTTGATAAGAAATTAAATGTTATATAATATGCTAGTAAAACTCTAGACAATGCTCAAAGAAATTATGCTACTACTGAAAAAGAATTATTAGCAGTTGTATTTGCTTGTGATAAGTTTAGACCTTATATTGTTGATTCTAAAGTAACTATTCACACGGATCATGCTGCTATTAAATATCTTATGGAAAAAAAGATGCTAAACCTAGACTTATTAGATGGGTTCTCTTGCTACAAGAATTTGATTTGCATATTATTGATAGAAAGGGAGCTGAGAACCCCGTTGCAGACAACTTGTCTAGGTTAGAAAATGTTCTTGATGACCCACTACCTATTGATGATAGCTTTCCTGATGAACAATTAAATGTCATAAATGCTTCTCATACTGCTCCATGGTATGCTGATTATGCTAATTACATTGTTGCTAAATTTATACCACCTAGTTTCACATACCAGCAAAAGAAAAAGTTCTTCTATGATTTGAGACATTACTTTTGGGATGACCCACGTCTTTATAAATAAGGAGTAGATGGTGTTATTAGACGTTGTGTACCTGAGCATGAACATGAACAGATCCTACGCAAGTGTCACTCCGAGGCTTATGGAGGACACCACGCTGGAGATAGAACTGCACATAAGGTATTACAATCCGGTTTTTATTGGCCTACTCTCTTCAAGGATGCCCGTAAGTTTGTCTTGTCTTGTGATGAATGTCAAAGAATTGGTAATATTAGTAGACATCAAGAAATGCCTATGAATTATTCACTTGTTATTGAACCATTTGATGTTTGGGGCTTTGATTATATGGGACCTTTTCCTGCCTCTAATGGATATACACATATTTTAGTTGTTGTTGATTACGTTACTAAGTGGGTAGAAGCTATTCCAACTAGTAGTGCTGATCATAACACCTCTATTAAGATGCTTAAAGAAGTTATTTTTCCAAGGTTTGGACTCCCTAGATATTTAATGACTGATGGTGGTTCACATTTTATTCATGGTGCTTTCTCTAAAATGCTTGCTAAGTATGATGTTAATCATAGAATTGCATCTCCTTATCACCCACGGTCTGGTGGTCAAGTAGAATTGAGTAATAGAGAACTCAAATTAATTTTGCAAAAGACTGTTAATAGATCTAGAAAGAATTGGTCCAAGAAACTTGATGATGCATTATGGGCCTATAGAACTGCATATAAAAATCCTATGGGTATGTCTCCGTATAAAATGGTTTATGGAAAAGCATGTCACTTACCTCTCGAACTAGAACATAAGGCTTATTGGGCTATTAAAGAGCTCAATTATGATTTCAAACTTGCCGGTGAGAAGAGGTTATTTGACATTAGCTCACTTGATGAATGGAGACCCCAAGCCTACGAGAATGCCAAATTATTTAAAGATAAAGTTAAAAGATGGCATGACAAAAGGATACAAAAGCGTGAGTTTAGTGTAGGTGACTATGTATTGCTATACAACTCTCGTTTAAGATTTTTTGCGGGAAAACTTCTCTCTAAATGGGAAGGTCCGTACGTTATCGAGGAGGTCTATCGTTCCGGTGCCATAAAAATCAACAACTTCGAAGGAACAAATCCGAAGGTGGTGAACGGTCAAAGAGTCAAACATTATATCTCAGGTAATCCTATAAATGTTGAAACTAATGTTATTGAAACCGTAACCCCGGAGGAATACATAAGGGACACTTTCCGGAACGTTTCAGACTCCGAAAAGGAATAGGTATGTGGTATGGTAAGTAAACCAACTCCAAAACAGTTCTAATGGCAATATTTCTCCGTTTTGGAATATTTAGAAAAATAGAAAAATAAGAAGCAGTCCGGGAAGGACACGAGGGCTCCACGAGGGTGGAGGACGCGCCCTACCCCCCTGGGCGTGCCCCCCTACCTCGTGGGCACCTCGTTTGCTCTCCGGACTCCGTTTTCGTACACGACATGTATTTTGGTCGTTAAAAATTCATTATATAATCTACCAGAGGTTTTAACTCCCGTATCACACAATTATCCTCTGTTTGTGTTTCGAGCTGTTGTTGCTGCAGATTAGAGCAAGATGTCTTCGCAGGAATCAATCGGGGAGAGCCGGGTGTCTCATCCGGCACCAAGATCAATGACAAACAACAATGTTGACCACTTTGGGCCAGCAACGGAGGAAGAGATGGAGGCCGATTTGAAGAGAATAGATGCCATGGAGGAGGATCAAGAAGTCACTTCTCGCTTCTGAGCTGGATTCACAATGGGGGAACTGCAGAGCTCGGCTATTCCAAACTCGGTTATCACTTCCAATGTTAGATTTCTTTCTGATGAGAATATGAAAAAGAGTGTCACTGGTTCTCCCGCAGCTATGCAGCACCCTTGGGTGCATGGAGCTTTGGCTGTTATAGGAAAGCTTCGAAAGGAGATAATGGACCTCAAGAAACAAGTCAATAAGCTCGAGGAGGAAAATCGTATCCTGAGGGGCATCATCGCCAAGAATATCACATCACCATCCCCGAAAAGAGAGATATAATCACATGGGTATGGGCACTCCCCTTGGCAACTGCCAAGCTTGGGGGAGTGCCCCGGTATTGTATCACCATCACTTTTATCTTTACCGCTTTTCTTAGTTCGACCCTTTTGATAATATTTTGATCTAGTAGAATAAAAGTTTTTAGTATGATCTAGTTGTGAGTTTTGCATTGTGATCCTTCTATGTAATCGAGTCTGTGAGCTATATATAATAAAGATTAGTGTTGAGTCAAGGGCCTGATTATTTTGCCATGATCTTAAGTGAATAAAAGAAAAGAGAAAGAATAAAAAGAAACAAAGAGATCATATGGATCTTATGGAGAGTAATGAGCTCACATAGAAAGAGTATGATGAATAAAAGTTGTTGAGAGTTGACAAACATAGTTTTGGTCATCGTTGCAATTAATAGGAAGTAATAAAGAAAGAGAGGTCTTCACATATAAATATACTATCTTGGACATCTTTTATGATTGTGAGCACTCATTAAAATATGACATGCTAAAGAGTTGACGTTGGACAAGGAAGACAACGTAATGGGTTATGTTTTCTTGCATCTGAGATAAATTACATTGTCTTGGATCACCCAGCATGATTGAGCTTGCCTTTCCCCCTCATGCTAGCCAAATTCTTTGCACCAAGTAGAGATACTACTTGTGCTTCCAAACACCCTTAAACCAGTTTTACCATGAGAGTTCACCATACCTACCTATGGATTGAATAAGATCTTTCAAGTAAGTTGTCATCAGTGCAAGCAATAAAAATTGCTCTCTAAATATGTATGACTTATTAATGTGGGAGAAAATAAACTTTATACGATCGTGTGATATGGAAGAAATAAAAGCGACGGACTGCATAATAAAGGTCCATATCACAAGTGGCAATATAAAGTGACGTTCTTTCGCATTAAGATTTTGTGCATCCAACCATAAAAGCGCATGATAACCTCTGCTTCCCTCTGCAAATGGCCTATCTTTTACTTTTATCTCCTACCTTGCATAAGAGTCATGGTGATCTTCACCCTTCCTTTTTTTACATTTTATCTTTTGGCAAGTACAACATGTTGGAAAGATCCTGGTATATATGGCTAATTGGATGTGAGTTTTCATGAACTATTATTGTTGACATTACCCTTGAGGTAAAACGTTGGGAGGCAAAACTATAAGCCCCTATCTTTCTCTGTGTCCTATTAAAACTCCATACCCATAAGTATTGCGTGAGTGTTAGCAATTGTGAAAGACTATATGATAGTTGAGTATATGGAATTGCTGAAAAGTTCTTATGTTGAATCTTTCCTATGTTATGATAAATTGCAATTGCTCCAATGACTGAGATTATAGGTTGTTAGTTGTCAATGAAGTTTATGATTCATACTTGAAATTGTGATTGAATTATTACTCTAGCATAAGAGATCATATGACAATAATTATATAAGTTGTTGTTCTAAGTGATCATGATGCCCTCATGTCCGTATTTTATTTTTTATCAACACCTCTATCTCTAAACATGTGGACATATTTTTCGATTTCGGCTTTCGCTTGAGGACAAGCGAGGTCTAAGCTTGGGGGAGTTGATACGTCCATTTTGCATCATGCTTTTATATTGATATTTATTGCATTATGGGCTATTATTACACATTATATCACAATACTTATGCCTATTGTCTCTTATTTTACAAGGTTTACATAAAGAGGGAGAATGCCGGCAGCTGGAATTCTGGGCTGAAAGGAGCAAATATTGGAGACCTATTCTGCACAGCTCCAAAAGTCCTAAAACTTCACGGAAGACGTTTTCAGAATATATAAAAAATACTGAGCGCAAGAAGTTCACCAGGGGGGCCACACCCTGCCCACGAGGGTGGGGGCGCCCTACCCCCCTGGGCGTGCCCCCCTACCTCGTGGGCCCCCTGGTGGCCCTCCGATGGCCATCTTCTGCTATATGGAGTCTTTCGATGAGGAAGAAATCATAAGCCATCTTCCCGGACGAGACTCCGCCGCCACGAGGCGGAACCTTGGCGGAACCAATCTAGGGCTCTGGCGGAGCTGTTCTGCCGGGGAAACTTCCCTCCGGGAGGGGGAAATCATCGCCATCGTCATCACCAACGCTCCTCTCATCAGGAGAGGGCAATCTCCATCAACATCTTCACCAGCACCATCTCCTCTCAAAACCCTAGTTCATCTCTTGTATCCAATTCTTGTCTCTAAGCCCAGGATTGGTACCTATGGGTTGCTAGTAGTGTTAATTACTCCTTGTAGTTGATGATAGTTGGTTTATTTGGTGAAAGATCATATGTTCAGATCCTATATGCATATTAATACCCCTCTGATTATGAACATGAATATGCTTTGTGAGTAGTTACGTTTGTTCCTGAGGATATGGGAGAAGTCTTGCTATTAGTAGTCATGTGAATTTGGTATTCGTTCGATATTTTGATGAGATGTATGGTGTCTCTCCTCTAGTGGTGTTATGTGAATGTCGACTACATGACACTTCACCATTATTTGGTCCTAGAGGAAGGCATTGGTAAGTAATAAGTAGATGATGGGTTGCTAGAGTGACAGAAGCTTAAACCCTAGTTTATGTGCTGCTTCGTAAGGGGCTGATTTGGATCCATATGTTTCATGCTATGGTTAGGTTTACCTTAATACTTTTGTTGTAGTTGCGGATGCTTGCAATAGAGGTTAATCATAAGTGGGATGCTTGTCCAACTAAGGGCAGCACCCAAGCACCGGTCCACCCACATACCAAATTATCAAAGTACCGAACGCGAATCATATGAACGTGATGAAACAATCTTGACGATATTCCCATGTGTCCTCGGGAGCGCTTTTCTCTATATAAGAGTTTGTCCAGGCTTGTCCTTTGCTACAAAAAGGATTGGGCCATCTTGCTGCACCTTATTTACTTTTGTTACTTGTTGCTCGTTACCAATGATCTTATCACAAAACTATCTATTACCTATAATTTCAGTGCTTGCAGAGAATACCTTGCTGAAAACCGCTTATCATTTCCTTCTGCTCCTCGTTGGGTTCGACACTCTTACTTATCGAAAGGACTACGATAGGTCCCCTATACTTGTGGGTCATCAATACACCACCACCACTTCCTAGTAGTATGTAGGATCATATTCTTGTGTGTTTCTATTGCTGCTAACCATGGCAGGATCACAAGCCGATGAGACTGATTGGGAGAACATGACGAACAAAGAGCTACATGATAAATTTCAGCAAATGATGAGTGGAAAGGTGCAAGATGTGCTAAACAGATTTGAAAAGGCCATGGAGAAGATAGATGGAATTGAGAAGACATTCGAAACAAAGCTCAATAACAAGTTTAATGAATTGTCCACGTGTCTTCGACAACCACCACCGGCTGCACCTATCGTACCTCTACAACAACAAGAAGAACAATGTCGCCTTCCCAATCAAGTGGGATGATCACTGCGCGTTCCATTGAGCCTGGTCAAACTTCTTGTGCCGCTGCACCTCCTGTTGATGCTTCTATGGCACCTGCTACTGCCGCTAAGGAGGACGATTATGCAGGCGATTACGAGGATGAGGTTGATCAAAATCAGAACTATGTGCAACCACCAGCACCAGGTCGTCCACATGCAAATAATCGCAATGGTAGGGCTGCATTACCAGCTCAGGTACGAGATTATGACCATCTTCCTAAACTAAAATTGAATATTCCACCATTTGAGGGTAGATATGTTCCTGACATATATCTTACTTGGGAGTTAGAAACTGAACAATGTTTTACATGTTTACAATGTCTCAAGGAGAGACGTGTTGCTGCTGTTGTTTGTACTTTCACTAGTTTTGCATGTGTATGGTGGTCTGAACATTGTAGATTATATCATATTCCAGCCACTTGGACTGCTTTGAAAACTACTATGCGTACTCGTTGGGTTCCACCATATTATCAACGTGAATTACTTCAAAAATTGCAGCACTTAAGACAAGGAAAAAAATCTATAGAAGAATATTATCAGGAATTACAAATTGGCATGATTAGATGTGGTATTGTTGAGGAGAATGAAGCTATGCTTGCACGTTTTATGGATGGATTAAATAGAGAGATTAAGACCATTCTAGAGTATAAGGAGTATAATAATATCACTCGTTTATTCCATCTTACTTGTAAAGCTGAACGTGAAGTGCAGAATCGACAGGCATTGGCGCGGACTAACTTTTCTGCAGGTCGACCTTCATCATGGACACCGCGTGCATCCTCTACTTCCACACATTCTACTGCACCGACACCTCCATCAGTTGTTACCTCCAGCCGTGATACAAGGAAGCGGGCACAACCACCATTATCTGCCAAGAGCACACCTATCAGGCCTGCACAGAGTTCTTCTTCTTCCATGGCATCAACAGGTCACGCAAGTGATATTATTTGTCGTCGTTGTAAGGGAAGAGGACATTTTGCGAGAAAATGCAAATCTCGGTGTGTGATGATTGCTACTAAGGATGGTGGGTATGAGTCCGCTAGTGACTATGATGAGGAGACTTTGGCTCTTATTACATGTGAAGAACACAGTGGAGATGATTCTGAACATGAGACGCAATACATGGCTCCTGAAGATGCTGACATGTATGAATGTTTAGTTGCTCAACGTGTTTTGAGTGTGCAGGTCACACAAGCTGAGCAAAATCAGAGGCATAATTTTTTCCATAAAAAGGGAGTTGTGAAGGAATGTTCTGTTCGCGTCATCATAGATGGAGGGAGATGCAACAACTTGGCTAGCATGGAGATGGTGGAGAAGCTATCTCTCACCACAAGACCACATCCACATCCTTATTATATCCAATGGTTCAATAACAGCGGCAAGGTTAAGGTAACACGTACTGTTCGTGTGCATTTTAGTATCTCTACATATGCTGATTATGTTGATTGTGATGTGGTACCCATGCAAGCATGTTCCTTATTACTTGGTAGACCATGGCAATTTGATAAAAAAAATTGTACACCATGGTAGAAACAATCAATATACTCTTGTTCATAAGGATAAACATATTACTTTGCTTCCTATGACTCCTGATTCCATTTTGAAAGATGATATTATAGAGCTAATAAAGCAAAACAAGAGTGAAACAAGAGTGAAAATCAGATTGTGGCAAAAGAATTTGAGCAACAAATGAAGCCTAATAATAAGCCATCTAGTGTTGCTTCCAAAATTAAATTGAAAAGTGCATGCTTACTTGCCACCAAATCTGATATTGATGATCTAGATTTCAGCAAATCCGTTTGTTATGCTTTTGTGTGCAAAGAGGCATTATTTTCATTCGAGGATGTGCCTTCCTCTTTGCCTCCTGCTGTTACTAACATTTTGCGGGAGTTCTCTGACGTATTTCCACAAGAAATCCACTGGGATTACCACCTATTCGAGGGATTGAGCATCAGATTGACTTAATTCCCGGTGCTTTGCTACCGAACCGTGCACCATACCGTACTAATCCAGAGGAGATGAAGGAGATTATGCGTCAAGTCCAGGAGCTTCTTGACAAAGGTTATATACGTGAATCCTTAGTCCTTGTGATGTTCCTATTATTCTAGTGCTGAAAAAGGATGGTACATCGCGTATGTGTGTTGATTGTAGAGGCATTAATAATATTACTATTTTTTATCATCATCTTATTCCTAGGCTAGATGATATGCTTGATGAATTGAGTGGCTCTACAATATTCTCCAAAGCTGATTTGTAAGTGCATCTAGTGCCACCCCTAGTTGGTTTTGGAGTATTGACGACAAACCTGGTTGAGGGACTAATGTGTTTGTGAGAATTGCAGGATAACACAGGTAGAAGTCCCTCAATGATTCGGTTTTCCTACCAGAGATGACCCCTAAAAATGTATGAAGACATTGAAGTCAAAGGTGGTATGTGAAGACATTCACATTGAAGACTATGACAAGAGAAGACATCGCATGAAGACTATGGAGCGCGAAGACTTAGTTGTTTCGTCGTTCTTTCTCTTCTTTGTTGAGTCATAGGAACCACCATACTGTTAAGTGGGGTCCAAGAGAACCAGTCAGAATGACTGAAGTGATGCTTAACCAAAATCCTATGTCTTCGAGCGAAGACAATGAGAGCAAATCTTATCTAGAGCTAGATAAGTCAGCTTTGCTTGTAGCCCAAGTAAAGTTGCCGTGTGTGTTTGAAATCTGACCGTTGGAACACGTGTCAGTTCCTTAGTGACCCAGGGTCATTTCGGACAAATCAGGTTGGGTTTCCTAGTGGCTATAAATAGCCCACCCCCTACGACCATAATCGGTTGGCTGCTCAGAATTAGTGTACGGCTTTTGTCGTTTGAGAGCAACCCACCTCGAAGCCTTTGAGAGAGAATTCCTTGCGAGGACAAAGCCCTAAACACCCAGAGCCAAAGAGTGTTAGGCATCACTAAAGTCTTCTTGTCTGTGTGATCTGAAGACTTATTACACTTGAGGACTGTGAATCCTCCAGCCGGTTAGGCGTCGCGTTCTGAGCATCCAAGAGTCATTGTGGATTGCCGGTGAACGAAGTCTGTGAAGGTTTGGAAGTCTACCTTTAAGACTTACCAGAGTGATTGGGCGAGGACTGGGTGTCCTTAGCTCAAGGGGAATAAGGTGAAGACACGGTCTTCTGAGTTGAATCTCAGCCTCCCTAACCAGACGTACAGTTGTCACAGCAACTGGAACTGGTCCAACAAATCATTATCTTCAACGAGCCACTGGTTCTATCCTTCCCATCTCTTTATTTACAGTTGGTCCTTGTGAAATCATTGCCTATTTGCATTATCTTTTTTCTTCACTGAGTGACTGCTTGTTCTGATTGGCTTCATACTATCTTCCAACCTGATCTATACTGCCTAGCTGCTATTAGTCGTTGTGCTTTCACTTCATTGAATACTTGACTATGGCTTGCATAGTGTAGTCTACCTTCCGCTGCATGGTAATAGGTTTATTTCTATCATTTGTCTTCGAAACTCCCATGTTTTGAAGACTTTCTTAAAAATCGCCTATTCACCCCCCCTCTAGTCGATCACTAGCACTTTCAATTGGTATCAGAGTAAGGTACTCCCTTGTTGTGTGTGATTCGGTTTAACCACCTGGAGTTTTAGCTATGTCGACTCCAGGGATAATCAAAGTCTCCGCTGCGTGCCCAGTCTTCGATGGAACTGAATATCCCTACTGGAAGAATAAGATGCGCATGCATCTTGAAGCCATTGATGTCGACCTCTGGTATGTCGTCAAGAATGGCGTCCCCAAGGCTGGTGAAGGTGTCACCACTGCTGATGTCAAGAAGTTCATTCAACTGGACTCCACGGCCAAGAACATCATCTGTGGTCATCTGACCAAAGGACAGTATGGCCGTGTGAGTGCTCTGGAAACATATAAGCTAGTCTGGGACTGGCTCTCCAAGGTCAACGAAGGCGTCTCAACCCAGAGAGATCAAAGAATCAGTGTCCTTCGCAACCTCTTCAACCGCTTCAAGAGAAACGACAATGAGAATGTTCAGCTCACGTTTGATCGACTCACTGACATCACAAATGAGCTTCAAGCCCTCGGCGCTACTGAGATCACCAAGCATGAAGTTGTCAAGACACTCCTGAGATCACTTGATAGCTCGTTTGACACCCTAGCCCTGATGATTCAAGAACGTCCTGACTTCAAGACACTCAATCCGTCTGACATACTTGAAAGGCTCAACACACATGAGTTTCAGCTTTCTGAGAAAAGAGACATCTACGGTCCCAACTATGGGCAAACTCGTGCCTTGAAGGCGAAAGTTGTCTCCTCATCTGAAGAAGAATCTAACAGCAGTTCTGATGATCCTAAAGACATTGGAAAAGAGCTTGTTATGCTTGTGAAGAAGTTCCAAAAATTCACCAAGAAGAAAGGCTTCAGAAAGTCTTCACAATCAAGATCAAGGAATGATGAAGCTTTTTCTCATGACTACAAGAAGAGAACATGCCACAAGTGCAAGAAACCTTGCCACTACATCTCTGAGTGTCCGCAGTGGGACAATGAGCACAAAAAGAAGAAGAAGAGCAAGGAGTATGATTCTGACGACAAGAAGAAGAAGAAATACTCAAAGTCTTCTTCCAAGTCTTCCTCAAAGTCTTCATCACACAAGAAGAGCTCATCTGGCAAGGCTCGTGCGTTTGTTGGCAAGGAAATGCATTCAGAGGAGGAGTCCGCTTCTGAGGAGGCGGAGGTGGAGTCTGAGGAGGAGTCCGATTCTGGCATTGCAAGTCTGGCTACAGCATACGTTGCCAAGTCCATCTTCAACACTGAAGACAATGACATCATCACCGACGCCGATGCAAATGACAAGGACTACTCCGCTCCCACCTACTGCTTCATGGCACGCGGTGCCAAGGGTATGACACCAGCTGCTTCAGAATGGATTGTTGATAGTGGGTGTATTAATCACATGACTGGCAAGCGAAGTCTTCTCATGGACTCAACTTTACGTCCATCTGACAAGAGTCACATCACATTTGCTGATACTGGTAAAAGCAAGGTATTGGGTCTAGGTAGAGTTGCAATCTCAAGGGATCAACACATGGATAAAGTGATGCTTGTTGAATCCCTTGGTTTCAACTTAATGTCCGTCTCAATGCTTTGTGATTTAAACATGATTGTGATATTTGGAAAATATCGTTGCCTTGTTCTAATGGAATCTGACAAGTCTCTAGTCTTTGAAGGGTATCGGAAAGATGATTTGTACGTGGTAGATTTCTCAGCAGGACCACAGCTTGTCGTATGTCTTCTAGCAAAAGCTTCAGAATGCTGGCTCTGGCATCGGAGGCTAGGGCATGCTGGCATGAGGAACTTACACACTCTTGCAAAGAAGAAGCATGTCATAGGCATCGAGGGCGTCAAGTTCAAGAAGGATCACTTATGCGGTGCCTGTGAAGCAGGAAAGATGACGAGGGCCAAGCATCCCTCGAAGACAATCATGACAATGACTCAACCCTTCGAACTACTCCACATGGACCTCTTCGGTCCCACTCACTACTCAACTCTTACTACTACTGCTTGTCTCTATGGCTTTGTCATTGTTGATGATTATTCAAGATATACTTGGGTGCATATAATCCTCTACAAGACTGAAGTGCAGGATGTCTTCACACGCTTCGCCAATCGAGCCATGAACAACTATGGCGTCAAGATCAAGCACATCAGAAGTGACAATGGCACTGAATTCAAGAACACTAGCCTCAACACTTATCTTGATACTTTGGGCATCACTCATGAATTCTCAGCTCTGTACACGCCGCAGGAGAATGGCGTCGTGGAACGCAAGAACAGAACACTTATTGAGATGGCCCGGACGATGCTCGATGAATACAAGACTCCAAGAAAATTTTGGCCTGAAGCCATTGATACTGCATGCCATATCATCAATCGTGTTTATCTTCACAAGCTTCTGAACAAAACATCCTATGAGCTCCTCACTGGTAAGAAGCCAAATGTCAGTTACTTCAGAGTATTTGGTGCCAGGTGCTGGACCAAGGATCCGCATCACACTTCAAAATTTGCACTGAAAGCACATGAAGGTTTTATGCTTGGATACGGAAAGGACTTGCACTCCTACAGAGTCTTCAACCTCTTTCACTATAAAGTGGTTGAAACTGTGGATGTGTGGTTCGATGAGACTAACGGCTCACAAAGAGAGCACCTGCCAAATGTGCTAGATGAAGTTCCATCCAGTGAAACCATCAAGCTTGTGGGAACTGGAGAAATCATACCGTCTGAAGCTTAGCCTGAAGAGGAACTCATCATTTCTGCACCTGATCAACCTGAAGACAATGCTCAGCCTGAAGACAATCCTTCTAACGATGACAATGATCAGCAAGAGCAAAATCTTCGTCTAGTTCATCCTCGTGTTGCAAATGAAGTATAGATTGAGAGAATAATTGACAGCACCAATGCACCAGGTCCACTCACTCGTTCAAGGGCAACACAACTAGCAAATTCTTGTGGACACTTCGCATTTGTCAAAATATCTGAACCCAAGAAAGTTGATGAAGCCTTCATGGAACCTGAATGGATTCAAGCTATGCAAGAAGAGCTTCAACAGTTTGAGTTGAATAATGTATGGGAACTGGTCGAGCGTCCTGATCCTCATAAGCACAATATCATAGGCACTAAATGGATATATCGCAACAAGCAAGATGAGCATGGTCAAGTTGTCAGAAACAAAGCTCGTCTCTTTGCTCAAGGATACACTCAAGTTGAAGGAATAAACTTCGATGAAACATTTGCTCCTATGGCTAGGCTTGAAGCTATATGCATACTGCTGACCTATGCAAATCATCATAACATTCTTCTGTATAAAATGGATGTGAAGAGCGCCTTTCTCAATGGAAAGATTGAAGAAGAAGTGTATGTTGCACAACCGCCTGGCTTTGAAGATCCAAAACATCCTGACATGGTTTACAAGCTCAACAAGGCACTGTATGGCCTTAAACAAGCCCCTCGATCTTGGTATGACACACTCAAAGACTTCCTGAAGAGCAAAGGCTTCAAACCTAGTTCACTGGATCCCACTCTCTTCACTAAGACATATGATGGTGAACTGTTTGTGTGCCAAATATATGTGGATGACATTATCTTCGGCTGCACTAACCAGAAATACAATGATGAGTTTGGATATATGATGCAAGAGCAATATCAGATGTCCATGATGGGTGAGCTAAAGTTCTTCCTTGGTCTTCAAATACGACAGCAACGCAATGGCATCTTCATATCTCAAGAGAAATACATCAAATATTGCCTAAAGAAGTTTGGAATGCAAGACTGCAACGGCTACACGACGCCAATGCCAGCTAAACACCATCTGGGTCCCGACGACAATGGTAAAGAGTTCGATCAAAAGGTATACCGCTCCATGATTGGTTCTTTGCTTTATTTATGTGCATCTAGGCCAGATATCATGCTTAGTGTTTGCATGTGTGCCCGATTCCAAGCGGCACCAAAGGAATCGCATCACTTAGCTGTGAAGCAAATTCTTCGATATTTGGCTCACACCGCAACACTAGGATTATGGTATCCAAAGGGCTCAGAGTTTGATCTAGTTGGATTCTCGGATGCTGATTATGCCGGTGACAAAGTGGATCGCAAGTCTACATCAGGCACATGTCACTTTCTGGGACGATCACTTGTATGTTGGTCTTCAAAGAAGCAGAACTGTGTATCTCTCTCCACTGCTGAATCTGAATACATTGCTGCTGGATCTTGCTGTGCTTAGCTTCTATGGATGAATCAAACACTCAAGGACTATTCATTAATCTGAAGCAAGTGCCACTCTACTGTGACAACGAGAGCTCCATCAAGATTGCTAACAACCCAGTTCAGCACTCAAAGACAAAGCACATAGAAATTCATCATCACTTTCTCAGAGATCATGTCATGAAGGAAGATATTGATATCATACACGTCAACACTAAAGAGCAACTGGCAGATATCTTCACAAAGCCCTTGGATGAGAAGAGGTTTTGCAAGTTACGGTGTGAGCTAAATATCTTGGAATCCTCAAATGTCCTGTGATCAGGCACACATCCTAACACTTATGCATGTTGATGACTTAGATGTGCAACACACGAAGTAACGTATGTCTTCAATCAATGAAGACTTGAATTCTGAGTGTGAATACATTAACGTGGAATTTGAATTCGGAGCACCACGATAATTGTGCGTCGTGTCTAGGTCTAATACTTCCTATACGGTGGGTAACGCCACCACCAAATTCTTCTCTAAGAAGTGTTTTTCACATGGAGGTACATTTGCAAAGTCTTCACTTTCTGTTTGTCTTCAATGTTAACATGGCTTCATGTTTATCTTCAATGTACTGATTTGGTCTCTGTCCTCTACAGCATTCACTTATAGCTATGGCTTCTTGTTGAATCTTTTGAACTAAGTGAATGTGATCGGACCCTAACCCCTCTATGCTTCTATCTTAAGTCTATCTATCCAAATCATATGCATTCTATTGACACTGTCAAAATGTCTTCTCTGCGTCCTTGTCAGCAGAAGACACAGAGACAAACATTAATCTGTTTTCAATGCTAAATCCTTCAACCTGAAACCCGGAGAAGTGGGAACGACCACCCGACAATCCAGACGTGCATGGGAACGTGGAACAACCTCCAATGTGTTGCATGATAGCCACGTGTCCTTCATATGTGAACCACCAGGGGCACCTGTGTAATAACACGGTGCCGTCCCTGTCCCTATAAATACACGCCTCACCCTAGTCATTATCTCTTCTTCCACCCTCGCACAAACCCTAGCGCCACCGCTAGCCCTCGACGACGCCGGCGACGAAGCGCTTAGCTGCCGCGACCTCACTGACGTCGTCCTCACGCCAGCCGCGAACATCGTCTTCTCCGCCGTCGCCGTAGGTGTCCTCCGTCGCCAAGTTAGGGCACGGAAGATCGAACTGCTCGGCCTCCTCTCCCACTCCGTCAAGCAGTTCCTCGTGTGGTAAATAAAACCTCTTTTTTACAGTCCTTTTGATCCGATAGATTCATCCTTTTCAACCACAAGTAGTTTCTGTTCACACAAGTTGGATCTATCTCATACTGCATCTCATAACATGCCTAGTATATTCACTTATGCTTCACAAAGTAGTTAGATTCCTCACTTGTACTTATTCGTGGATTCGTACAAATCTGGAACCAATTCTCTACCTATGAGTGAATGTCTTCGCACTATGAGGTCAATGTCTTCTAAACTGATTTATCTTCAAAAATCTTCTGAGAATGCATATGACCTCTTCCCCTTCCCTCTCACCTTTAATGCTATCACACGTACATGTCCGTGGGAGAATCCCTTGGTTCTCATAGTCTGCATTCATTTGCAGAGTTCTTACAGCATCATATAAATTCTCCTGAAGCCAGTTCTTGTCTGACTAGTAGACGGAAGACTTTGACAGTTTTGAAGCCTTTCAGTCTAAACTTCATGGCAACAGAGAAATCTGCAAGGAAGGGTGGCAGACAGCGTCGTGGAAACACCTCAAGAGATTTGCCTCCTGACCTCTATGAGCTGTACAAGACAGATCCAGAGGAGGACTACAATCAGCGGAAAACCCGAATCCAATGGATTCGAAGATACTGGGCAGAACAATGGTTCAAGTACAGGTTCGTGACCCAGGAGTATGTTGAGAAAAATGCCATCAAGCGACCGTGGGGAGACATCTTGTACAGAAATCTTCAACCCAGATCCAGAGCTGAAGCCATTGAACAAGGCTTCTATCCTTGCATGGTCCATGGACCACAGCCTGCCGATGCAGACCCATCTTCATTACTATGGTGCCGTGACGACAATCTGTTCAAGCGCAACTTCCAGTTTGCCAAGAACTCGGCCAAAGAAAACAAGAAGTCATGGGGACTAGACTTTAATCCAGGCCCCTCTGCTCCTCGTGCTGACGGCACACGCGAAGCTGAACCCAATCTGGTTGGGCCCTTCTATAACTTAGAAGGTCTCATTACTCACATACAGGTTCAAGGGGCAGTCGTGGATCAACCTGCAGACGACGCTGATTCTGACGAAGCACCTGCACCATGGAAGCCAAAGAAGCTGAAGAAACCTAAGGCATCGAAGCCTGCCCCTGCATCAATGGTTTCACGGGCGAAGCCTCTGGCCACTGCACCTCCTGAACACAGTGTGCAGTCTGAAGATCTGTCACGCATCTCCAAGCCCTCCAAAGTGAAGATGCCCATGCAACCCACCAGCCAAGCACTAACCCCTGCTGCTGTTCTGCGCAACGAGAATGACGCCATTGATCTGTCCAGCGACGACGACCTTGGCGATGACGCTCTTGAGCAGTTGATCAAGAGCAAGCAAGAGGCAGAAATCTTCAATGACCTTCCTCTCTTTGATGTTGAAATCATAAACAAGTTCATTGATGAGTGGTTTGACATCCCAAATGTTAGCTTTGATGATCTTCAGCTTCCCATTAGCCTCAGTGTTGCCTTCCACAGAGCCATTGCTGCTTAGCTGGCTCTAGCTCAGAAAATTGTTGAGCTGAAGCATAAGATAGATTATGAAAAGGCTCAGTTCAAGAAGCATATGGCCAAGCTCAATGTTGAAGACATTCAGAACTTCCAGGTCATGATGCATGAGCTCAAGGAAGCATTCCGAACGGAACACGAAGAAGCCAAAGGTTCTCATGAGCGCATGAAGGATCTTGCTGCTAAATGTGTTCAGGGATACAATGAAGCTGAAAAGCGCAAGGCTTTGGGGCGACCAGGCATCGACCCCTGAATGGCGGACAAGAAGAAGAAGAAGCCAGCTATGGCAGAACCCGAAGCACCAAGGCAGGAAGTACATCCAATTGTCTTCCCAGCCAGTATGACAGGCTCGAAGCCTAAGGTCCCCACAGTGGCTTCAGAACTGAAGAAAACAAGAGCAGCTGAAGCCGAATCCAGAAAGCGCAAAACCAAGGCCACCACTGATGATGCTCCTCCAACCAAGAAACGCAAAACCAAGAAGAGAGACCGGCTGCTCCCACAGAGCCCCTTGATGTCGAGCCAATATCAGTGGCTCGTCCTGCGTCTGAACATCAAGAACGCCAAGTGATAGTTCATGAGCCTGCTTCCACAGAGGCTCATGAAGCTGAAGACAATCCAGCTATTAACCCCACTGCAGCTGAAGACATTGGTCCTCATGACAATGTTGAAGATGATGAAGTCCTTCCTCAGATCGACCACCAGTTGGTATCATCACCTGTGCTCACGCACAGCAAACTCATCAGCATTGGTCGTCCTCTGACGCCAACTGCTCAGGATGCATCGTGGGCTGATCACACACAACGACAAGACACCCCAAGTTCTCCCCAACCACAAGTCACCTCACCCGTGCAAGATGACGATGACTTTGAGGCTCAGCAAACTCCATCTCCGCAACCGTCGCCAGCATTACGCAGGCTTCACAAAGGACCAAGGCCCCAAGTCACTTCCACTGTGCACGTTTCTAAGTCTAAAGCCAAAATGGCTGAAGATATTCCGGCTGCATCAGCCGATGAATAAGAAGAACCAAGAGTTGAAGTAGAAAGAGTTGCTACACCCCCATCCCACCAAGATGTTGTTCTCGAGGAGAACGTGTCCGACCCTCCAGCTCCTGAAGTGGAGGTTAACAATCCTGAGGCGGCCACCAACATCAACACTGAAGCCAATGACGTTGTCATGGCTGAAGCTAATGTGGCGCCTGAAGCTACTGCGGTGCCAGAAGCTACTGCGGTGCCAGAAGTGCAAGCACCTGAAGCCACTGCAGTGCCCGAAGCCAATACTGAAGCACCTGAAGCCAATGTGGCCCCTGAAGCCCATATCAACGACAATGTCAATGCTCCTGTACCCCCTCTAAGACCTCATACAATTGAGCTGGCATTTGATCGTGGTCAACCTGTTATGGTCCGATGGCCCATTCTAGTTCCTCCACCTACTGCGGGTCCACAATTTGACTATCATGTCGAGCATAGACCTCCCGTCCAGAAGCCCAAGCCAAGACTTCCACGATTCCCAGGCAGTGCAACTTCACCTGGGGTCTTCAATGTGAATGGCTTCGTGGCACACACCTTCTTCAACAGCGCCAAGAACCCTTACACCAAACCTCGCATTTCATCAGATCGGTTCTAGAGCTATCAGCAGTGCAACTACTATTCCTGCGTCTTATACAATCAAGGGCGCATATTTCCACATATGCGTCTCGACACTGAAGCTATAGCTGGCCTGCCCTGCCTTGAAGAAGCGTTGGATTGCTTCAGAGACGCTGGACTCCTGCAGTTTGTCACAAATAAGGAACACTAGAATGAAGAGCTTCTGGTACAGTTCTATGCAACTCTTCACATTCGAGGCTACAATAGGGATCCAAAGACTTGGGTCCTTGAGTGGATGACAGGCAATGTCCATCATGAAGCCAAAGCTCTTGATATCATTGAGCTCACAGGCCTACCCACTCCTGGTTAATACTATGAACCAGGTTGTCAACAACACCAGAATGCTTTGGAGAGCATTTTTCAGAAGCCAGAACCCAACATGAGCCAAATGTTGAGCATGATGAAGCCTTTGCCTCACGACGCTGACTACCCATCTGAATTCTTTGTTGAAGACCTAGAGTATCTGCCTCTCACCATTTATCATATCATCAGAAAAACTCTATGGCCCGTCAAAGGACATTCATCTGCAGCGAAGCTTGAAGGAGCGATGAAGACTTTGGTTTTCTATATCTTCAATGGCATCAGCTTCAATGCTCAAGACTTCTTCATCAAGCAGTTGGCTGCATCAGGCTCCGACATTTTTGGTCTGAAGTTCTATGCTCCATGGGTAATGCGCCTTATCAAGCATCACTCTGCCATCAACTATCAGCCGTCTGCGTGCAATCATCTTGTCTTCTTGCTAGAGGTTGATCTGTCTGTTGAAGCTATTTACCCAGAGCCTGCTAAGGATCCCATTTATCTTCACAATGCTGATCACCAAAGCTTCACCCAGCCCATTGAAGGAGTTCAGGCAGTCTCGCGTGTTTATCCCTTGGCTGGCAACACATGTGCCCCTCGTACTCAAACTGACGCCACTAGAAGCACCATTGCGCAAAGGCCTCGAAGGCGATCTCGTGTTCTCAATGACCGAGAGATTCTTGTCGCGCTACACCAGAAACAGGACAAGCATCACAACTGGCTCAAGCGTCAGATGCAAAGCCTCTTGGTGGATGTCAACCGCATTCGCAATCTTGCCACCAAGAATGCCTTTGTCACTCATGAAACCTGTCGGAGGTCGTGGAAGAGTTTGACATTGCTTAGTGCTGAAGCTGATATGCAAGACGATGGCTTCACCGATAGATTCAAGTTTGACTCAACTCCTCCCAGGAATGCTCACTTGTGTCGGACTCCCTCACTTGAAGACTCTGACTATTCGTCCTCAGCTACGACAGCTAATGCCAGAGTCATCGATGACCAAGATGATGCAACTTCACCTCCTCCAACTCCAGCACGTGTCGACACTACACCAAGTTCTTCTGCACCACCGGACCTCAACGACGACCCTGTTGCCTCGCCTGCACCTCATGGGAACGAGTAGGCGCTCTATGTCTTCAAACCTTTTTGGTCCTTACTGACAAAAGGGGGAGAAGCATATGAGTTGATAGTCTTCAAGCGGGTCCATATGGGTGGTTGCTTTACCTTTTGCTACTTTTGCCAAGTGCTTACAACTCTTGCCTTTCGATGCATTTGGTTCTTTGAGTTATAACACTTAAACTCAATGGTCGTCTACTACTTATTTGCTATTCTGTGATGCGATGATAAATTCCGCATGTGCGATGATAACTTCCGCACTTAGGTCATTTTGCAGACGTCCATTTTTCATTATGCATGTCATTATCTTCATTATATCAAATCATGCATGATGAATTGTCATCATAAGTTGAAGAGGATCTCCACAAGTACAACTG
This sequence comes from Triticum urartu, assembly GCF_056163025.1. Classification (NCBI taxonomy): domain Eukaryota; kingdom Viridiplantae; phylum Streptophyta; class Magnoliopsida; order Poales; family Poaceae; genus Triticum; species Triticum urartu. Next base: position 510,057,071 of record NC_141874.1, read on the forward strand.
CCATGTGCATTTGCATTCCAAAAGCAAATTACTTATATGCACATCTTCAGGGGGAGCCTTTGCCACTTATGAAGACAACACACTATCCGTTACAATTTCACATATTTTATTCCCCGTTGAAAACTTCAACCAGTTTGTCATCAATCACCAAAAAGGGGGAGATTGTAAGTGCATCTAGTGCCACCCCTAGTTCGTTTTGGAGTATTGACGACAAACCTGGTTGAGGGACTAATGTGTTTGTGAGAATTGCAGGATAACACAGGTAGAAGTCCCTCATTGATTCGGTTTTCCTACCAGAGATGACCCCTAAAAATGTATGAAGACATTGAAGTCAAAGTGTGGTATGTGAAGACATTCACATTGAAGACTATGGCAAGAGAAGACATCGCGTGAAGACTATGGAGCGCGAAGACTTAGTTGTTTCGTCGTTCTTTCTCTTCTTTGTTGAGTCATAGGAACCACCGTACTGTTAAGTGGGGTCCAAGAGAACCAGTCAGAATGACTAAAGTGTTGCTTAACCAAAATCCTATGTCTTCGAGCGAAGACAATGAGAGCAAATCTTATCCAGAGTTGGATAAGTCAGCTTTGCTTGTAGCCCAAGTAAAGTTGTCGTGTGTGTTTGAAATCTGACCATTGGAACATGTGTCAATTCCTTAGTGACCCAGGGTCATTTCGGACAAATCAGGTTGGGTTGCCTAGTGGCTATAAATAGCCCACCCCCTACAACCATAATCGGTTGGCTGCTCAGAGTTAGTGTACGGCTTTTGTCATTTGAGAGCAACCCACCTCGAAGCCTTTGAGAGAGAATTCCTTGCGAGGACAAAGCCCTAAACACCCAGAGCCAAAGAGTGTTAGGCATCACTGAAGTCTTCTTGTCTGTGTGATCTGAAGACTTATTACACTTGAGGACCGTGAATCCTCCATCCGGTTAGGCGTCGCGTTCTGAGCATCCAAGAGTCATTGTGGATTGCCGGTGAACGAAGTCTGTGAAGGTTTGGAAGTCTACCTTGAAGACTTACTAGAGTGATTGGGCGAGGACTGGGTGTCCTTAGCTCAAGGGGAATAAGGTGAAGACACGGTCTTCTGAGTTGAATCTCAGCCTCCCTAACCAAACGTACAGTTGTCACAGCAACTGGAACTGGTCCAACAAATCATTGTCTTCAACGAGCCACTGGTTCTATCCTTCCCATCTCTTTATTTACAGTTGGTCCTTGTGAAATCATTGCCTATTTGCATTATCTTTTTTCTTCACTGAGTGACTGCTTGTTCTGATTGGCTTCATACTATCTTCCAACCTGATCTATACTGCCTAGCTGCTATTAGTCGTTGTGCTTTCACTTCATTGAATACTTGACTATGGCTTGCTTAGTGTAGTCTACCTTCCGCTGCATGGTAATAGGTTTATTTCTATCGTTTGTCTTCGAAAATCCCATGTTTTGAAGACTTCCTTAAAAATCGCCTATTCACCCCCCCCTCTAGTCGATCACTAGCACTTTCAGCATAGTGGATACCATCAAATTCGTATGAAATTGGGACATGAATGGAAAACGGCATTTAAAACTAAGTTTGGTTTATATGAGTGGTTAGTCATGCCTTTTGGGTTAACTAATGCACTGAGTACTTTCATGAGATTAATGAGTGAAGTTTTACGTGCTTTCATTGGACGATTTTTGGTAGTCTATTTTGATGATATATTGATTTATAGCAAATCTTTGGAGGAACATTTGGAACATTTATGTGCTGTTTTTATTGCTCTACGTGATGCATGTTTTTTGGTAACCTTGGGAAGTGCACCTTTTGCACCAACCGAGTATCTTTTCTTGGCTATGTTCTTACTCCATAGGGAATTGAAGTTGATAAAGCCAAGATTGAAGCTATTGAGAGTTGTTCGCAGCCCAAAACGGTCACACAAGTGAGGAGTTTCCTTGGCCTCGCTGGTTTCTATAGGATTTTTGTGAGAGATTTCAGCACCATTGCTGCACCTCTCAACGAGCTTACAAAGAAGGATGTGCCTTTTGTTTGGGGTACCGCATAGGAAGAAGCCTTCACGGTATTGAAAGATAAGTTGACACATGCTCCTTTACTCCAACTTCCTGATTTTAGTAAGACTTTTGAGCTTGAATGTGATACTAGTGGAATTGGATTAGGAGGTGTGTTATTACAAGATGGCAAACCTGTTGCATATTTTTCTGAAAAATTTAGTGAGCCTAGTCTAAATTATTCTACTTATGATAAAGAATTATATGCGCTTGTTCGGACTTTAGAGACATGGCAACATTATTTATGGCCCAAAGAATTTGTTATACATTCTGATCATGAATCCTTGAAACATATTAAAAGTCAAGCTAAATTTAATCATAGACATGCTAAATGGGTTGAATTCATTGAGAATTTCCCTTATGTCATTAAACACAAGAAGGGTAAAGAAAATATTATTGCTGATGCATTGTCTCGTCGCTATACTATGCTTTCACAACTTAACTTCAAAATATTTGGTTTGGATACCATCAAAGATCAATATGTGCATGTTGTTGATTTTAAAGATGTAATGCAGAATTGTAAAGAAGGAAGAACATGGGACAAGTTCGTCGTTAATGATGGATTTGTGTTCCGTGCTAACAAGCTATGCATTCCAGCTAGCTCTGTTCGTCTTTTGTTGTTGCAGGAGGCACATGGAGGAGGATTAATGGGACACTTTGGTGTGAAGAATACGGAGCACATACTTGCTACACATTTCTTTTGGCCAAAGATGAGACAGGGTGTTGAGCGTTTTGTTGCTCGCTGCATGTAAAAAAGCTAAGTCACGACTCAATCCTCATGGTTTATATATGCCTTTGCCTGTACCTAGTGTTCCTTGGGAGGATATATCTATGGACTTTGTTTTAGGTTTACCTCAAACAAAGAGGGGGAGGGATAGCATATTTGTTGTTGTGGATAGTTTCTCGAAAATGGCACACTTTATACCATGTCATAAAAGCGATGATGTTGTTAATGTTGCTGATTTGTTCTTTCGTGAAATTATTCGCTTGCATGGTGTGCCAAATACTATTGTTTCAGATCGTGATACTAAATTTCTTAGCCACTTTTGGAGATGTTTATGGGCTAAGTTGGGGACTAAACTGCTTTTTAGTACTACTTGTCACCCCCAAACTGATGGTCAAACTGAAGTAGTCAATAGAACATTGTCTACTATGCTTAGGCTTGTTTTGAAGAATAATAAGAAAATGTGGGAAGAATGATTGCCTGATATTGAATTTGCTTATAATCGTTCGTTGCATTCTACTACTAAGATGTGCCCTTTTGAAATTGTGTATGGATTCCTAACTCGTGCACCCATTGATTTGTTGCCTCTTCCATCTTCAGAGAAGGTTAATTTTGATGCTAAACAACTGTTGAATTGATCTTAAAAATGCATGAGTTAAATAAGGGAAACATTGAGCGTATGAATGCTAAATATAAACTTGCTGGAGATAAGGGTAGAAAACATGTTGTGTTTGCACCTAGAGATCTTGTTTGGTTACATTTGCATAAGGATAGATTTCCTGATTTGCGTAAATCAAAGCTAATGCCACATGCTGATGGTCATTTTAAGGTCTTAGAGAAAATAAATGATAATGCATATAAACTTGAGTTGCCTGTAGATTTTGGGGTTAGTCCCACTTTTAACTTTGCAGATTTGAAGCCTTATTTGGGTGAGGAAGATGACTTTCCGTCGAGGACGACTTCATTTCAAGAACGGGAGGATGATGAGGACATCAATACCATTGTTACACCCACAGCCCCCGCTGCTATACATACTAGACCAATTACTAGAGCTCGCGCACGCAAATTAAATTATCAGGTACTTTCGTTTCTTGGTAATGATTGTAATGTTCATGAGAATATGATGCTGCCTAAGTTGGATACATTTGTTTTGCTCACAAATGAAGGGCCTGGCATGGATAAGAGGGATGAAGACTAGAGCAAGATCAAACATGGAGATGATGGCATGCGCAAGGGGAACAACAACGGAGTTACAAGTGATGATTTCAGGACTTCGAAGCCACCATAAGGAGTGCATGAAGCCTTGGACGAAATATACAAGATGCCACTTCATAAATTTTGTCCAGAGGCTATTATAGGTGTTGTGTCACCTTATTATTGGGCCGGGCCCATGTAATTTCGAAATACTTAAGTATAGGCTATTTTCAGAGTCCGTATGTGTGGGGAAACAAGAGTTAGGGTTGGTTTCGGACCCCTCCTCCAAGGGCCACGAAATCCGCCCCTCTTCCTCCATATATACAGCCCTTAGGGCGTCGTTTAGACTTTGGGTTTTGTTTAGATTAAAAGTTCGCCATAGCTGCAACTTCGCGTACTTTGTTTGTGTTCAACGACCAGACAAAGGCGTCACAGAACCCCACCTTGATCAATAAAGCTTTCATCTTATATTCACAATATCCAGATTGCAATCTCGGTTTCTTGCTTATTCTCTGTTTTCTTGGAGGAAATAGACCCTCGCGGTCAGGTTGATCGTGGTCAATAACCTCTCAGAGTTGGTTTAGTGATTGTTAAGGCGCGACGTCCTCGCACGTTCATAGTCAGATCGTCAAAGTCTACTCCACCAAAATGATAATCACCTTCTCATCGAAAGACGGGACAACTTCGCCTCTATCAGATCTTGTCTACATCATGTCATCGTTCTTATTGCATTACTCCATTTATCCATGAACTTAATACACTAGATGCATGCTGGATAGCGGTCGATGTGTGGAGTAATAGTAGTAGATGCAGGCAGGAGTCAGTCTACTAATCTTGGACATGATGCCTATATAACGATCATTGCCTGCATATTGTCATGATTATTTTAAGTTCTATCAATTGCCTAATAGTAATTTGTTTACCCACTGTATGTTATTTTTCTCGAGAGAAGCCACTAGTGAAATCTATGGCCCACGGGTCTCTTCTTTATTATATTTGCCTTCATGATCTATTTTTATTTGCTTTTATTTTCAGATCTATTAATCCAAAAATACAAAAATACCTTGCTGCAATTTTTATTTATTTATTTTATCTCGCGTTCCCGCGAGATCTATTTATCCAATCTACTACAATTTTACCTATCTTTTTACCCGTGAGGGATTGACAACCCCTCTCTTACGTCGGGTTGCAAGTATTTGTTCTTTGTGTGCAGGAGTTGTTTACGTGGTGTTGCGTGGTTCTCCTACTGTTTCAATAACCTTGAACTCATCACTGAGGGAAATACCTACCGTAGTTATGCTGCATCATCCCTTCCTCTTTGGGGAAATACCGATGTAGTTCAAGCCGCATCAAAAGGAATTTCTGGCGCCGTTGCCGGGGAGACATCATCAACATCTACCAGGTTCCTAATCACAAATCGCATCTCCTCGCAATTTACATTATTTTTCATTTTCCTCTCGTTTTCCTCTCCCTCACTTCACAAAAAGTTGTCGTTTTATTCGCCCTCTTTTTTGTTCGCCTTTTTCTCGTCAGATCTATTTCGAGTGCAATCTTGTTTGAGTAGTCACATTGACTCAAGAGAACAGCAAGTTTTGTGATTTCTCCAATACCAACAACAATGATTCTATTAGCACTCTGATTGCTCCCCCCGCCACTAGTGCGGAGCCTTGTGATATTAATGCCGCCGCTTTGTTGAATCTCGTTATGAAAGATCAATTTTCCGGTACTCCTAATGAGGATGTTGCATCCCATCTTAACACATTTGTGAAATTATGCGATATGCAAAAGAAAAAAATATGTGGACAATGATATTGTGAAGTTGAAATTATTTCCATTTTCTTTGCGAGATCGTGCAAAAAATGGGTTTTCTTCTTGGCCTCGCAATAGTATTGATTCTCGGGATAAGTGCAAAGATGCTTTTATTACTAAATATTTTCCACCCGCGAAAATTATTTCCCTTAGGACACAAATCATGAATTTTAAGCAACTTGAGCATGAACAAGTTGCGCAATCTTGGGAAAGAATGAAATTGATGCTTAGAAATTGTCTTACTCATGGTTTAAATCTTTGGATGATCATACAAAAAATTTATGCGGGATTGAATTATGTTTCTAGAAATATTTTAGATTCCGCCGCGGGTGGTACCTTTATGGAAATTACTTTGGGTGAAGCCACCAAATTTCTTGATAATATTATGGCAAATTATTCACAATGGCATACCGAAAGAGCTCCTACTAGTTAAAAAGTTAATTCAGTTGAAGAAATTTCTTCTTTGAGTGCAAAAGTTGATGCTCTTATGAAATTAGTTGCTAATAAAAGTGCTCCTATTTATTTTAATGATGTGGCATTGTATACTTTGATTGAGCAAAATGGTGATGCCATAGATGTGAATTTTATCTCGTGAAACAATTTCAACAACAATGCTTATAGAGGTAATTTTAATCCTAGGCCTTTTCCTAGTAATTCCTCTAATAATTATGGTAATTCCTATGGTAATCCTTCTTATAACAATAATAGGAACAGCCCTGATCTTGAGAATAATATTAAAGAATTTATCAATACTCAAAAAGTTTTCAATGCTACAATAGAAGAAAAGTTGAATAAGATTGATGATATGTCTAGAAGTATTGATAGAATTTCTCATGATGTAGAAAATCTCAAGCTGAAACTTTTTGTGCCTAAGGTTCAAGAATCAATTAAGGCTCTTTATGTTTCTATGGATGAAAGTAAGAAAAGAACCGCTATGCTTAGAGCTAGAAGAGATTTTTTTTTAGAAAAAGCGTTTTCTAGTGATTGCTTTCATAAAAGTGATGAAGATCTTAAAATGATTGGTGTTTCTTCTATTGATTCCTTGTTTATTAAGATTAAGATTTATGAAAAAGGGACTGAACAAGAGTCAACTTTAGTTAGAAGGCGTCCCGATAATTCGGAGGGTGAAAATCTTGTTGAGAAAATTGATAAAAGTGGGTTTGAAGAGGTCAAAACTTTAACTAGTGATGTGCCCACTCTTTTGGATTACAAAGACTTTAATTATGATAGTTTCTCTTTGATTGATTGTATTTCTTTGTTGCAATCCATGATAAATTCACCCCATGCTTATGAACAAAATAAAGCTTTTACTAAACATATTGTTGATGCTATGATGAAAGCTTTGGAAGAAAAGTTGGAATTAGAGATTTCAATTCCTAGAAAATTGCATGATGAATGGGAACCCACCATCAAAGTCAAGATTAAAATTATGAGTGTTTTGCTTTATATGACTTGGGTGCTAGTGTTTCTACAATTCCAAAATCTTTATGTGATGTGCTCGGTCTTACAGATATTGAAGAGTGTTCTCTAAATTTGCACTTGGCGGATTCTACTATTAAAAAACCTATGGGAAGAATTAATGATGTTCTTATTCTTGCAAATAGGAATTATGTGCCCATAGATTTTATTCTTCTTGATATTGATTGCAATCCATCTTATCCAATTATTCTTGGTAGACCATTTTTATGTACTATTGGTGTTGTGATTGATATGAAAGAAGGCAATATTAAATTTCAATTTCCACTAAGGAAGGGTATGGAACACTTCCCTAGAACTAGAATTAAGCCACCTTATGAATCAATCATGAGGGCATCGTATGGAACTAGAAACAAAGATGACAATACTTGAATCTTTGCATTATGCCTAGCTAGGGGCGTAAAATGATGGCGCTTGTTGGGAGGCAACCCAATGAATAAAATTTATTTTTGTTGTTTTTCTTTCTGTTCTTGAGTGTTTGCACAATTATGCTATTGTCATGATTGTGTTTTTCTGTTTTAGTTAGTGTTTGTGCCAAGCAAAGCCTTTGGGCTCATGTTGGGTGATAGTTGATTTGATCTTATTGAAAAACAGAAACTTTTGCACCCAGAAAAATAATTCTTGTTTTTAACAGAAGCGTGATAAAATACTGATTCTTTTTGCAGAAGATTAATATACAAATTTCTCACGATTCCAAATTTTTCAGGATTTGTGAAGTTACAGAAGTATTCGAAATATCCAGATTGCTACAGATTGTTCTGTTTTTGACAGATTCTGTTTTCTTTGCGTTGTGTGCTTGTTTTGATGATTCTATGGTTTTCTTTGAAGAGTTTTTGCCATAGAAAAGTTGGAATACAGTAGATATAGTGCAGAAATAAAATATGAATGGGTTTGCAACAGTACTTATAGTAGTGATTTGTTTTCTTATACTAACGGATCTCACGAAGGTTTTGTTGAGTTTTGTGTGATTGAAGTTTTCAAGTTTTGAGTGATATTACGATGGATGAAGGAGTAAGAAGAGCCTAAGCTTGGGGATGCCCGAAGCATCCCAAGCTATTATCCAAAGAGAAGCAAGCAACTAAGCTGGGGGATGCCCGAGTGGCATCCCCTCTTTCTTCTAACGACCATCGGTATTTTACATGAAACTATATTTTTATTCGTCACATATTATGAGTTTTGCTTGGAGCGTCTTGTATGATGTGAGTCTTTGCTTGTTTTGCTTTTTATTTCTACCCATGAATCCTTGCGGGACACACCTATTTGAGAGATCCAAAATTATGCTATGACTTGTCAGAATTGCTCTTTATGCTTCACTTAAATCTTTTTGAGCTATGGAATTGCTCTAGTGCTTCACTTATATGTTTTTGAGCACGGTGTGCTTTAGTATTTTTGAAGAAATTCTCTCATGCTTCAATTAGATTTATTTGAGAGTTAGTAAAAAATTTAAGAAATCCTCTCATGCTTCACTTAAATTATTTTGAGAGAAGAAATTTTTTTATGAACATTGTCGGTGTCAAAACCGGCGGATCTCGGGTAGGGGGTCCCGGACTGTGCGTCTAGGCCGGATGGTAACAGGAGGCAAGGGACACGAAGTTTTACCCAGGTTCGGGCCCTCTCGATGGAGGTAAAACCCTACGTCCTGCTCGATTAATATTGATGATGTGGGTAGTACAAGAGTAGATCTACCACGAGATCAGAGAGGCTAAACCCTAGAAGCTAGCCTATGGTATGATTGTTGATGTGTGTGTTGTCCTACGGACTAAAACCCTCCGGTTTATATAGACACCGGAGAGGGTTAGGGTTACATAGAGTCGGTTACAATGGTAGGAGATCTGAACATCCGTATCGCTAAGCTTGCCTTCCACGCCAAGGAAAGTCCCTTCCGGACACGGGACGGAGTCTTCAATCTTGTATCTTCATAGTCCAGGAGTCCGGCTTGAAGGTATAGTTCGGCTATCCGAACACCCCCTAATCCAGGACTCCCTCAGTAGCCCCTGAACCAGGCTTCAATGACGACGAGTCCGATGCGCAGATTGTCTTCGGCATTGCAAGGCGGGTTCCTCCTCCAAGTACTTCATAGAAGATTTTGAACACAAAGATAGTGTCCGGCTCTGCAAAATAAGTTTCCACATATTGCCATAGAGAGAATAATATTTACACAAATCTAACCTGCTGACGTATTCCATAGCGCGACACACCATGGCCAAGCCTTTATCCGAATCGTTTCATTATCCCACCTCAGCGCGTTATGCGAGGCGGTTTCCTTGGCACGTCTTGTCAAAGCAGAGATCGTGTGCCTTTATTCCGGGATTCTCATCAATACGGGTGTGGGTAACCCAACCGCGCCTTTGATTATGGCGCTTGAAGATAAGCGAGTTTTACCAGGCTGGTGGGGACATGCAGTTGCGTCCACCCATATAAGGGGATAAGGATCGACCCTTTCACCCACGCCTTCTTCCTTCTTTGCCTATCCATTCTTGCGCACTCGAGCTCCAGCGCCCAAGTCCGCACTACCACCTCAACCTTCTCCAGTCATGTCCGGAGCGGGAGGCAAGTGGATGGTCTCCTCCGTCATGGAGGGACACATCAAAAAGCTGAGGACGAGCGGATATCTGGCTAGCGACATCGCCCACCAGCTTCCCGAAAAGGGGCAGCTCATCCCCACTCATAGGCCCCATGAGAGGGTGGTATTCCTCCCCCATTTCCTCCGCGGACTGGGCTTCCCTCTGCATCCGTTTGTCCGGGGGCTCATGTTCTACTACGGCCTGGATTTCCATGATCTGGCCCCGAACTTCATCCTCAACATCTCAGCGTTTATCATCGTGTGCGAGGCGTTCCTCCGCATCCGCCCCCATTTCGGCCTATGGCTTAAGACTTTCAACGTCAAGCCAAAGGTGGTGCGCGGCAGCCAGGCGGAGTGTGGCGGTGCCATGGTTGGCAAGATGGCCAACGTCCTGTGGCTCGAGGGCTCCTTTGTGGAGACCCTGAAGGGGTGGCAATCAGGGTGGTTTTATGTCACCGAGCCGCGCGACGCCGAATGGGTCACACCCCCTGAGTTTTGATCCGGACCCCCTACGCGGCTCACCTCCTGGAAGGAGACAGGCCAGTCTTGGGGTAAAAAAGGGGAGCTGATTGGACTCCAAACATGCATCCAAACCCTGGTGGACAAGAAGCTCAAGCTTGTCAACGTAGTCCAGGTTATGCTCATCCGCCTGATCCTCCCGTGTCAACGACGAGCCTTCAACTTGTGGGAGTTCGACCCGGCGCAGCATCAAACTCTAAACAGGCTCTTTGACACGACGTACGAAGATGCCTGGAGGATGCTTTTCAAGGGCGCCGAGGCTCCCGCATCCGCTACCGAGGATCGCGGATTCAGTACTCAGCATCACGCTCATGCGGTAAGCTGTTTTTGTCCTTTTACAGGGTATCAGTTTTTCATAGTTTGACTCTATGCGGGATCTGAGTTCCCTTATCTTTGATAGGATTGGGTGGTCACGTCCGGACAGATCAACTGTCTGGCTCCTCTGCCCGAAGGCCCAACAGACGCTCGCTTGGCGAAGCTGCTGGTTCCGGCGCCCTATGTGGTGCCAGAGAAGAAGGCCACGAAAAGGGCCACGGGGACTCAAAAGAGTGCTCGGCGCCAGGAGGTGTCGGATTCGTCATCCGACGGTCCCTAAGCGCCTTCCTCTCGTGAAGACGAGGAGGAAGAAGAAGAGGCCTCTCCCCCTCCAGCGGGAGGAGAGAAGAAAAGGAAGGCCGCCCTTTCTGAGGAGGCCGGAGGGTCCAAGAAGGGGAAAACCCTTCCTCCGGACTGCTCCACCGACGCCGACGACGACGAAGAGGAGTGGCATCCCAGGGCCAAGCCCCTGGCGAAATCGTAAGTATCCGGATACCGGAGTGACGCATAATATTTGTTTATTGCACAGCTTTCCCTTATGTCGAATGTGTTTATGCAGCCCACCCAAAGATCGGCTCGAAGCGTCGTCGAGCGGCTCACTGGACTCGTTGGAGGTGAACTCGCTTCCGACGGCTTCCTCCACCCGCCCTACGGGCGACACTGAAGTGTTGTCCCAACAGGTTCCAAGCAGGGAGGAGGTGGTCCTGGAGGCGCCGCAAGGCGACCTCCCGGACTCCAGGAGTAAAGGGGAGGAAACCCCCCAGGGCTCCAAGTCCGGCTTAAGGCCGGACACTGCTCCGGAATCTTCAAAGGTTCCAGAGTCCGGCGGGCGACCTCCTTCCAAGAGGAGCAAGCCTACCGTGCCGGTGACCCCCGTCCAACCGGGGGCGCCGGACAATCTGTTGGAGGTGCTCGAAGGTGCCTCCATCGAAGAGGAGCACCGCACTATTATGAGTGCGGTGGTCCAGAAGGTTCAGTCTGCCAAGAGCGGACTGACTGAAGCTTGTACTAGCCTTTTGACAGGCTTTGAGGTAAGTAAATAGTGTGTAAATAATATTACCGCATAGACAGTAGCCCCTGATGCTCTGTTGGGCGTTCGTGAAGAAAAGCCGAATAGAGGATCAAAAATTCGCAGGAGTCTAACAAAGGAGTCAATATGCGTATGCAGGCTTCTCTGCTGGCGTCCGCCGCACTGACTGCGGAAGTGGACACACTGAAGCAGAGCCTCGAGAAGTCCGAGCAAGAGCTCAGGCGTGCCAAGAAGCAGCTCGAGGAGAAGGAAGGTAAGAAATACCTTGGTTGAATGTGTATATAAAAAAGGTGCAATTGCAAGAAATGACAGGATTAACATGGCTATTTGTAGGGGCCACATCTGAGGTGGCGACCCTTAAGTAGGCGTTGCTCGAGGCCAAGAAGAGTGCGGCCGCGGAGCGCACCGAGCGGGAGAGGTATGAGGCCGAGGTTGGCAAGGTGCGGCAAGAGCTCCAGGTTCTCATGAAGAAACATGAGAGTTTGGAGCTTGACTCGAAGACGCGAGCGTCTGAGCTCACGGCGGCTATTGAAAATGCCAAGTCTGCCAAGGACGAATCCCAGAAGACCCTCCAGGAGTTGGATGAGGTGAAGAAAATAGTGGCGGGTAAGGCATTCTTTATGCAAAGTAAACACATAAACGTGAGTTACTTGATACTTACCCGAATCCGGAGCTCTCCAGGGGCATTTGCAGTTCTTCCCCGGAGTGTATCTGATGTCGCCGCATTCTATCGAGCTGAGGAGGGCAGCTCGACGGAGAAGGTGTTCTGGTCTCAGTATGCTGAGGCCGGACACCCCGTGCCCCTGAGCGACCAGCTGGAGCAGCTGGTCGAGCTCCACAAGGCAGCCGAACAGGCCATGAAGGGCCTCCTAGTTCGGCTGTGGCCTGGAGAGGCTCTGCCTGGGAGCTATTTCGGGCTGGTGCGGCGGCTGGTGGAGGCCTGTACAAGGCTCGAAGTCATCAAGCGCTCCGTCTGTATTGAAGGTGCCCGTAGGGCCTTTGCCCGTGCCAAGGTGCACTGGGGCAGGCTGGATGCGGAGAAGCTTGTGAAGGACGGGCCGCCAGCGGGGAAGGAGCATCGCAAGCCCGAAAATTACTATAAGGATGTTCTGAAGGGTGCCCGCCTTGTGGCGGATGAATGCACTAGGGATGTAATTTTTGATTAAAACTCGCTCGTTTGTGTCCTGTGCGCTGAAAACTTGTTCATATGCGCTGAGAAATGCTGCTTGAATTTAAAATATTACCTTTTGTGCGGCTGTTTATCAATACTGAGATATGGCGAGTCGTCGGCTTCTTCCCCCTTGCCACTAGTGCTGGGGTGTTCGGGGATAAATCTGGGCACTCTTTTTCCCATGTTTGGGTCCGTCGAGGGAGGCGCTCAGCCCGACGAACGAGGCAATCGGACTATAATGCGTGAACACTCTCACTTAGCCATAGAATTCTATAATTTTAAATTTCGGCGAAGCCCCTAGTATTCGGAAGACCGAGTTCGGGGCACTATCCACGCCTTGGCCGGACAGAGCCGACTCGTCGCCCTAAGCGGCATAAGTCTTTAGGGACTCGAAAAAACCTCTCGAACAGCGACCAGCTCTCGCTTTATCATGACAGTCAGTTTTAGCTTTCTCCACTGAGGTGCTCGTCCCAGCTCAACTGGGGCACAATCGCAGTGGTTCTCCTAGTGCTACCTTAGCCGATATAGCGGAACGTAAGGCACCAAAACATAGGAGCCGGGCAAACCCAACTATTGACCCAAGACATGATTCGGAGCCAATGCATATAATGCTATAAGTTCGGGGTGCCGCACTTGTGAAAGTGTTCAGACTTCTCACACCACATTGAGGGGTGCTAAAAAGCCCCTGGCGTATTTTGGCCGTACCAAGTTATACGGGTGCAACATGTCGTTAAGGAACATTTATTTATAAAAAGATAGTGCAAAAATAGACAAAAGCTATGCATTGTTTATTAGAAATAGCTGCGATCAAAGCAGAACGATACAGGTAATGCGATAAACGAAAAGTTGGACTATTTAACATGTCTGCTCCAGGGGCAAGTTGCGGAATAGTATGCGAAACAGGTATACTGCTCGTGATAGGGACCACCTGGGATTTCCGTAATGCGGCATGGCTTGTCTGCTTCCCTGGTTCTTGCATCGTTTGTGCGGCAATTGAACTGCCGAACAGGCCTTCCAAAGAGTAGAGTCCTGGAAGTAAGAGAAAAGTAAAAAATTGGCAGCCCCTGGTGTGGTTTAAGCCGTGTTTTGGGCGTGCTATGATGGTGTCCCTCCCCCTGTGCCCATGGTATTTCTAGAGCGTAATTATGTACGAGAAGTACTGACATCGCCTTTTTGCTAGGGTTGGGGTTGGGGCCGCATTGCTACGCCTGCTCGGAACATGCCAGGCGGTCTTGTTGCAGGTTACTCCGGGCGCGCTTGACGATGTTCGGATGTTTAATGGCCGGACTGGAGAACTGCCTGGAGAGGCTGCTTTGTACTTCCGCTGCAAGGGCCGTTGTGTGCTCCTCCGTTCGGAGGGAGCGTTCGGTGTTTCCATTGACCATAATTACTCCACGAGGGCCTGGCATCTTGAGCTTAAGGTATGCATAGTGCGGTACCGCATTGAATTTGGCGAATGCGGTTCGTCTGAGCAGTGCATGATAGCCACTGCGGAATGGGACTATGTCGAAGACCAATTCCTCGCTTCAGAAATTATCCGGAGATCTGAAGACCACTTCAAGTGTGACTGAGCCTGTACAGTTGGCCTCTACACCTGGTATTACGCCTTTAAAGGTCGTTTTGGTGGGCTTAATCCTCGAGGGATCGATGCCCATTTTTTGCACTGTATCCTGGTAAAGCAAGTTCAGGCTGCTGCCGCCGTCCATGAGGACTCTAGTGAGATGAAATCCGTCAATAATTGGGTCTAGAACCAATGCGGCAAATCCTCCATGACGGATGCTAGTGGGATGGTCTCTTCGATCAAAGGTGATCGGGCAGGAGGACCATGGGTTGAACTTTGGGGCGACTGGCTCTACAGCGTATACGTCCCTTAACGCGCGCTTCCGCTCCCTTTTTGGGACATGGGTGGCGTATATCATGTTCACCGTCCGCACTTGTGGGGCGAAACCCTTCTGTCCATTGTTGTTCGGCGGCCGGGGCTCCTCGTCGTCATCGCTATGCAGCCCCTTGTCTTCATTGTTGACGCTTAGCTTGCCTGCCTGCTTGAACACCCAACAATCCCTGTTGGTGTGATTGGCCGGCTTTTCGGGGGTGCCATGTATATGGCACAAGCGGTCGAGTATTCGGTCCAAGCTGGACGGGCCCCTAGGATTCCTTTTGAATGGCTTTTTCCGCTGACCGGGTTTAGGGCCTCTGAATCTGGCATTAACTGCCGTATCCTCAGCATTGTCGTCGTTAATGTGGCGCTTCTGCTTGTTGCGACGCGACCTGCCACTAATGTCCCTGGTGTCCGAACTACCAGGGTTCTTGGTCATATTGTTGCTGCGAGCGAGCCAGCTGTCTTCTCCCGCGCAAAAGCGGGTCATGAGTGTCGTGAGTGCTGCCATGGATTTCGGCTTTTCCTGTCCAAGGTGCCGGGCCAGCCACTCGTCACGGATATTGTGCTTGAAGGCTGCTAGGGCCTCAGCGTCCGAACAGTCAACTATTTGATTTTTGTTTGTTAGGAACCGTGTCCAGAATTGCCTGGCCGATTCCTCTGGCTGCTGAATTACGTGACTTAGGTCACCGACGTCTAGGGGTCGCACATAAGTGCCCTGGAAATTGTCGAGGAATGCGGCTTCCAGGTCCTCCCAACAACTGATTGATCCTGTTGGCAAGCTGTTGAGCCAATGCCAAGCTAGTCCTTTAAGCTTGAGTGGGAGGTATTTGATGGCGTGAAAATCGTCGCCGCGGGCCATGTGGATATGAAGAAGATAATCCTCGATCCATACCGCAGGGTCTATTGTGCCATCATATGATTCGATGTTTATGGGTTTGAAACCCTCGGGGATTTGATGATCCATTATTTCGTCTGTAAAGCACAGTGGGTGTGCGGCGCCTCTGTACTGGGCGATATCATGACGTAGCTCCAATGAGTTTTGTCTACTTTGTTCGGCCCTGCCGAATTTGTCGCCGGCGTGACGGTTACCGTCTCGAGCCGTGCGGTGCCCACGCGATCCGTAGATCGATCGTGTTTGCCTTGCCTTGTCCTCCAGCATGTCTCGTAAGTCTGGCGCATATTCCCGTGCCTTGGTACGGGGTGCGGCTTGAGTGGAGGGTCGGGAGGCCTCTCTGTCGCGCCACGAGGTGGCCGTTCGGCCGTATCAAGTGCTTCCTCCTCTAATTGGGGTGGCAACCTGTGCTTTGGGTAACTCTTGGAGGGGCGTTCGAGTTTATGCTCTTTGGCCGCAAGGACTTCGGTCCATCTGTCAACCAGCAAATCTTCATCAGCTCGGAGCTGTTTCTGTTTTTTCTTGAGGCTTCTTGCCGTGGCCATAAGCCTGTGTTGGAAACGCTTTTGCTCGATGGGATCCTCTGGCACGACGAATTCGTCGTCGTCGAGGCTTGCCTTGTCTTCGGAGGGAGGCATATAATTATCGTCCTCGACCTCTCTGTCTGCCGCTCTCTCATGAGGGCTGGTTTCTCCATCCTCCTGTGCTAAACCTTGCTGGAGGGGGTTTTCTTCGGCACTCTCCAGAGTATTATTATCTCCCGTGCTGGAATCACCATTTTTGTGTTGGCGGGATTTTGAGCGGCGCCGTTGACGCCGGCGCTTGGGCTGTTTCTTGGAGGGGTCATCCTCCGCTTTTCCATCACCCTCTCCCTCTTTGGGGGTGTCCACCATGTATATGTCATATGACGAGGTGGCTTTCCAGGGCCTAGTAGGCGCTGGTTCTTCATCATCTCCTTCATCGGCGTCCATACCGTCAATGTCTTCATAATCGAAGTCGAGCATGTCGGTTAAGTCATCGACAGTGGCTACAAAGTGGGTGGTGGGTGGGTTTTGAATTTCTTCATCGTCCGTACCCCAACCTTGCTAACCGTAATCCGGCCAGGGCTCTCCTGATAAAGAGAGAGACTTCAGTGACTTCAGGATATCGCCGAAAGGCGAGTGCTGAAAGACGTCCGCGACCGTGAACTCCATGATCGGGGCCCAATCGGATTCGACCGGCAGGGGCGCGGAGGGTTCGGAGTTCGGAGAAGAATCCAGCTCCGTGGAGTCATGAGTCTCGCAGAGTACGGGGTTGGTGTTCGGCTCAACCGCCGTTGGGATCACAGCCCCCGAGGTGGTGTCCAACCGCCCATCCTCGATCGGCGTAGTCGGCTCCGAACTAAGGGTCAGAGCCGATGCGGGTGCGGCCTCCAGGGCACTGTTCGGCGGCAGAGCTAGATCATGCTCGTCGTGACAGTGCGGCGCGCTCGGCGGTGGTTCGAGTCCGTCGACGATCAAGTCCCCGCGGATGTCAGCCGTGTAGTTTAAATTTCCGAATTTGACCTGACGGCCAGGGGCGTAGCTTTCGATCTGCTCTAGATGACCAAGTGAATTGGCCCGCAGTGCGAAGCCGCCAAAGACGAACATCTGTCCGGGGAGGAAGGTCTCACCCTGGACTGCATCGCCATTGATGATCGTAGGAGCCATCAGGCCTGACGGCGACGGCACAGAGGAACTCTCAACGAGAGCACCAATGTCGGTGTCAAAACCGGCGGATCTCGGGTAGGGGGTCCCGAACTGTGTGTCTAGGCTGGATGGTAACAGGAGGCAAGGGACACGAAGTTTTACCCAGGTTCGGGCCCTCTCGATGGAGGTAAAACCCTACGTCATGCTCGATTAATATTGATGATGTGGGTAGTACAAGAGTAGATCTACCACGAGATCAGAGAGGCTAAACCCTAGAAGCTAGCCTATGGTATGATTGTTGATGTGTGTGTTGTCCTACGGACTAAAACCCTCCGGTTTATATAGACACCGGAGAGGGTTAGGGTTACATAGAGTCGGTTATAATGGTAGGAGATCTGAACATCTGTATCGCCAAGCTTGCCTTCCACGCCAAGGAAAGTCCCTTCCGGACACGGGACGGAGTCTTCAATCTTATATCTTCATAGTCCAGGAGTCCGGCTTGAAGGTATAGTTCGGCTATCCGAACACCCCCTAATCCAGGACTCCCTCAATCATGTTCTTCACTTAAATTTGTTTGAGCTATCAAAAGCAACATATGAAACTAGTCCCAAAGTGATAGAGTTCAAGAGGGATATAATAAAAACTTTCATGAAGATCATTGGACAAAATAAACTTGATTCCTTGTAATAATTTTGTGATATGGTGATATAATATGTGAGTCATGTTGATGAGTAATTATGCTTTAGTTAGAATATTGGTGTTAAGATTTGTGATTCTGTATGCAAGCACAAAAGCCAATAGTTATGCAATGAAATTACATCCTACTTGTGGTGCATTATTCGGTGTTAGTTATGCTTAATGCTCCCTTATGAGATTTTTCATTTCTTGGTTGGATGCTTCTCAATCTTTTGCTAGCCTTCATTTGCACTAAGTATGATCACTAATTGTGCATCCAAAATCCTTTAAACAAGTTTTTGCCACATGAGTCCACTATACCTACCTATATGCGGTATTCTTTTGCCGTTCTAAGCAAATTTGTATGTGCCACCTCTAATTTTCAAAATAAATTTCTCTTTTGTGTGCTCGTACCGCTCATGAAATGGTAAGGGGTGGCTGATATATTTCATGCTAGATGTGTTATTCTCAAGATGAGTGTTTATTCACTTGTCATTGCACGAGAGTACGACAAAGGTATTAGGGATGCCTAGTCCCAAAATAATAAATGAATTTACTTTATGTTGTCAAATAATAAATTCCTTGGAAAGTGTTGGTATGGAAGGCACCCGTGGATACGGTTAGCCATGGAAAGTGAAAGTATGGTGGAAAAAGGAATAAACTTTATTTTTTGTTTGGGAACCGCCTATGATATATCTAGCATGGAAAGTATTGGGGACTACTCGATCGTTTTCATTGACAGGAAAAGCATGCCACTCAAAATGTTTTATCTCTATCTTTTTCGCTTTGAGCTCTGGCACCTCTACAAATCCCTACTTCCCTCCGCAAAGGGCCTTTCTTTTTACTTTATGCAATTTTTATTTTTTACTTGAGTCTCCATCTTCTATTATAAATCACCAACTAAGGGGCACTATGATCGTACTTGAGCATTGGGTGTAGCTAATATGCGAGTGTGTTTCATGAATGGATCAATGATTGAGCATAATGGGCTAGGGATAACTTGCTTTAGCATTGATATTTTGAAAGACATGGTTATTTGTTGATATGCTTGAGTATTGAAATCTTCATATCAAAACTAGACTATTGCTTTGAATCATATAAAAGTCCAAATGTCCATGCTACAAAGAAAAGAATGTGTGATGAGCATGTTAGGCAGCATTCCACATCAAAAATTCTATTTTTATCATTTACCTACTCGAGGATGAGCAGGAATTAAGCTTGGTGATGCTGATACGTCTCCAACGTATCTATAAATTTTGATTATCCCATGCTATTATATTATCATTCTTGGATGTTTTACAATCATTTTATAGCAACTTTATATCATTTTTGGGGACTAACCTATTAACATAGTGCCCAATGCCATTTGCTGTTTTGTGCTTGTTTTTTACTTTGTAGAAAATCAATAACAAACGGAGTCCAAACGCAACGAAACTTTTTGTGGATTTTCTTGGACCAAAAGACACCAGGTGGTCTAGAGAAGCACCTAGGGGGTTCCCCGAGGGGGCCACATCCCACCAGGGCGCAGCTGGGCCCCCAGGCGCGCCCAGATTGGTTGTGCCCACCTCAGTGGCCTCCCACACCGCCTCTTTGCTCTATAAATACCCCAATATTCCAGAAACCCTAGGGGAGTCGACGAAAATCAATTCCAGCCACTGCAAGTTCCAGAACCACCAGATCCAATATAGACACCATCACGGAGGGGTTCATCATCCTCATTAGTGCCTCTCCGATGATGCGTGAGTAGTTCATTGTAGACCTATGGGTCCGTAGTTAGTAGCTAGATGGCTTCCTCTCCCTTTTTTGATTCTCAATACAATGGTCTCTTGGAGATCTATTTGATGTAACTCTTTTTGCGGTGTGTTTGTTGGGATCCGATGAACTTTGAGTTTATGATCAGATCTATGTTTTTATCCATGAAAGTTATTTGAGTCTTTTGATCTCTTATATGCATGATTACTTATAGCCTCGTATTTCTTCTTCGAATCTTTGGTTTAGTTAGGCCAACTAGATCGATTTTTCTTGCCATGGGAAGAGGTGCTTTGTGATGGGTTCGGTCTTACAGTGCTTGATCCCAGTGATAGGAGGGGAACCGATGCGTATTTATCCTTGCTACTAAGGATAAAACGATGGGGTCTATTTCTACATAAATAGATCTTGCCTACATCATGTCATCGTTCTTATTGCATTACTCCGTTTCTCCATGAACTTAAGATACTAGATGCATGCTGGATAGCGGTTGATGTGTGGAGTAATAGTAGTAGATGCAGGCAGGAGTCAGTCTACTAATCTTGGATGTGATGCCTATATAATGATCATTGCCTGGATATCCTCATGATTATTTGAAGTTCTATCAATTGCCCAACAGTAACTTGTTTACCCACCGTATGCTATTTTTCTCGAGAGAAGCCACTAGTGAAATCTACGACCCACGGGTCTCTTCTTTATTATATTTGCCTTCGCGATCTATTTTTATTTGCTTTTATTTTTAGATCTATTAATTCAAAAATACTTTGCTGTAATTTTTATTTATTTATTTTATCTCGCGTTCCCGCGAGATCTATTTATCCGATCTACTACAATTTTACCTATCTTTTTACCCGTGA
Organism: Triticum urartu; assembly: GCF_056163025.1. Lineage (NCBI taxonomy): Eukaryota > Viridiplantae > Streptophyta > Magnoliopsida > Poales > Poaceae > Triticum > Triticum urartu. The sequence goes on from NC_141874.1 coordinate 510,077,630, forward strand.
GGGATTGACAACCCCTCTCTTACGTCGGGCTACAAGTATTTGTTCTTTATGTGCAGGAGTTGTTTACGTGGTGTTGCGTGGTTCTCCTACTGGTTCAATAACCTTTGTCTCATCACTGAGGGAAATACCTACCGTAGTTGTGTTGCATCATCCCTTCCTCTTTGGGGAAATACTGACGTAGTTCAAGACACGTCAGCGCCGTGTCGGAATAGATCCACCACGGCCCCTAAAGAAGTACGATTTGAGGGAGAAACCAACTTAAGGCTAGCGGCTCCTCCTCGGTCCATTTACAAATCTAGGGAACGCCCACCCGCTGGACAGGCGGGATACCTAGCCTGGTTACCTAAGGATGGTAATATGCGCGATTATATGCGTGACCAAAGCATAACAATGTCGGGTTGCAAGTATTTGTTCATCATGCTACCTCCAGGTTTCGAGCAGCTACCCATCTTGTGTGCTTCAGAGATGAAGTAATGCAGCACCAATTCCCAGAAGGGTTTAAACTCATAAGTATCAAGAAATATAACGGAACAATAGACCCCCTGGTATAGATTGAGGATTTTCTCATGCACATAGACATGGCCGGTGGCAATGATCTCGATGACATCAAATATCTACCATTGAAACTCAAAGGATCAACTCAGAATTGGCTTAACACCCACCCCCAGGACTATATCGGTACTTAGGAGGACATGGAACATGCATTCTGAGCAAACTTCCAAGGTACTTACGTCCGACCCCCGGATGCCAATGACCTTTCTCATGTCGTGCAAAAGCCAGGGGAGTCAGCCAATTTTTTTTGGAATTGATTCTTAACTAACAAAAAAAGATAGTAGACTACCCGGACGTTGAGGCGATTGCCACGTTCAAGCACAACATTCGTGACGAATGGTTGGCCAAAGAGCTTGGGCAAGAAAAGTCATGAACAATGGCAGCCCTCATGCATCTTATGGCTCAGTTTTTCGCTGGTGAGGACAACTAGTTGGCTCAGAAGAGCAACCGTAGTGGTGACCCCAACACCTTCGAAGTGCGTGACAAGAACAGAAAACCTCGGTGTAATAGGAATAATAGGTGCCGCAATAGAGGAAGTAGCAGTGATGCCGAGGAGACTGAAGTTAATGCTAGTTTCATCAATCAGCGTGGCGGCAACAAAAGGAAGCCTTTCCAAGGAGGCAGGGAGGGTCCAACTCAATTGGATAAAATCTTGGATAAACCATGTGCCATCCACGACAGTCCCGACAAGCCAGCCACGCATACCAATTGGAATTATTGGGTCATCAAGCAGGCCGGGAAGATTGCTACCTATAACTAGGGTAAAGTCCAACCTAGTAATGAGGATAGAGACCAGCCAGGGCCGGGAAACGCCGACCAAAAACAGTTCCCTCCTGAGGTCAAGGATGTGAATAATATATAAGTCACAGTAGTCACCAATAAGGAGATGAAGCGCGTGCTCCTTGATGTGTTATGTGATACGTCTTCAATGTATATATAACTTTTGATTGTTTCATGCTACTACATTATCAATCTTGTATGCTTCATGTGCCATTTTATATCATTTTTGGGAACTAACCTATTAACCCAATGCCCAGTGCCAGTTTTCTATATTTTTTGTTTTAGAGAAAATCCCTACCAAACGAAGTCCAAATGCGACAAAACTTTTTGACGGTTTTTTTAAACTAGGAGAGACCCTACAAGCTTCTGGGGGAGTCCAGACGACAAACGAGGAGACCGCAAGGCGGCACGGCACGACCAGGGGTAGGCATGTCGTGCCCTCTTGTGGGCCCCTCGTGGCTCCGTCTGGCCTAATTCCAGCACTACAAATTCCGAAATACCCCCAAAATCCAAGAGCGAGACCCGAAACAATTATTCCGCTGCTGCAAGCCTTTGTTCTTCCACGATCCCATCTAGAGGCCTCTGCCGGTACTCTGCCGGAGGGGGAATCGATCACGGAGGTCCTCTACATCAACCTTGTTGCCTCTCCAATGATGCGTGAGTAGTTCCTCACACGACCTACGGGTCCATAGCAGTAGCTAGATGGTTCCCTCTCTCTATCTGTCTCTCTCTATCTATCTATCTTTATCTCTCTATCTCTCTCTCTCTGATCTTCAATACAATGTTCTCTTCAGAGATCGATATGATGTAATTCTTTTGCGGTACGTTTGTTAGGATCCGACGAATTATGAGTTTATGATATGATTGTTCATTGAAATTAATTGTGTTATTTTTGAACTTTATTACTACCCCCATCATGGTTTATTGGTCCTCTTAGCATTTTGTGCCAAACTTTGACCATAGATTTAACTAAAATAATAATAATGCATGTCACCAAAAATAATATCACTAGAAACTATGTTCAAATACAAATCCAATGATATAATTTCTTGAGACATGCATTATTATTTTCTTAGTTAAATTTATAGTCAAATTATGGCACAAAATGCTAAGGGAACCAATAAACCAGGAGGGAGATAGTATGTGTGATTGTTCATAACTATGTAATGCTTTTTGATCTATGAGTTTTTGCTACTTCTTGAGTTTGCGTTGGTTTTTCCCTTGAAGAGGAAAGGGTGATGCAGCAAAGTAGAGATAAGTATTTCCCTCAGTTTGAGAACCAATGTATCAATCTAGTAGGAGACAACGCACAAATCACCAATACCTGCACAAACAATCAAACAAAGTTGCACCCAACGCGATAAAGGGGTTGTCAATCCCTTCACAGTCACTTGCAAAAGTGAGATCTGATAGAGATAGATAAAGAATACTAAAAGATAAAGTAAATATTTTTGGTATCTTTGGTTTATAGATCGAAAAGTAAAAGATTGCAAAATAGTAGATCGGAAAATAATATGAAGGAAAATAGTAGATCGGTAACTTATATGATGGAAAATAGACACAGGGGCCATAGGTTTCACTAGAGGCTTCTCTCAAGATAGCAAATAATACGGTGAGTGAACAAATTATTGTCGAGCAACTGATAGAAAAGCGCAAAGTTATGATGATATCGAAGGCAATGATTATGAAATATAGGCACCACGTCCGTTTCAAGTAGAACGAAACGATTCTGCATCTACTACTATTACTCCACACATCGACCGACTCCTGCCTGCATCTAGAGTATTAAGTTCATGAAGAACATAGTAATGCATTAAGTAAGACGACATGATGTAGAGGAATAAACTCAAGCAATATGATGTAAACCCCATCTTTTTATCCTCGATGGCAACAATACAATACGTGCCTTGCTGCCCCTACTATCACTGGGAAAGGACACCGCAAGATTGAACCCAAAGCTAAGCACTTCTGCCATTGCAAGAAAAACCAATCTAGTTGGCCAAACCAAACCGATAGTCCGAAGAGAATTACAAAGATATCAAATCATGCATAAAAGAATTCAGAGAATAATCAAATAATATTCATAGATAAGCTGATCATAAATCCACAATTCATCGGATCTCGACAAACACACCGCAAAAGAAGATTACATCGGATAGATCTCCAAGAACATCGAGGAGAACATGGTATTGAGAATCAAAGAGAGAGAAGAAGCCATCTAGCTACTAGCTATGGACCCATAGGTCTGAGGTAAACTACTCACACTCCATCGGAAGGGCAATAGAGTTGATGTAGAAGCCCTCCGTGATCGAATCCCCCTCCGACAGGGTGCGGGAAAAGGTCCCTATATGGGATCTCACGGGTATAGAAGGTTGCGGCGGCAGAAAAGTGTTTTCGTAGATACTTCTAGAGGTTTGGGAATATATGTGAATATATAGGAGAAAGAATTAGGTCAGGGGAGTCACAGGGGACCCACAAGGTAGGGGCACGCCCAACCCCCCTGGGCGCGCCCTCCATCCTTCTAGCCGCCTCGTGGCTCCTCTGACTTGAACTCCAAGTCTCTTGGGTGTCTTCTGGTCTAAGAAAAATCATCGCGAAGGTTTTATTCTGTTTGGACTCCATTTGGTATTCCTTTTCTGCGAAACTCAAAACAAGGGAAAAAACAGAAACTGGCACTGGGCTCTAGGTTAATAGGTTAGTCCCAAAAATAATATAAAATAGCATATTAGTGCATATAAAACATCCAAAACAGATAATATAATAGCATGGAACAATCAAAAAAAATTAGATACGGTGGAGACGTATCAGTTTTCTTTGGCCAAGTTGATATTAGATCTTCAGTAGAAGTGGTGCATAGTAGTAGGTTCAATCTTGTGGTGTCCTCACCACGTGACAGCAGGGGTACGATGCGCGTATTTGTATTGTTGCTACTAAGGGTAAAACGACGGGGTTCGATCATATTGATTGGTTTTATTTTGTCTACATTATGTCATCGTGCTCAAGGCATTACTCGGTTTGTCATGAACTTAATACCTACACAGGCAAGCATAGAAGCGCTTTAGAAGTGGACTAATAGTAGTAGGCGTCATTAAGTTTAACAGTCTACTTGTCATGGACGTAATGCATATGTATTGATCATGCCATGAATAACATCATAACTATGTGCTTTTCTATCAATTGCCCAACAGTAATTTGTGTACCCAGCGTTGCAATGTTCTTGAGAGAGATGCCTCTAGTGAAATCTATGCCTCGGGTCCATTCACCTCATATTGCTAAAACCCTAAAAACCTTGCTGTAATTTATTTAGTTTTATAGTTTATCTATCTACCACTATCAGAATTAATCCTTGCAATTGACGAGTACAAGGGGATTGACAACCCTCTTGCGCACGTTGGGTGCAAGTATTTGTTTCTGTGTGTGCAGGTACTGTTGATAGTTGTTTGCGTGAATCTCCTATTGGTTTGATAAACCTTGGTTCTTAACTGAGGGATATACTTTCTGTTACTATACTTCATTACCCTTCCTCTTCGTGGAAATCCCAATGCCTATCACAAGTAGTTCTACGTTGTGAAGCCTACCGCGCTGAAGTATAATCCATGGTTATAAATCCCGATCATCTGTTACTGACGAGACCATTCAACCAGCATCTGTCCTGGCGGTACATCGGGCATTGGTTCTCAACCCAATAGTTGATGGATTTCATCTGACCTGAGTCCTCCTAGACAGTGGCAGCAGCTTCAACCTGATATATGTAGACATGGTCAAGAAGATGCATATAGACTCGGCAAGAATCAAGCCCAGTAATACAACTTTCAAGGGTATCATACCCGGGATTGAATCTTAGTGCTCGGGAAAGGTGACCCTGGACGTAGTCTTTGGTACATCCGAATTTTTTTGAAGCAAAGAGTTAACCTTTGACATCATCCCCTTTAGGAGTGGCTATCATGCACTCCTCGGGGGGGGGCGCAGCTTTCGCACAATTTCACGCCATCCTGCGCTACGCTTATTTAAGCTAAAGATGCCAGGGCCTCACGGCGTAATAATAGTAAATGATAACACAGAACACTCTCACCGAACAGAAGAGCAGACTGTGGCCTTCACAGACGAGGTTTAGGCTGCCGAGGAAGCATCTAAGGCCCGAGATGGATCAAGCAGCTAAGACCCTACAAAGCATCCAAAGCCAGTTCATGGTGCATCCAATGACGACTCCGACGTACGTCAGACACCCCACGAGGATGATATGGACACTACCTCAGGAACAGCAGAAGGTGACCCTAAATAGGGATATGCGCTCCACCCCCACCCCCACCCCCCATGCTACATGATCAAGGACTACGTTCCTCGAGTACACAACTTCGCACTAAAAATTCCATGGGGGCGACGAAGCAAAAACCCAGCAGAGGTGACACTTTGGATAAACCAAAAACATGTGCCAATGTCCTTGCCACACGGGCATCAAGCTCACAATTTACAACTCGGATAGGGCAACAAATCTCTGCCCCATAGTTAGTTCGTGCCACAGTAGGCACCATCGCTGACAATCACGCAATGTAGGAATGTTGGAAGCCTGGCGACACCATACCTCAGTGGTCAAGCTACAAACGTTTGAAACATCGATAGCTCGATCGGGGGATAAAGTCGGCTTAGACTGATATAGTCAGCCGAGGAGGCACGCTTCAATGCACCTAATCACCAAAGATTATCATTGAACAAGTGGTGGGCTTAGCGACGGCACTCCTCAGTATGGACAAGGAAGCACTAGTTTGATAGTGAAGAAGAGAAAAAGAAAGCATGCGGTCCTTGGTTTGACAAGGTACACAAAAGAACATGCAACGATGAAGCGACACTGCACATGAAGCCGGAAGCTCGGACCTCGGCATGATAAACTCTTCGGATAGACTTTGTAATAGTCTTTGAATCATGCATCTTTAGTTATAGCTTGGATAGTAGGTTCAACCTTATAAGTTATTGAATAAAAAGACGCCCGAACTTTCTCGGGCTACATATACACTCATGGTGCATCCTTGTTCTCTTTTCAAATACACAATTGCTATAACTTTATTTTTACCACGCGAGATGCCCTTGAGCATCAGCACCATTAACTAGGGGCTTTGTTAAGAGTTGAACCCATCAAACGTCGGGGTTCTCCATTGAGTCCTCGGCCACGTCTTCGAACCTCTAGCCAATATATGCATCGATTCGACTTGTGTCTTTGGTAAATAGCTGGGTTGCTTGGCTCCTATGTTTACCCCCTCGTGTCTCTGCTTAGTTTGGCTAAGGGTATACCGGGAGCACTTTTGTGATTGTTACTTCTAGTTTAACCAGTTAAATACCTCGGGTGGGTGAAGCTGAAAGATGACTGTCATAATATGGGCTAAATCGGTTGGCATGCCGGATGAAGTGTAAAATGAAAAACCAGTGTGATTATCTGCATAATGTTGAAGGACTTTTCCTCGACAAGGCCAAAGTATTTCTAATCTGAGTACGAAACTCCCAAGGACTTGGGTTATTTGGGGGCTATTTATTTGCCACCCACCACATATGCTCCTACGGCTAAGTGTATGTTTTAGCCTTATAGGTCTGATTGCCTTGTTTTAGCTGAAACAACCGCCTCCGGCACCGAGACGCCGACTAAGGGTTGTAATAAGAAAAAAAAACACCCTAAGTAGTGTATACTTAGGGGCGGAAGACGATGGCCAGCCAACTACGCATGTTAAACGTCGTAGATTGAGTCAAAATTAAAAGCATTGAGCAAATAAAAAGCGGCAAAACTGGATATAACTACCCAGAATAGGCCATTTCAAGATAGGGGTTTGTCCTTTACAAGTACATCTCGGCATTCCGAGAAAGTTTAGGGCAAGTCTAATCGAGATTCTCTAGAATAGACTTGTTTACATTTATACTCAACTATCCGAGAAGATGGCATCGCTTTCTCAAAGTACTCCTTTGGCTTCACCTCCTTGGCGTGCCTCTCAGGGCCCTGCCTGGCAGTCGGCTCTAGGTCCAGCTTCGGGTAGTACGCCTGCATTATTGTAAAAGCATGCGGAGAACCATCGAGGCACGTCGACCACTTCCACAAGTTGGCCTGGGCTCCTTCCTCTTGAAGGTGGTGCACCCACCCAAAGAAGCTGGTCGGGAGAGGATCTCTCGGCCACAAGGTCGTGCATAGATCCTCCATGGTAGGTTTGGCTACCCGCTGCAGCTCCGCCAACTGCTTCGCTTGTCGCTGAAGACTTGGGGATGCACCGGGTCTTGGAACTGTAACCAGAGGACTTATGGTTAGCCGGGTCGATGCGCACATCAAAGTACTGACAGGCCTCCTCCAGGCTTCGAGGAAGATCCGAGAAGGCGCCTGACATGCGCCAAAGTTGCGTTAGCTTGGAGAATGCTTGATTACCGAAGACACATTGCAATAAATAAGGCTTGCCAAAGACTATCTTCGTCGCCTGCCGTAGTTCCTCCTTCGCGGCGTCAGCTTGGGAGGCGGCCTCCTGACGCTCCCAAACGAGCCACTTGAGCTCGGCGGCGTCTTTCGCCTGGGCGGTCTTCAGAGTCACTTTCAGTGACAACACACAAAAGATCCCCTTCCACCTGGGTGTTGCGCGCCTGAGCAGCTTTGTGGGTTTTCTGCTCATCGGCGAGCAGCATGGCATTTTTCTGGGCCGACGCCTTCAGCTGCTCGGGCTCGGTCCGAGCCCTTTCAAGCTTGGCCCACATGTTGGACAGGTGCTTCTCAGCCGCTGCACAATTAAACAAGTCGAGTTGAGTACACAACTACTTGGTAAACAAGTACAGATTATAGGGGATGAGTTAGAACACCCTTACCCTGTGCCTTCTTGGCATCATGTCTTAGCCGAAGAGTCTCCTCCTCGGCTTGAGAAAGCTGGTATTTCACCTTTTCTAGCTACGAAGAGTTACCGAGGTATGCAAGGTAGAAGCCCGCTCAAAATACAAGATATACATAAGTGAATAAAGTGGCATCCATTAAAAGTTTTGATTCGATCCTCCTGTTGGTTCCTTGTAGAACCAACATGAGTCTTGAGGGCTACTGCATATTCACGTTCTTTAAAACTAGGCATCAAGCTATAATTCGACCATCAAGCCAGTTTGGTAAACTGACGCAAGGCTCAGAGGCTACCGTTATTGCGATTCAAAACGGTTTTAAAATAGTGCAGTCTTTAATAAAAACAAAGCATTTTTCTAATTTCACCGGATGATGTTTGGACATCCTCCTTGAGGGCTACAGGATATATTTATGGTACTTAATATTTAAAAAAAAAATCAAATTGTATGTTAACATAGCTCAAAGCCTTTCACTAAGCCGAGGAATATATCCATGACACCAGCCTCAGCGGACCGCGAGACCTCCAACCTTGCCATGGCTGCACGGGCTGCTTGGGCGTCGTTCCCTGCCCCAGCATCACCGGCGGCGTTGGATGTGGCCATCGTTCGCCGCCTCCGATGCGCTCTCTCTCACCCTGGCGAGGAATCCCCGGGCGAATTCAAGTTTCATGGTCAAAACCCTAGTCGCCTTGGTGCTGCCAGAGGTTTTTAGGGTTAAGGGGGGAAACGTTGGAGAATCCGCTTCACTTTCTCAACCTAGAATTATGCGTCACATAATTAAGTAACATACATATGTTGGAGAATCCGCTTCACTTTCTCAACCTAGAATTATGCGTCACATAATTAAGTAACATACATAGTAGTGGTTACTACCTGAGAACGCCTCACCGTACTGCAGTTTTCATGGCTTTCATTACTCTCTTATTTTTTACTTTTAATCTAGTGCATTTTAGTTCTTGTCAAAAACGCTCTCACGATATTTCCACCAGCGCACCATTTTTTGCCTTGTGCAACAACTAACTTTTTTGTCAATTTGAGATTGCTTTTACCACACTTGTCGCGTGGTGTGCAACAACTAACTTATAGGCACATTCCGATAAACTTATATAAGAGTTAAAGACCATTTTCTAAGCTCTACGTGGGATTAATATTCTTACTTAAAAATGATACTCTACAACTCTTTTTCGAGAGTACGCCAAAGGCGTACCATATTTTTATAGAAGAAAGAGAGTGAATGTACAAAAGCGGCACTAGCTAGATGAGAGCATCCCAGCTAGCCAAAACCCACCACACCCTCAACACCCAGCAACGAAAACTCTAGGGCTACACTCTCACAAAATGTGTTAAACTACCAACTCCAAATCTAGCAAGGCTCCATTGCTTGACTTCTCAGAAGATATCATCCGCCAACTCCATCGGGGTCCTTTGTTGCTGCACCCTGTTGAAAACACGTGCGTTTCTTTGCTTCCAGAGCTCCCAGGCTACTAAAATGACGAAGGTGTCGTAGCCTCTCTTCAGTCCGCTGGGCACATTCCTCCTAGTCTCGATCCACCACTCCAAGAAAGTGTCATCAACCACTGGGGCCCTAATGGCTAGGTGGAGGGTGTCACAGCAGATGTGCCACACATGGCGTGCATACCCACATTTGATCAAGATGTGTTCGGCATTGTCTTCGTCCTGCAGACACGTGTAACAACTCGAAGGATGATCTTGGAGGCCATGCTTTGCCCTACGATCCGAAGTCCAAATGCGGTGCTGGACAGCCAACCAAATGAAAATTTTGCACTTCAGGAGTGCCTAGCTCTTCCAGATACATGAAGCGTAGGGGGTTCGTTCATCACCAAGGCATAACCGCTGGTAAGTCGACCTCGCAGTGTACATCCCAGATGGATCAGCGGGCCAAGAGAAATAGTCCGGGGCGTTAAGATCTCTTTGCACCGTGCTCATGGAGAGGTTGAGATGCACAAGCTGTAGATGGCCCGTAAAGGACAGATCTCCATTGACATCCTGCAACCATCGCCCCTCGTCCAGCCCTTCCTTGACAGTGCGTCTATTCCTTGTGCGCACATCCACCATCTCGTGGATCATAGGTGCAATGTCAGCAATGGCAAAGCCATGGATCCAACGATCTCTCCAAAATAGGACCTTGGTGCCCTCCCCAACCTCGATTTTAACCATGCTGTCAAAGACTGCTCAAGCATCTTCATCTTTCATCAAGCTGAGGCCCTGCCATGTGCGCTCCGGGTCCGTTCGCTTCAACCACTCCCACCTGACTCGTAATGCAAGACCTTGCAACTTAAGATTCCTGATTTCCAGCCCTCCAAAGCACGTGGGCTTGCATACCGCGTTCCATGCGACCATGCATTGGCCCCCCGAGGTCTTCTCTTTGCCAGCCCAAAAAAAGGCCCTCATCCACTTGTCCAACTCTTCGAAGACCCATGCAGGCGCATCTGTGATCATAAAGTGGTGTATGGGTTTCGCGGCAACAACAGACTTGACCAACACCAGCCGTCCTGATCTCTGCAGTAGGCCACGTTGCCATCCCGGGGCACACTTCTTCGCGCTATCCAACATTGGCTGCCAATCTGCCCTCTTAAGTTGATGAATGGCGAGTTGGAGGCCTAGATATTTGCAAGGGAACTTCGCTAGATTGCAGTGCAGCAAGTTGGTAACTCTATTTCGATCCTCCTCATCTCCGTGAATCATAATGGCAGAAGATTTGGCATAGTTCACTCTTAAACCCGACGCATCGCCGAAGGCTTTGAGGGTCATAGTGACAAACCGAAGATCCACCTCGTTAGGCCTGACGAAAAGGGCCACATCATCCGCATATATAGACACACTTTGATTAGGCTTGACCCCGGTGAACGGTCGTAGCACTCCCATTTCAGCTGCCTTGACCATGATGCAAGAGAGTGCATCCATAGAGATGATGAACAAGAGGGGGGGGAGATACCGGATCTCCTTGTCTTAATCCTTGTGCTAGCACAAAACTTTTGCCCGGCACACCATTGACCACCACCTTAGTGGATGCCGTCCTGAGCAGTATAGCAACCCACGCCATCCATTTTCTACCTCTGCCCTAAGCGAAGATTTCGCTTCGAGATGTATTGGACCAAGTTGGAGGGGTTTGAGCAGGCTGTCCGCGATGCTTGGGTGTGCGATGATACTATTGTTGACCCCTTTAAGAGGATGGACGCTTTGCTTAGGAATACTGCGGTGGCTCTACAAGCTTGGGGACAAAGGAAGACTGGTAACATTAAAATCCAAATCACCGTGGCGAACTATGTCATCCTCAGGTTCGATCGCGCCATGGAAGTAAGAGCTCTAACCCCGGCGGAGCAATGGCTTAGGAGAATGGTTAAACATGCGCTGCTGGGGCTCTCTTCGCTGCAACGCACCATTGAGCGTCAGCGATCACGGCTGCGGTGGATCCGTGAAGGAGATGCTAACACTAAGTTGTTTCAAGCCGTGGCGAATGGAAGACGCTCTAAAAACTTCATACCCCACATCAGACATAACGACGAGCTTGTCACGGAGCAGGAGAGGAAGGGGGAGATTTTCACTGAGGCCTCTGAAAATCTGTTAGGACATGCCGTTCCCAGAGAGGCCGACCTAGACCTGAACTTTGTGGGTATGGAGACGCATGACCTGGCAGACCTTGAAATCATTTTTACCGAGGATGAAGTTTGGAACACCATTAAGGAAATGCCTCCGGATCGCGCCCCTGGACCGGTGGTTTCGTGGCCGCTTTTTACCAAAAGGCATGGCAGATCATTAAAAACGACGTTATGGCCATGGTAATGAAGCTCTATGTGGAGGACGGGAGGGGTTTTGGAAAGCTGAACAAAGCGCACATTGTGCTCATCCCGAAGAAGTCGGATGCCGAGGTGGTGGGCGACTTTCGCCCCATCGGTCTCACTCACAGCGCTGCCAAGTTGGTTGCCAAAATGTTGGCCAACCGTGCGAGGAGAAGGATGAAGGAGATTGTTACGGCAAATCAATCCGCGTTCATATGTGGCAGACATTTGCACGATAACTTTATCATGGTTAGACAAGTGGCGAGGAAGATACATACTCGCAAGGAGGCCGGGGTGTTCCTGAAGCTGGACATCTCGAGGGCTTTTGATTCTATTGCTTGGCCTTTCCTGTTTGAGGTAATGAGGATACTCTACAACTCAACCTTAAAGCCACGGCTCCGCCCCACAGGCCACAGCGCGCCGACCGGGACAGACTTGTGCCACCACCGGGGCCGCTGGATGCTGCTTACGTGAATCGGGGTCGTATGCCGGAGGCAGGCCGCTCTCTCGAATATTTTTCGCGTCCGTGGAAGGAGCAAAAACCATGCGGAAAGCGAGCAAGCGGGGGAAGCTTATGCAGACGACGTGCAGGTTTGTTCGGTGGTTCGCGCGTCGCTATCCAATCTCGCGTCACTACTCGAACAAATCAACCGGAAGCGTTTGACATGTCGCATGTGTGATAGTATAGAGTAGTATATGAGCCTTTGCATCGGTTGACTTTGGTGATTTCAAAGGGACGGTGATGTCTCCGGCAGGGACCTGTTGCCGAAATGACACGAGAAAAATAAATGCGCAGCTCCTGTTATCTGGTTAAAAAAAGCGACCAATATCTCCCTTTAATAATGATGTGTATTTTAAGAAAAGAAGAGCATCTTCAAACGATATTTTCTTTCGAGGAAACGAGAATTTCAAATCAAAAAAAGTGTACTGCTAGTACTACTGCTTCACAAACAAACCTGGAGATCGCCGTCATATTAAAGCGAGCATGTTGGTCGAATGGAACATGCCACCTGCGTATTGGCAAATACAAAAATTGCGTCGGTTGCCCAAGGTAGCTAGGCCGTTGCAGTCTCGCAGAACATACCGCGACGGCACATGCAAATGCAGCCTGCTTCAGGGTTCAACAATCAACAGCCAACAGCAACAGGCAACATGCATCAACAGACAGACAGCTAACTGATGGCTTCAAACAGAAGCCACATCTGCTACAATCCACACCCGGGTACACCAAGCTGCTACAATCCACACCCGGGTACACCAAGATTGAAGATGCAGCATAATCAAGCAACCTCTCTCGGCAGGTAGTTCTCCTCAGACAGTTCTGATAAGACACTAGTAGTCTATTACTGCAGTGTGGTACATACATTTCCATGTCCACCGAATCCAGATTACCCCACAGAAGAATATCATGTTACATTTGCTACAGCCTACAAGAACTACCCTGAAACACGTGACCTATATATATAAGGCTTAGATGCCTACAAGCCTAGTTGGTGTATTTAAATTCTTCAAATATATTAGGTGTGGGGGCGTTACCGCCAGCCGTCCACTTGGGCAAAACCCTACCAGAGGCCACAGGCTGTTGGACGCTGCTGCACAGCTCATCCACCTCCTCGCATCCGTCCAAGTCAACATCTATGTAGCGGACGTCTTGGATCACGCTTGCAGCATCAGGTATTCCCTGCTTGCCGTTTCGTGTCTTTCCCGTGTGTTTCTTGGACTGAACTGTGCGTTCTTCAAAGTCATTGCCGTTACCAGACGTGTCAATGGCGGTGAAGCCCCTTCGCTTCTTCACGGCCTCATTTTGCTCGTTACTGCCGCCGCTGCTGCTGCTTCTCTTGCTTCCGTTTGGAAATTGGTTGAGAAACTCCTCTATGGTTGCAAGTACGCGATCCCCATACTTGTTGAGCTTCACCCTGAAAGAAAGTATGTAAAGCCGTAAGTAATGCTTTGCTTTAGTTCCCAGAGCTGCGTTGCCAACCTTACAATGTGCACTGAATATATTGTTTTTAGAGTCATTACTTGCCGATGCCATTTATCTCCAAAAGTTCTTCTTTTGTCCTTGGTATCCGAGTGCTAATTTCCTTCAGTGTTTCATTTCTGAACATGAATAATTCACCACGTCAGAAGTCAGTCAGCGAGTCCTTGCACAGCTGAAGGTATAACATGAAACTTACTTAAATATGTGGTGTACACCACATCCTGCAGTACCCTCCGCTATCTGAGACCTAAGGATTCTTAAAGTTTCATAGAGCAGCGATGAAAAATTCTGCAATTGAGAATAGCCTTTAGAATGAACAAAAATAAATACACACAAGAGGATTCACTATAACTAATGACCAACTACCTCATCCATTTCACTCTGCCGTTGAACAGTCTTATTGACTTGTGAGATTGATGATTCATCAAGTTTCCCCATCTTCGGGGCTTTGTCAGCAGTGGGAAACCTGCAAAATAACATACAAATCATTATAAGCAAGATGTTTGGAATATTAAATGAAATTTAAATTTAAAGAAAGTACTCTAGTAGGAGTATGTGATATCCTGATTTAACTTTAAAGCTCAACTTTCCAACTTGAAGTGCATTCAACTAAGTCTCAGTCGATAACAACATTTGACATTACATATCCAGTTCTAATTCAAGATCAGATTGTCGGTAACATTACATTGTGCAAAAAAGCAATATGAGTTTAAACTTTTACTGCCAAAAAATCGTCATACTCAACTAAGTCTCAATTATAATGACATTTGACATTATATATATTCAGTTCTACAAATCAAGATCAGATTGTCGGTAACATCATATTGTGCAAACCAAATTTAGAAGTGCAAACTGATACTGCCATAAAACCATCACTTAAAAGACATTATTAGTTAATGATGGACCCCAGAAAGATTTTTGGCGAACTCATGAAAAAGAACTGTATGGTCACACAAAAAAGGAAATATTTCTCAATAAAAGCAAGATATGTAAATCAAACTTGAAGAGAAGAGACAAATGCAGAACATCCAATAAATTTTATAACATGTACAAGGCAGAAAACTAACTTAAGGACGATCTGATTGCCAGAGCGAAGACCACCAACTTTAACCTGATTCGCCTGCTCAACAAAAAAAAGGAAGGAAAATGTATGTATAAAACCAAAGGCAACTACAAGAAGGTTGCCAAAAAATCATCTCAAAAATAAAGTAATAAACCAACCAGGGATCATGTATTCCCTCGGCTACCTTTAAAACAGATGATACTGATCCATACATATCACTCTTTTTGACATCCTCGGTAAGTATTCCCTCGGTTACTAGATGCCGCAGTACTCTTGCTGCCTCGCCTTTAGCTAGATTCTTCCCAGCCCCATGAAGAGGCAAATTATCATGACGGTTCTTCTTGACCTAAATGCAGTAGTTGACAAGATTTACAATCTAGGCGCAAGTATGTAGTTTCACCATGATTTCTCCAGCAAGAAACCAAGATGCACAATATCCAGATTGTGGAAAGTTGACACCGGTAGCAAGTAACAGAATTAATGAACTTCAGAACAATAATTCCAAGCGTTTAGCAGAATGGCATACATTTTGGTTCAAGGAACCTCTGTAAACTTCAAGAATATGAGAACTCGAACATGACTGCCTTGTCGCCAAGACCAGCTCAACCTAAAAAAGCAACAAGATGGTGATGTAAGTTCACAGAGAGGTGTGCATGTGTTCAGGAGGCAGGGCATAGCTATCTGCTTAGGGACCTACCAATTGCTTAGCAATATTGGTCACATCTTTCTCAATCCATCTCAATCCTTTCTTGCAATTATCACATGTTTTTGAACAATGTGATGGATCAAATGTCTCTCCAAAGTGGATCAGTTGTAGCAAACGTCTGCAATCCACATCATTTTCGCAGTAACTAACCTGTAGAAGAGGGGGAAAATACATGGTTATGACGGCTTCCAAACTACACCTCGACGAACAAAATGCATATAGATTTATCTATACCATGCACAAGAGATTCTCCTTGTGTGTTGCAAGTGCTTGACCATGTGAGGACGAAGAGCTTGATCTTACTTGCTCTGCAGATCCTTGTGTAATCATGTGTTTGACACGAATCTAGATAGTTTGGCAAGAAAATTACTTGTTTGTGATGACTGATGAGATGACAGGCTGACAATAAGGTGCCACTAGACTTACATAGTCAGAATAGTTATAATACAGCACACAAGATGAGCGTTGTCCATCTCTACCAGCACGTCCACACTCCTAAAAGAAAACTCAGTCATGAAACAGCTTAAATCATGCAGTTTCCTGTGCAAAGTCCTTACCTGATGGTACCCTTCAATTGATTTGGGAAGGGAATGATGAATAACAAAACGGACATCGGGTTTATTGATACCTGCAAATTGGAACATTAACATGGGGCGCAGATAAATAATTCATTTGAAGATGTTTCAAAGATCACATTACCCATCCCAAATGCAACTGTAGCACAGATTATGTTTATCTTATCCATACTCCATAGCCTCTGAACAGCTGCTCTATCAGAAGGCTCCATGCTACCATGGTAGTGTCTTGCTTGGTGCCCAAATTCCTGTGTCAATAAACAGGAAACAGACAAGATTAGTCAGACAGGTCAGTAGTTCAAATGCTAAGCACTTCAAATTTGCATAGCCCATCAAATTTCTATTTTCTGACTAAATCCAATTACAGCCTTGGGATTTATCACATCATCAGACTAGCACAAGTACAATGTTGACATCAACCTATGCACTCTAAAACCATCAGGTACTGACATGGCTCCCACTTGAGCACGTAATGAGACTGCTACATGTAAATCTGGGCAAAAATATCATGAGATGTGCACTACCAAACCCTCTATCTGGCATGTTTGAGTTAAGAGACCAACTATTCAACATGGTTGTGCATTAACTTTCGAAACATCTCACAAGATTTCTAAGATTTGGTGCATCTATATTAGTTTACGCATGAAACCTAAGTCAGGTAGGAATTGTTGATGGCGCACACCAACATGTGTAACTAATTTTACCAAGCGGAGACTAAAACCAAAGTGTGACTCCTTTTACAAATATGGGGCCCAAATTACAAAAAAATAAACATAGAGCCCTTTTCACTGACATGTGTGTTCATCTATATTCCGTAGTGGTAAAGACGTCTTTGTAGAGACAGGTGCTCAGGAATCAGGATAAACAAGAAGATTGACCCAAAATAAAATTGAACGTCTATATTTAGCAAAAGCTGGAAAACACATAAGAATACTGAAAAGATTGGTAAGGACGGATTTGCTCCAGCAAACAATATTAAATATCAAAGGAGAACACAGCATGCTTGAACAGTGAACAGCTTAAAGTCTGAAGAAGTAACCCTTAGTTTTTCGGCCACTTTTTCACAGTCCATTCTTGAAAGGCAATATATGATGCCGCATTCTTTAGGATGATTTTCACGGATAAAGCAATCTATATCCTCGAGACATTTCTTTGTCTTGGGCATCACTATATACCTGCAAAACTTGCGCTGAGATGATTTGTACAGTAGAAGTTGTATTTCAATATATTCTGACAGACTTACCTCAGATTGGGACGATTAAAACTCTGTTTGAAAACAACACAGTTTGCGAGGCCTAGAGCTTGCACAACATCTTCCTTAACACTCGCAGTTGCTGTTGCAGTCAAGGCCAGGACTGGTGTCTCTGGGAACTTTTGTTTTAAGAGACCTAAATGCTGAGAGATCATGTACGAAAGTTATATCAAATGATTGTCTCTTACTCCCTCCGTATCAAAATATAAGACGCTTTTCGACACTATCGTAATGTCAAAAAACGTCTTATATTTTGAAACAGAGGGAGTATTTGACATGAACATATGTCTTCATGGTAGAAAGTACCTGGTAATCAGGTCGGAAATCATGGCCCCACTGGCTTACACAATGAGCTTCATCAATAACAATTCTACAAAGATAACCTCGTGAATATAAAATTTCCAATTGTCTCAGCAGAGCATCACTCCTGTACCCAGGAAATTGCTACCAGTTACTACCAAATACATTGATAGTAGAACAGACCTAATGATAAACTGACAGAGAAGAGTATGTACAAGCGAGGGACTAATAGAGAGCTTAAGCCTTAAGTGCATTCAGGGATTTCAAATGTAGATGTTAGGTAAAAAAAAAGGAACTGTAACAGCTAATTTTGATCTGGAAAAGGTGAACTACTAAACAATGCCACCAGGTCATATTAAATAAGTATGGAAGTTACACTATATTGCAAAAGGATAATTTGGAACAGCAGTTCAGAGATGATGCAGCAAAGTCCAAATATAACTACTTCAGACCTGTGATGTGGAATTTACAGCATTCCACTTACTTAGCTATTTTTTCTGGAGTAACATATAGTAGCTTATAGTTGCATGTAGATGTAGGAGACATTAGATCTCTTAATATTCTCTGCTGCTCTGTCCATTCCAAGTTGGCACTGAGGTAAGTTGCAGGAATATTTGCCTGCTCCAGACAGGAGGTGAGTGGTCAAAACAACATCAAAGAAATATGTTCTAGGAAATGAGATAATGCATTACCTGTGATAAATGCATGATCTGGTCCTGGATGAGTGAAACAAGAGGACAAACTACTAGAGTTATGCCCTCATCAATGAGAGCTGGAAGCTGCAAATTAATAGACAAGTGTTCAGTGCTAATTTGAGGAAATAAAATCTTGCAGATGTAGTTAGCAGTCAATGCTGAATAAATTGGATTGTTTTAATTCCCTGCAAGACCATCGATTAATTCATAACGCTCATCTGATCAAACTCTTTTAGAAATTATCTCATCTTCCATGTTTAAAACTTAAACGTACCACTTGGCCAGTAGTATCATACATATGTGAGCACTAGAAAAGACAAAAGGCAAAGGAGTAACAAATTCACAAAAATCACCACTGAAGAGTCAAAAGGTGTATACAGTATTTCAAATATGCATAGCATATCAAAAAAGGGCAGAAATTTGTAGAAGCATGGTTTATTACCTGGTAGGTCAAACTCTTTCCACCACCAGTTGGCATCAAAACAAAAACATCACTACCATTCATTGTGGCATTAATTATTTCTCGCTGATTTGGGCGGAAAGAACGGTTTCCAAATACTCTCTTGTTGTGGACCTGAAGATGCAGTCAAACTTAGTGACTGTCATAAGCCAATGTTAATGAAGTAATCAACAGTTGATTTTGAAGAAAAAAAATAACCTCAAGTTCCTTGGTCCATGGAAAATCTGTGCTGCTCCACTTCTTATCACCAGAACCGTCGGTGTAGCTAATATCTATATTTCTACGGGTGTAATCTCTCTGCACCGATGTTAACGGTATGTTACTATCCATGTAGGTACATGGAGCAGGAGTATAGCATGAACCACCGTCCCAGGGTCCATTCATATCATAAAACTGAGATTGGGATCTATTATTGTCCACAAAAGTGCTTGGGGTCATAGGGGGGTGATACCCTTCTGCAGCTGTTGTGGAGGCCATAGAGTGTGATCTCTGCCGCTCATCGTCTTGGGTTGGCCTCGCCATATAATCCCCAAGTATCTGGATCTGCTTATTTAGATGTGCACTGCAGTGTATAACCACAGAAAATATCAGTATTAATACTGGTAAACCGAGCTTCATAATATACACAAAAATAATCAGTAGGCCCAAGAACCAAACCGCTGTTGACGAAGCTCTTCAGAATGTTGAGGATTGAGTTCTCCAGAACCATCAAGAAGTTTATTGGATACTGCAATCAACTGATCCTTCATCCCTTGCAAATGATAATTCGGCTCTGGGCAAAAAGCTAGCTGCACAAGTTTTGTATTAACTTTGAGTTAACATGCTGAAATAGCTACTACGTGAACAGCATGAATGATGATTCAACTAATACTTTGCTTACTTTGTAACCATGACTACAAATTTCAGAGAGTTCTTGTGGTAAACTATTATCATCTGAACCTGTGAAGTTACACTTGTTTCCTGATGGAGTTGACATTTGCCGGGATGCTAACCCTCTGGGTGTATTTGTTGCTTCATAATGTTCCATAACTATGCGGTCCACATCAATACTCTGGAACATAACTAGATTTGTCACCAATTATGATATGATAAGATGGTATGTTCATCTAATTCTGGGAAGATAATTCAGTAGATAAAATATCAAATTTATCGGATTAAAGCACCTACCGCCAGAATCTCGTCATCATCCATGGCATCTAACTTATCATCAGCACACATGTTATCAGCAACAGGAACAGTCTGGCATGACATAGCATCAGTTCTGGCAAAACTGCTCTGATATGTTGTTCCAACCACATAATTGCTCCGGTAAGCCGTTGTACAGGTGCTTGCCAGCCGATGGCTGTTATTTTGCTCCAGGATACCACTTTCAGTGCGGCGATGCAGACTTTCCTGAGAGGGGATTGTACTTTTCGGCACATTATCCAATTTGTTGGCATTATATGAAGAATCTGTTGCATAAATAGGAGAAAAATCCCTGCCACAATCTTTCACCTTTGCAGATAAACCAGGTCTTAAATAATTCTTACAGGTCACCTGGGTGTTACACACAGAACGCCAGGCCTGTCATAGAAGTGTCATTAGATAATAACCACACAAAAATGAACAGAACACACTGAACTTTTTAGATAGTGGCAATAAGGTTTATGCTTTTTTTTCAGCAAAGCGATAAACTGGAAGTAAAAGACAAGCCAGGATTGAATTTACAGGCATGCAGCAAGTGGGTAACCAGTCCTAACTCCAACAAAATGTGATGCGCCTTTAGTGGACAGCTAACAAGTTTTAAAACAAACTGTCCTAGTTTTGCACTTAGTCAAGACAAACAAGCATCTAATAGCTTTTATAACATGGTTTTGAAAGAAAACTGCTTCTTACAGTAAGATTGGCATGGAAGTAAAAGACAAGCCAGGTCGAAGTGATCGTGTAGCTATAGCATTTTTAAGCATTGTGTGATGATTCATAGCATGTTACAGTATTATTGCCATACCTTCTCGATCCATGGAACTTGAAGGCGTTCTGGGCCTTGAATTTTACAAGCAGCGGACCTGGGAATATGAGTTTTGTTGCTGATGTGGTGAACAACTGTCTCTACGATAAGATCAACTAATTGCATATAACAGAATTATACCTTAAAGAAAGCATTGTATTGCAGTTCGCTTCCGGATTTGCCCTTTGTGTGGGTAAAGAGAACAGAAAGCTTGAACTTAGAAAGTCATCTTTGCTAAGGGAGCTTTGTATAGCATTTGCATGATGTGGCCAATTGACTTTTGGCGGCTTGTCATTGCAGCTGGAGCCAGCGTTCAGCTTGTTGCTTCCTTGCATTCGCTGCTATGGTAATTAGGGCATGAAGTGCTATTGAATGTTTGGTGATGAGATCTCACAAAGTCAGGAGCCAAGACCAAACTGAGGTGTGTAAATAGCACTTGCGTGGTTCTGCCAGCATGTGCGGGCAGTCTCGAAATGCCTCAAATTGTGTGATAGATATAACTTCTGCACGCCTACAAAATATGATGCAAGAAACAGAGTAAGAAACAAGAATGCAAATGATGGTGAGCCCTGTATACATCACTAAGGATGCCTACATTAGCAACTGCGATGGTGAGATCATATCAGAAGCTCAAAACTTCACTGAAGACAAGCTATAAATAACTGAAAGCTTGTTTAAAATAGTAGACCTAAAGATGTTATCCATATTAGGGTTTTGACCAACCATCATCAGAGCTCACCGAAAAGGCGAAAACAAACGGATAAGGCAAGACTAAGTCCAGTTATCCAGTCAATCGCAGCGGTTCTAAAGCAGGCGTGTGCTGGGCGACGAAATAGAGTATGAGATGAGCCATACTCCATCAATTGCAGTCCTGTGGACATGATTCTGTTCAAATAATCGATAGCACTGAAAATCAATGCATTTTTGGCCGTGCATATACCATACGCACACAGGGTTACGTTTTGGCTGGGAAGAAATTGAACAAACCCCTCCCCGCGGAGGCAGGCATTCCGTCGAACACCCTATCATCGAACCGTACAGTCAGCCCCGCCGAGGACCGAAAACAACCCCTCCTCGCCGCTCCCAGCCACGAACACGATAAGAGATCCCGCGGCCGCGGTGCCGCGTGAACTCGCACCAGAAAGGTCCCCGGGAAAACACGAAAAATTGCAAAGACGGGAGGCGACTGGGTCGGGGACAGCGAGATCACCTGGCGCCGACGAGGCCGCGGAGGCTGAGGCGTACGCGCGCGCGCCGGAGAGGGAGAGCGAGAGGCCGAGCCCTAGTTTTGGGGAATGGGGAAGGAAATCTGGGTGGATTTGTGCGGAGGGAATGGCCAGCCGCCGCGCGGGATATGGTACACGGGAAATTGAAAACCTCCCCCGTGGAGGGAAACGAATTAGGGAACCGGCACCCCCCTGATCCGGTGATCCTCTGGTTAGCGCGGTGGCCGTTGGATCGGCGGTTAAGATCTGTGCCGAGTGTTGACAACGGTGCTCAAGTTTCAACGGGTAGGTTGTGTGTGAAAGGGTATTTGCGCGTGTACAGGAGTGCGAGTGTGATTCCGTTGCCCATTTTGGTGATTTCCATCTCGTATTCCAGTGTTTGGAAAATTCTGCAAAGAAAAAAGTAGCGAGCAGAAATTTCTATATTGTAGGGTAAATTTGTAGTGTTTTTTTAACACAGTACAGACGAAAGCACTCATAAATGCGCATACACTCACCCCTATGAACGCATACACGCACACTCTATCCTTATGAGCACCTTATAAGAGCAACTCTAGCAGACCCCGCAAAACGCCGGCCTACAAAACGCGTTTGCAGTTCGCGCAAAACCGCTTTTGCGGGCCGGCACAAGTTGGCACAGATGCAGACCCCCAAACGGACCCGTAAGAAAGTATATTCGCGGAATATGCTTTTTTTACGGGCTGGTATATGTACGACCCAACAAGTTCACGAATTCGGTTGTTGCATTGTTCGAACCACCACTATAGCGAAGGATAACAAGTCACGAGCTATCGAGAACAATGGCGAAAAATGAAAGAGAATAGCCCAAGACCGAAGAGATATACCTTCCGGCCATTTCGTCGAACACCTCGCTCGCGGTGGGAGCGGCACCGTTGAGCGGCATCGCGGGAGCACCTCCTTGCTGGGGGGGGAGGGGGGACGTGAGAGGTTGAAGAAGATGGCTTCTTTCAAGCCGGAACCTTCCTCCGCTTTGTGCCCACGGCCTTGCCGGCCTTCTCCGCCGCCAGCCGGGATCGCACTGCGGCGTTACGCCCGGAGCGCGGGCCATCGCGGCGGGGGCAGCCAGATTCCCGCCCTGCACAACCACGTTGCCCTGCCGCTTGCGGGCAGGCGCGGCGTGTGCTTGGGCGACGGCAGCGGGGCCAACATGGCTGGCGACGAGATCCGCCCGAGGGGAAGGGCGTGCGCGACCTCGACGGTGATGGGGGACAGCATGGGGTCGTCCATGACGGTGAGGGACGGCCGGCGAGGAGCAGCCGGAGCTTGTGGAGGGGGGCAATGGTAGCGGAGGGTGCGGGGAGCGGGAAAGGGCGCGCGGAAATGTCCCTCCCGCCAAATATCGCGCCGGATGGGGGTTGAGCTCAGGTCGGCCTCCCAGCCCGTGAAGATAGAGGTTGGGGGAGAAGATTTACCGTGCCCCGCAAAAAAATTGTGGGCCGGTGCCGGATGCGGAGTCTGGTCGTGGAAATTTTCTGGCCCCGACCCGCAATTTGGCGGTTATTTTGTGGGCCGGGGTGTTTTGCGGGTCTGCTAGAGTTGCTCTAAGGACTGAGCCCGTATATCATCCAAGAATAAATGTGAGCATCAGGATTTGAACCTTGATGAGCTGGGATATTACAGTTTCTCTAATCATCCAACCACAAGTTAGTTCGCATAAATTTATAGTGTTGCTTGGTATGGAGTGTCGCCATACAACAGAAAGATTTTTTTTTAAACATAGTATAAACGCATATGCTCACACATACGCATGTATAATCATCCCTTTGAACACATACACATTCTATCTCTATGAGAACCTCTGAAAGATTGAGCCGGCACATCATTTTAAGATTAACGAAGTCGTCAGAGACATCTTTGTAGTCGACGGGTACGGCTCCTCCCATTGAACATACATCGTCGAAAGGCCTGAAATAAATACGAGAAAATACAAGCACCAATGTCAAATATAAGACTTGAACTCTAGTGGGCCGGGATATCATTGACCTTCTAATCATCCAATCACAGATTGGTTCATACTAAAGAGGGGCTAAAACTAGTCTTGAGACTAAAAAAATTTAGTCAGGGATACCCCTACTAAAATGTGGATTAGTCATCTCTCTCCTCGTTTAATTCCTCTCTTTTAACACATGTGAATTCTGGATTGGAGAGTTTGGAGGATAATAAATGCTCACTAACTTGATTTTAGTCTATTTAGTATTTGGATTCAAGCATGGGTGAGGCTAATAAGTTTTAGTCCCACTACTTTTAGTCATGAAACTAAAACATATCAAGCACCCTCTTAGACCAGCCACAATGGAAAGCAACATACATTAGTAACATACACATATCCCTAGACTATATTACTATCTTCATAATGGGTAGTAACATAAGCATGGTAACATGCAACGCTTCATTTATTAGGTTATGCACTCATATTGCATTGAGACATGTGATGTTACAGTAACTGGCTAAGTTACTACAATTACCTCTCTCCTCATTAACTCGTTGCCATATAAGCAAATTTGCTGAGTTGGGCTCGATGTTACTGCTGAAATTACTTTCACTGTGGCTAGTCTTAAGAAGGTGTTTGGTAGCATGTGTACATTTTAGTCAGGCCTCCTAGATATTTGACCTGCATTGAAATCTTGACTCATATAAAACTTAAAGCATCTCAGGGGCTGGCTTGGCCTGCACTGAAATGTTAGACGCGAAAGAAGACACGGTCATATCAGTGATGATTCCGGAGGCTTCAACTGCCTGCCCTCCATGTTCTTTTAAAAAAATCTCTACTATTGCGGAGCCAGCCCACTAACTCAAGTATTGAATTATCTTCCCAAAATTATTACGAGTATGAATAAAATTGCAGGTGTTCTAAAAAAAAAGGAAATCGTAGTTCGTGAAAGAGTCGAACTCGAATCGCTAGGTAACAGCTAGAATAAAAAAAGATCGGTCACATATCCAACTAACTTAGCACACATGCTTGTCATACTGGAGAAACAAAACGTATTTTAGGCCTAAAAACCAAACGGTGAATGTTTCTTGCTTTGCATGAATGTGGTATTTTTGAGAAAAAAAACGTGTCCATTTGTGATCTGGGTTTTTTTAGCTTATTTGGATGGGGATATAATTGGCTATTTTGCTAGATAGACCGATTTTTTTCTTTCAAAATTGTATATTTTGAAGAAAAAAAATACAGAGCAATTCCAGTAAGTAGTACATCTCTCTATTAGTAATCTAAAAAAATTTGGGCTTATTTGGACCACACGATTAGCAGATAATGACTATCTTGTTAGACAAATCCAAATTTTGGTGAAAAAACATTCAATTTACTAAGCGTTAACTTTGAGTCCATCCACCATTATCTTCCTAGATTCCTGACAGGACATATTT
This sequence comes from Triticum urartu, assembly GCF_056163025.1. Classification (NCBI taxonomy): domain Eukaryota; kingdom Viridiplantae; phylum Streptophyta; class Magnoliopsida; order Poales; family Poaceae; genus Triticum; species Triticum urartu. Next base: position 510,103,240 of record NC_141874.1, read on the forward strand.
GATGGTCGCTGCATGGCATGATTGCAGGTTGGTCGCGTGACATTTCATCGGGACATAATCAAAGGCCACGACTGGCCGATGCAGACTACTTTTTGTCGGGTTGTACCTTACCGCAGTATGTGTTCCAGCAATACTCCGCACGATCGAACGATTGTTTTGTCAAATTCTCGACGACATGCAAGTCACTAAACCTTTCTTCCAACAACATAGAAATGTCCGTTGGTCTTCTTGGTTTTCCAATTTTCATAAGATGACTGCAGCATTTTAGATGCTTGCATATGACTCCCCTGTAGATTCAATGGATGACACTCTTCACATGGTCAAAATGCAATCATCGAGTGCACGAAAGTGTTTGCTGAAACTGTAGTGAATGTTTATGGAGAGCAATATCTGCGAGCATCCAATGTCGAGGACAGGGCCAGGATTCTAGCGATGCATGGAGGAAAGGTTGCCTTGCGATGCTAGGGAGCCTTGGCTATATGCACTAAAAGTGGAAGAAATGCCCTGCAGCTTGCACGACCAATTCACCAGAAGGGGCCAACAATAGTTTTGAAAGTTGTTGCCTCCGAAGATCTATGGATGTGGCATTGCTACTTTGGGCTGCATGTATCTCATAGTGAAATCATTGTTTTGCAGAGATCTCATCTATTTGCAAGGCTAATTACAGGTATCCGCTTTGCAACTTCATGGTTAGTGGCCATCGGTATGACCAAGACTACTATCTAGCAGGTGACATCTATTCATCTTGGTCTACATTTGTGAAGGCAATTTATAAGCTTGATAGCAGGAAACATAAGCATTTCGCCAATGCGCAAGAAGCTCATAGAAAATACATCGAGAGGGCATTTGGAGTGCCACGATCAAGGTTTCCAATTGTCCGAGGCCTGCTCGTTTCTAGAACAAGGTTATCCTGTCAAATACCATGCATGTTGTGTTATCCTACACACATGATCATAGAGGATGAGAGACATTTGTCAGGCCCCATTGACTATGAACCTAATGGTAGACTAGTCAGGCCTCACAGGATCCCAAATCACATTCAAGCATTTCTTAAGGCGCATCGAAAGATTGAAGACCGGGTTTCCCACCATCAACTAAATGGAGGATCTTATTGACCATCATTGGTAGCTAGATGGGGAAGGAGTGCTTAAATTGCTTTAAATTTTATTTATTCACTTTAACAATTCATTTGGCTGGATTACTTGTTGCATTAGTATTATTTGCCAATTTAAATTATTTGCTGTGTTCGGATAAATGGTACGTATACATTTCTTGAACCGTGGGTCCTACATGCATGGGAAATAGGCAGCTAGCTGGGAGAATGGATGCTTAAATTGCTCTAAATTTTATTTATTTTCACTTTAGAAATTTATTTGATCAGATTAGTTGTTGCATTTGGATTATTTGTCGATTTAAATTATTTGTTGTGTTCGGATAAATGATTTGTATAATATTTGTTGAATTGTGGGTCCTACATGCATGTGAAATAGGCAGCTAGCTAGGAGAAGGGATGCTTAAATTGCTTTAAGTTTTATTTATTTTCACTTTAACCATTCATTTGATCGGATTACTTGTTGCATCTGTATTATTTTCCAATTTGAATTTATTTGTTGTGTTCAAATAAATAGTTTGTATAATATTTTTTAAATTGTGGGTCCTACATGCATGGGAAATAGGCAGCTAATGGGAGAAGGGATGCTTAAATTGCTTTAATTTTATTTATTCCCATTTTAACAATATTTGATCGCATTAGTCGCTCCATTTGGATTATTTGCCAAATTTGAATTTATTTGTTGTGTTCGGATAAATGGTTTGTATAATATTTGTTGAATTGTGGGTCCCATGCATGGTAAACAGGCAACTAGCTGGGAGAAGGGATGCTTAAATTGCTTTAATTTTATTTATTTTTCATTTTAACAATTTAATTGATCGAATTAGTCGTTGCATTTGGATTATATGCCATTTTGAATTTATTTGTTGTGTTCGGAGAAATGGTTTATATAGTATTTGTTCAATTGTGGGTCCTATATGCATGGTAAATATGCAACTAGCTGGGAGAAGGGATGCTTAAATTGCTTTAATTTTATTTATTTTTCACTCTAACAATTTAGTTGATCGAATTAGTCATTGCATTTGGATTACATACCATTTTGATTGTTGTGTTCGAGAGGTTAGGTGGAATCTTTGTTGGCATCCACTCGACGTACTTAGAACTTCTGCCCACATTGAAGGGTGACTACCACATCAAATTTCACCTTCGAAACAAGTCCGACAACTTCCTCTGGAGTCTGGTGGTTGTTTATGGCGCTGCTCAAGAGGAGTTTATATCTGCTTTTCTTAAAGAACTTGTTAATACATGCTAAGACAATCCACATCCCATGTTAATGGGTGGTGGGGGGGTCAATATCCTTCGATATCAGCTGGAAAAAAACAATGACCGGTTTGACACTAGGTGGCCTTTCCTCTTCAATGTTGTTATTGACAGTCTGGACTTGTGTGATGCCCCCGATTCAATCGTACACTAATCATACACGCAAATATGTACGATCAAGATCAGGGACTCATGGGAAGATATCACAACACAACTCTAGACACAAAAAAATAATATAAGCTTTATATTACAAGCCAGGAGCCTCGAGGGCTCGAATACATAGCTTGATACACAAGAGTCAGCGGAAGCAACAAAAACTGAGTACAGACATAAGTTAAACAAGACTGCCTTAAGAAGGCAAACACAAAAGCAACAACGATCGAAGAGGCAAGGCCTCCTGCCTAGGACCTCCTAACTACTCTTGGTCGTCGACAGTCTCCACGTAGTAGCATGCACCCTCCGGGTAGTAGTAGACGTCGGCGGTGGCATCTGGCTCTTGGGATCCACCATCTGGTCGCAACAAACCGGAAAGAAGGAATAAGGGGGGAAGGGGGTAGCAAAGCAACCATGAGTACTCATCCAAACTACTCGCAAGCATCAGATCTATACTAAGTATGCATTGGTAGCAAATGGAAGGGTTGTATCTGTGGACTGAACTGCAGAATGCCAGAATAGAGGGGAAGGCCTAGCCTATCGAAGACTGGCATCTTCAAGCAGCTCCAAGCATCTTGCAGCATGTAGGAGAGTAAATAATAATAGTTTATAATTATCAAACATGTTGTAACATTAACGGCCAGAGATCCTTCCTCGACTCCCTGCGAGAAAGCAATCCCGGAGCCAACATATCTCAAGTATCCATTTCTAGTTGTAAAAGATCAGGATATAAGTCTGAACGTCCGTTACCGTGGACACATCTATTAATAGATAATCTTCCCTGCATGGGTGCACCACGTTACCCAACACGCTTGATTACTCTGGCCGGGCACACCTTTCTGGGGTCAATGCCCGGCCTCGGAAGATCAACATGTCGCAACCCTACCTAGGCTCAGCAGAGAGCTCCCCGCCGGTCTACATCCTAAGCACTCTGGGGTCTTGGGCCCATCGCCCGTTGGACTCTGGGTCGTTACAAGCAGGGTGGATACCAGCACCGCCTCGGATGGCCAGCATGATCCGACCGTGCCGCAATGCTAAACTGGACGTCTGACAAAGCTTCGGCTGATACCACGACGTCGAGGCCTGATAATCCCCAAGTGCAGGGAATCATCGTAGCAATTCCTAAAGGTGGAAGTGATAATTATGGAGTGTCGAACCCACAAGGAGCTAAAGGTAAGATCAATATTCTCTCAAGTCCTATCTCCCACTGATACGACTCTACGTACACCGAGTGTTTGCTTCAAACTAGAAACGAGAAATAAAACTACGTTGTGGGTATGAAGAGGGTAACTTTGCATGGTATCAGAGAGATAAAATATAAAAGTAGGTGTTGTTATCATAAAGTTAGAATATATGACTAAATATTATAAATAGCGAGTGCGGAATAATGGTGGATCGGTGTGCGGAATTGTCTTACGCAATTGTTAACAAGACCGATAGTTGTCCTTGCAATTTCATATGAGGGAGAGGCATAAGCTAACATACTTTCTCTTCTTGGATCATATGCACTTATGATTGGAACTCTAGCAAGCATCCGCAACTACTAAAGATCATTAAGATAAAACCCAACCATAGCATTAAAGCATCAAGTCCCCTTTATCCCATACGTAACAACCCCCTTACTCGGGTTTATGCTTCTGTCACTCAAGCAACCCACTATAAGCGAATCATGAACGTATTGCAACACCCTACAATGGGAATACCTCATGCTTGCGCGACACGGAGGGCACAAGAGGACAGCACCAAAATAAAACATACAACACATACCAATCTAGATCATCAATCAACCCAAAGACAAAGAATATCTACTCAAAACATCATAGGATGGTAACACATCATTGGATCATAATATGTGGCATAAAGCACCATGTTCAAATAGGGATTACAACGGGGTGTGGGAGAGTGGACCGCGTAAAAGAGATGAGGATGGTGATGACGATGTTGATGTTGACGAAGACGACCACCGCGGCAGTGATTCCCCTCCCGATGGCACTCTGATGCCATTGAGAGAGAGGAGCAGAGGTTCTCCCCGTTGTGCTTCCTCCTCCATGGCCCCCCTCGATGGGGAGAGGTTTTCCCTCTGGTCCTTGGCCTTCATGGTGATGATGGTGTTGGGGAACGTAGTAATTTCAAAAAAATTCCTACGCACACACAAGATCATGGTGATGCATAGCAACGAGAGGGGAGAGTGTGTCCACGTACCCTTGTAGACCGAAAGCGGAAGCGTTAGCACAATGCGGTTGATGTAGTCATACGTCTTCACGATCCGACCGATCAAGTACCGAACACACGGCACCTCCGAGTTCTGCACACGTTCAACTCGATGACGTCCCTCGAACTCCGATCCAGCCGAGCTGTGAGGGAGAGTTCCGTCAACACAATGGCATGGTGACGATGTTGATGTTCTACTATCGCAGGGCTTCGCCTGAGCACCGCTACAATATTATCGAGGTGGACTATGGTGGATAGGGGCACCGCACACGGCTAAAAGATCCAAGAGATCAATTGTTGTGTCTATGGGGTGCCCCTGGCCATGTATATAAAGGAGTGGAGGAGGGGGAGAGGGATGGCCCCTATGGCGCGCCCTAGAGGAGTCCTACTCCCACCGGGAGTAGGATTCCTCCCCTTCCAAGTAGTAGGAGTAGGAGACAAAGAAGGGGAGGAGGGAAGAGAAGGAAGGAGGGGGCGCCGCCCCTCCCCCTAGTCCAATTCGGACTAGTCATTGGGGGGGGCTGCCTCTCTCTCTCTCTCTCCCCTAAAGCCCAATAAGGCCCATATACTTCTTCCCCCGTATCCCCGGTAATCCGAAAAATACCCGAACCACTCGGAACCTTTCCGATGTTCGAATATAGTCGTCCAATATATCGACATTTACGTCTCGACCATTTCGAGACTCCTCGTCATGTCCCCGATCTCATCCGGGACTCCGAACTACATTCGGTACATCAAAACACATAAACTCATAATATAACCGTCATCGAACTTTAAGCGTGCGGACCCTACGGGTTTGAGAACTATGTAGACATGACCGAGACATGTCTCTGGTCAATAACCAAAAGCGGAACCTGGATGCTCATATTGGCTCCTACATATTCTACGAAGATCTTTATCGGTCAAACCGCATAACAACATACGTTGTTCCCTTTGTCATCGGTATGTTACTTGCCCGAGATTCGATCATCGGTATCTCAATACCTAGTTCAATCTCGTTACCGGCAAGTCTCTTTACTCGTTCCGTAATACATCATCCCGCAACTAACTCATTAGTTGCAATGCTTGCAAGGCTTAAGTGATGTGTATTACCGAGTGGGCCCAGAGATACCTCTCCGACAATCGGAGTGACAAATCCTAATCTCGAAATACGCCAACCCAACAAGTACCTTCGGAGACACCTGTAGAGCACCTTTATAATCACCCAGTTAAGTTGTGATGTTTGGTAGCACACAAAGTGTTCCTCCGGTAAATGGGAGTTGCATAATCTCATAGTCATAGGAACATGTATAAGTCATGAAGAAAGCAATAGCAACAAACTAAACGATCAAGTGCTAAGCTAACAGAAATGGGTCAAGTCAATCACATCATTCTCTTAATGATGTGATCCCGTTAATCAAATGAAAACTCTTTGTCTATGGCTAGGAAACATAACCATCTTTGATCAACGAGCTAGTCAAGTAGAGGCATACTAGTGACACTCTGTTTTTCTATGTATTCACACATGTATCATGTTTCCGGTTAATACAATTCTAGCATGAATAATAAACATTTATCATGATATAAGGAAATAAATAGTAACTTTATTATTGCCTCTAGGGCATATTTCCTTCAGTCTCCCACTTGCACTAGAGTCAATAATCTAGTTCACATCTTTATGTGATTAGTTCACATATCCATGTGACGAATACCCAAAGGGTTTACTAGAGTCTATAATCTAGTTCACATCGCTATGTGATTAACACCCAAATAGTGATCATGTTTTGCTTGTGAGAGAAGTTTAGTCTACGAGTCTGCAACATTCAGATCCGCATGTATTTCACAAATTTCTATGTCTACAATGCTATGCATGGAGCTACTCTAGGTAATTGATCCCACTTTCAATATGTATCTAGATTCAGACTTAGAGTCATCTAGATCGATGTAAAAAGCTTGCATCGACGTAACTCTTTACGACGAACTCTTTTATCACCTCCATAACCGAGAAATATTTCCTTAGTCCTCTAAGGATAATTTTGACCATTGTCCAGTGATCTACTCCTTGATCACTATTGTACTCCCTTGCCAGAAAGATGCTAAGGTATGCAATAGGACTGGTAAACAGCATAGCATACTTTATAGAACCTATGACTGAGGCATAGGGAATGACTTATCATTCTCTTTCTATTTTCTGTTGTGGTTGGGTTTTGAGTCTTTACTCAACTTCACACCTTGCAACACAGGAAAGAACTCCTTCTTTGACTGTTCCATTTTGAACTACTTCAAAATCTTGTCAAGGTATGTACTCATTGAAATAACTTATCAAGCGTCTTGATATATCTCTATAGATCTTGATGCTCAATGTGTAAGCAGCTTCATTGAGGTCTTTCTTTGAAAAACTCCTTTCAAATACTCCTTTATGCTTTCCAGAAAATTCTACATTCTTTCTAATCAACAATATGTCATTCACATATACTTATCAGAAATTTTGTAGTGCTCCCACTCACTTTCTTGTAAATACGAGCTTCACTGCAAGTCTGTATATAACCATATACTTTGCTCACTTTATCAAAGCATATATTCCAACTCTGAGATGCTTGCACCAGTCCATAGATGGATCGCTGGAGCTTGCTCACTTTGTTAGCACCTTTAGGGTCGACAAAACCTTCTGGTTGCATCATATACAACTCTTCTTTTTAAGAAATCCATGAAGGAATACAGTTTTGACATCCATTTGCCAGATTTCATAAAATGCGGCAACTGCTAACATGATTCGGACAGACTTTTAAGCATCGATACGAGTGAGAAAATCTCATCATAGTCAACACTTTGAACTTGCTGAAAACACTTTGCGACAATTCGAGCTTTGTAGATAGTAACACTACTATCAGCAACTGTCTTCCTCTTGAAGATCCATTTATTCTTAATGACTCACCGATCATCGGGCAAGTCAATCAAAGTCCATACTTTGTTCTCATACATGGATCCAATCTCAGATTTCATGGCCTCAAGCCATTTCACGGAATCTGGACTCATCATCGCTTCCTCATAGTTCATAGGTTCGTCATGGTTAATTAACATGACCTCCAGAATAGGATTACCATACCACTCTAGTGCGGATCTCACTCTGGTTGACCTACGAGGTTCAGTAGTAACTTGATCTGAAGTTACATGATCATCATCATTAACTTCCTCACTAATTGGTGTAGGAGTCACAAAAATAGATTTCTGTGATGATCTACTTTCCAATAAGGGAGCAGGTACAGTTACCTCATCAAGTTCTACTTTCCTCCCACTCACTTCTTTCGAGAGAAACTCCTTCTCTAGAAAGGATCCATTCTCAGCAACGAATGTCTTGCCTTCGGATCTGTGATAGAAGGTGTACCCAACTGTCTCCTTTGGGTATCCTATGAAGATACATTTCTCCGATTTGGGTTTGAACTTATCAGGATGAAACTTTTTCTTATAAGCATCGCAACCCCAAACTTTAAGAAACGACAGCTTTGGTTTCTTGCCAAACCACAGTTCATACGGTGTCGTCTCAACGGATTTAGATGGTGCCCTTTTGTAACATCCCAAATTTTCAATTTGGAATGTTATACATAGATCATCCATGCATATCATGATTTAGTGCATTTCCGTTCCGCAATCCTCGAAATCCTAAGCAACTCAAGGACCTACGGAGAGAGTTGGGGATTTTCCGGTTTTCATATTTGATTTTCATCAAATAATGAAACGAGGATCTTGATTTTAATAATTTTTCTCTCCGAAAAATATTTCATATTAAATCAAATGAGAGGATATAATAGGACTTCTCCAAAATAATTGAAATATTGGAGAAAGAATATTAAAATCATTTATTGGATTTTATTTTGTTTTATTCGGATTTTATTTGCATTAGAAAAATTGCACGTTTTCAAAACTGCATTTTAGGGCCAAGAAAATGTTCAACTCGTCCTAAATATTTTATTTGGACGGTGAAAATTTGTTTTGGCATTTTTAGATTTTTATTTATTTTTCTAGTATTTTTCTTCTGTCGGCGGAATTATTAAAAAAAGGGGTTCCCGCGCCGACTCGACCTAAGGCCCAGCCGCGCCAGGCCGCCGCCGCCGCCTCCTGCGCGCGCGCGCCGCCGCCACTCGGACCGGAGTCCGAGTTGGACTCCGCCTCCGCCGCCTTGCCCCCTACTCCAAGCCGCCCCGCCCCGTCCTTTATATACGCCGCCACCCCGCCCCAACACCCCGCCACACCACCGCCACCCGCGCCGCGCCAAGCCGCCGCCGCTTGCTGCCGCCGCCTACCGCCGCCTTCCGCCGCAGCAGCCGCCGCCCCCTAAGCCGCCGCCCCGCCAGACCTCTTGCCGGAGGTAGCCGCCGCGCCCCGCCACCGGTTTTTTTATAAAAACCGTTCGGTTTCTTTTTTTGAAAACCCTAGATCCGTTTTTTCGGATTCACCGGTTTTTTTCTTGGTTCTTCCAGTTAGCGGACGTTCATCCATACGTTCGTTTTAACGAACGGTTTTCGCCCGTTAGTTACGGCTAACGAACGCTCGTTCGTTAGTCTGTTCATGAGTTTTCTTTTATCGGATTTATTCCGTGATTTTTCTGATCGCGATTTCTGATCCGATCTTAGTTTCTGTTTATCTTTTCGCTCGTTTATCGGAATCAGGCGATTCAAGCGCCTGGAGTTTCGTCTCGAAACCCTCTTTCCGTTTAACCAACTCAAACAAGTTTTTGTTACTGTAAAATTTGACCTAGTTTCAGATTAGTAAATGAAGCTTCTTTCTTTCGCCATTTGACTTTCGTTATTTCATTTGATTTGATTCTTTTTGCGTACCGGAGTTCTTAAGTTGAACTTTCTGGTCAACCTCTCTTATTTGAGTTTTGCTTGTGCATCGTTACTTGTTACTTATGTATGTTATTGTTTGCTTGCGATAGAATTCCCGGAGTGCGAAGCGTGTTACTACGAGTCTGTAGGATTCACGGATCGTCAGCAAGGCAAGTAACACTTTGATCATATCCCATTATTACCCAGTTTTTATGCATTAGTTCCAATCCTCAAACACTGCATGATCAGGATGTCATTAACTTGTGGGTTGGGAAGTAGTTGCTGAGGTAGAACCTATCGCCCTGTTATATTCAAACCCTTGGGAGTTACTTCTACGTATTGCTTATATTGCTATGCTATGCTCGTAGACGTGGTTTGGGTTTGAGTGAAATTCATGTCAGATGTGAGATTGTTAATTAATGGTTCAACTTAAGGTGGCAACTTAATCAAACAACTGGGTGGATTGAGGCACCTGGGGAACCCAGTGTTGTCTATATTTTTTTTTGGAAATCTCGGGGTACCCGTGTGATCTTCCTATGGACCGCCACCCAGGCTCAAAGGGAACTGAGATGATTCATGCTAGAAACTTCCGTGTGTAGCCACAAGCTATTATGGGCTCTAGCATAGTTGAGTAAGTTACGTGAAGCTCTTGAAGAGGTAGATCAGCAGGTAGTGGGTTTTGTAGGTTTGGTATGGTCTACCCTGAGTAGAGAGTTAACGTTTCTGAAAGACTGTGTCTCGGTCATCCATTTCTCAAACAGCGTGTAGTGCGAGAAATCCAACAGAGGCGATCGAGTCTTGTGGGAAAAGTGCGCAAACCTCTGCAGAGTGTACAATCTAATCATGGTTAGCCGTGTCCCCGGTTATGGACAATTCTTGAGTATCTAGTACTTGGGTTATCACATCTATCTCACCATGTTTAATTAATACTGTTGGGTTGTAAATCACTTTAATCGGGTTTGAGTTGGGGGTACCTTCTCAATGATGTTTCAACCACCATGATAGTTAAATAAAAATATATTTCTTTGTTGTAGGGAAAAATTGGCTTTTCGCAAAAAAAAAACTGTAACCATAGAGCTTTCCACCAGCCAAATATGCATGTAGTGATAGCATTATTTTGTTTCTGCTCTACTGTGTTATATTGCCAGCATATTCCATGTGTTGACCTGTTTTCGGGTTGCAACGTATTATGTTGCAGACTTTTCAGACGAGGAGTAAGGTTCGTTAGGTCATTGCCATGCAGCTCAGCTATGCCGTTGGAGTTGATGGACTCACCCTATCTTCCAAGCCTTCTGCTGTTATCGCATTAGATGGCCTTAAGCCATATTATTGTAATAAGTTCTCTTTGGAGACATTCAATGTAATAGTGTGTGATTGCTACTCTGTTATAAATCCTTCGAGTACTGTGTGTGTCAGCATTACCGATCCAGGGATGACACTGAAGCACAGAGACTTGACCATCTGAGGTCGGGTCGCTACAAGATGGTATCAGAGCACACGCTGAGTGTAGGACACGACCACTAAGATAAACCCTAGGTCACACTTCTATTCTCATTTCTGACTTCTCTCCATTTTCTACTCTTTAGGATGACGGAGATGAAGAACAAGTTTGCACAACCGGATGAAGATACACCTTTTGGACGTCACCTGAAGGAAGTCACTAGGTACTTGAACATTGGATTACCAAGCTTTACCGGGACGTACAACGCCACTTTACCTGAAGAGGAGCGTTGGGTGATTCAAGTACAAGTTCCAGGAAGGACGTTCTCGCCAACCTCTAAACCCATAGAATTTTCCTTCGACGCACCAACCTGGAGTTTAGGAAAGAGTATGGCAGCTCACATCACCATGGGACGCATTAGAGAAGTTTACAACAGGGAGCTTAAGTACACTATCTACCAAATATGTGGGCGCCGAGACGAGCAATGGGAAGTAATCAGCACTAAGAAGGATAGATCCATTGCAGCTTTCATCCAGGAGTTAAACCAGCACATTCGGCGTCAGGAGAACCAGATGTGTGCGGACATGATGGACCTGAAGAAAGCGAAGACTAGGATCATCGAGCTGGAGGAAGAACTCAAGTTTACCCGCGATGGATATGAGGAGGAAATCAAGACCCTACTAGAGAAGAATGACGACTTAGTCAAGAAGATCGGAGTATTCATGGGAGGACCAACACCAATAGAAGAAGAAGAAGAACCCAAGGAAATACACCCCGAGGACTACATCATCATCGACGACACCGACTCCAACCCTAGTGATGATGACTTTGAAGACGAAGCTGGAGCAGACATCATGGAGTCTTCCACCGATCAAAATTTCTAGATGACTACCATATATTAGTAGCATTTCCCCCATGTATATAGTAGTAGTGAGCACTTTTGCGATAGTTCTAGACCGTTTGTATGCCCTTACTTGATTGATTGAGTGAAATGATTGTGTTTGTCTCATGTGCATATGGGTAGTGTTCTCTCATTAGACCTCTTCTATTCTAAATCTCTCCCATCTAAAACCCTCAGATGCCTCCGAGATGTGACACCGGTTTGCCTTCCCGCCGGAGCTCACCCAGTTGATCTAGCAGCAGAATGCCTTGATGCAATTGCTAGTTCAGAACCAGGGCAACAACAACAACAACAACCCACCGCCAGTGGACAACCTAGCCCGTTTTCTAAGGTTACAGCCGCCGGTGTTTTCCAGTAGCACCGAGCATATAGTTGCTGATGATTGGCTACGCCATATTGGAAGGGAGTTGACCACCGCAGGTTGCATAGATGCTGAGAGGGTGCGCTTTGCCGCACATCAATTGGATGGACCAGCAGCCTCATGGTGGGAGAATTACACATCCACTTTTCCTGTAGCCAATGTCACTTGGGACCAGTTTCAGCAAACTTTCTGCACAGCCCATGTCTCCACTGGAGCTATGCAAATGAAGAAGCGGGAGTTCCGCAACTTACGCCAGGGGAACCGTACTGTGGCTCAGTATGTGGATGAGTTTAGCAAGTTATCACGCTATGCCCCTGATGATGTGGCCACAGATGCCGCGAAGCAGGAGAAGTTTATGGAAGGGCTGAATGATGAGATGAGCATGCAGTTGATGGTAGCAACCTTCAACAACTACCAGGAGTTGGTAGATAAGGCTCTTATGATTGAAGGGAAACAACAACAGATTGAGAGCCGCAAGAGAAAGTATGGACAAGGGAAGTATAACTCAGGAGCTCAGCAGAAGCCTCGCCTAACCCCGAACTCGGGAGGACTTGTTCATAACCATGGAGGTCACAACCACACTAGAGGAGGATCACATAACCACAGTGGTGCTAAGAATGGGAATGGGAACGGAGCAAACAACAATCAGAACCGCTCCAACCCGTCCACTCCCGCCAAAAGAGACTTAAGTCGGGTTACCTGTTTTAAGTGCGGGAAGACAGGGCACTATGCCAATGATTGCCCCGAAGGAAGGTATGGAAACGGAAATGGAAGAGCTGGGAAGAAGCCCAATCCATTCAACAAAGGACAAGTGAACCACGTTAACGTGGAGGAGGTTGAAGAGCAGCCGGACGCGGTAATAGGTAAGTTTTTGGTTAAGTCATTTACCGCTCTTGTTCTTTTCGATACTGGTGCATCACATTCATACATATCAAGGGGATTCGTGGATAAGTTTAAACTACCAACCCAAACCCTTAGTACCCCTCTTTTAGTGAGTTCACCCGGAGCAGAATATATGGCTAGCCGATGGTGTGACCAGATACCCTTAACCATTGGCACACATGTGTTTCCGTCCGACCTAATTATCTTGGAGTCGCAAGGATTGGATGTGATATTGGGTATGGACTGGATGTCAAAGTATGGAGGAAGCATTGACTGTGCGAGTAAGTCGATTTATCTCACCACCCCGGAGGGAAAAAGGATTAAGTATGTGTCTAGGCATGTGCCTAAAAGGAGCCAAGTGAATGCCCTTACGAGAGTTGTTCAGGAGGAAGTGCCGGTAGTAAAGGATTACCCGGATGTTTTCCCAGAGGAGTTACCAGGCATGCCACTGGACAGAGATATTGAGTTTTTTATAGAGCTGTTACCAGGAATAGGACCAATATCCAAGAGACCCTATCGGATGCCCGCGAATGATCTGGAGGAAATTAAGAAACAGATCAAGGAGTTATTGGAGAAAGGATACATCCGAAGGAGTTCATCACCTTGGGGAGCCCCAGTACTTTTGGTTGAGAAGAAAGATAAATCCCTAAGGATGGTTGTTGATTATCGAGCCTTGAACGAAGTGACGATAAAGAACAAGTACCCACTGCCGATGATCAACGATCTGTTTGATCAGTTGCAAGGAGCTAAAGTGTTCTCAAAGATCGATTTACGATCAGGGTATCATCAGTTGAAGATACGAGAGAAGGACATACCAAAGACGACATTCACAACGCGATATGGATTATACGAGTACACGGTCATGTCGTTTGGACTGACTAACGCCCCTGCCTATTTCATGAGCATGATGAACAAGGTGTTCATGGAGTATTTGGACAAGTTTGTTGTGGTGTTTATTGATGATATCATGGTATACTCGAAGAACGAGGAGGAGCACAAGGAGCATTTGCGTTTAGTTCTCGGGAAGCTCAGAAAGATGATAAAGAGATTGCCGAGATAAAGGAGAAGATGGGCAAAGGAAAGGCCAAAGGTTTTTGTGAGGATGAGCACGATACCCTAAGGTTTGAGGACCGACTTTACGTGCCCAATAATCAGGAGATCAGAAAGTTAATACTTCAAGAGGCGCATGACTCACCATACTAGATACACCCCGGAAACACCAAGATGTATTTGGATTTGAAGGAACGTTTCTGGTGGACTGGTATGAAGAAGGATATTGCCGAGTATGTAGCCGTATGTGATGTATGTCAGAGAGTTAAGGCAGAACATCAGAAGCCAGCAGGACTATTACAGCCTATGCCGATACCCGAATGGAAGTGGGATAAACTTGGCATGGACTTTATCACCGGATTACCCAGGACTAAAGCAGGATATGATTCCATATGGGTAGTAGTTGATCGTTTGACCAAAGTAGCTCACTTCATCCCAGTGAAAACCACCTATACAAGTGCAAAGTTGGCCAAGATCTATATGTCCAGGATCGTATGTCTGCATGGAGTTCCGAGGACCATCGTATCGGATTGAGGAACATAGTTTACTTCAAAGTTTTGGCATCAGTTACACCAGACTTTGGGAACGAGATTGGAGTTCAGTACAACGTTTCACCCGCAAACAGATGGACAGACTGAGAGAGTCAATCAAATTTTGGAGGACATGTTGAGAGCCTATGCGCTAGATTATGGATCTAGTTGGGATGACAATTTGCCGTATGCAGAGTTCTCATACAACAATAGCTACCAAGCCAGTTTGAAGATGGCACCGTTTGAAGCCCTGTATGGACGCAGGTGCAGAACACCGTTGATGTGGGATGAGGTAGGAGACCGACAGTTGTTTGGACCAGACTTGATTAAAGAATCTGAGGAAAAGGTAAAACTGATCCGAGACCGACTGAAGATTGCTCAGTCCAGGCAGAAGAGTTATGCAGACTCAAAACGCAAGGAGGTAACCTACGAAATTGGAGATAGAGCATATCTGCGAGTATCACCCTTGCGAGGAGTGAAACGTTTTGGAGTTAAGGGAAAGTTAGCCCCGAGATTTGTAGGACCATATCGCATTTTGGAACGGATGGGAGAAGTTGCCTACAAGTTGGAGTTACCTGAGGGATTGTCAGGAGTCCACGATGTGTTCCACGTTTCACAGCTGAAGAAGTGTCATGCTGAGATGGCTGATATACCATTAAGAGATATAGTACCCTTGGAGGCGATTCAGTTGGATAGTGATTTGACTTACGAGGAGAAGCCAGTTAAGATTCTTGAGTTTGCCAGCAGAGTCACCCGCAGTAAGGTTATCAAGTTTTGCAAAGTTCAGTGGAGCCACCATACGGAGGATGAAGCCACCTGGGAACGAGAGGATGATCTCCGCAAGGACCACCCATACCTGTTTTCTAGCCAACCCGAATCTCGAGGGCGAGATTCATCTTAAGGGGGGTAGGTTGTAACATCCCAAATTTTCAATTTGGAATGTTATACATAGATCATCCATGTATATCATGATTTAGTGCATTTCCGTTCCGCAATCCTCGAAATCCTAAGCAACTCAAGGACCTACGGAGAGAGTTGGGGATTTTCCGGTTTTCATATTTGATTTTCATCAAATAATGAAACGAGGATCTTGATTTTAATAATTTTTCTCTCTGAAAAATATTTCATATTAAATCAAATGAGAGGAGATAATAGGACTTCTCCAAAATAATTGAAATATTGGAGGAAGAATATTAAAATCATTTATTAGATTTTATTTGGTTTTATTCGGATTTTATTTGCATTAGAAAAATTGCGTGTTTTCAAAACTGCATTTTAGGGCCAAGAAAATGTTCAACTCGTCCTAAATATTTTATTTTGACGGTGAAAATTTGTTTTGGAATTTTTAGATTTTTATTTATTTTTCTAGGATTTTTCTTCTGTCGGTGGAATTATTAAAAAAAGGGTTCCCGCGCCGACTGGGCCTAAGGCCCAGCCGCGCCAGGCCGCCGCCGCCACTCGGACCGGAGTCCGAGTTGGACTCCACCTCCGCCACCTTGCCCCCTACTCCAAGCCGCCCCGCCCCGTCCTTTATATACGCCGCCACCCCGCCCCAACACCCCGCCACACCACCGCCGCCCGCGCCGCGCCAAGCCACCGCCGCCGCGTCGCCGCCTGCCGCGCCGCCGCCGCCGCCGCTTGCCACCGCCGCAGCCGCCGGCCCCTAAGCCGCCGCCCCGCCGGACCTCTTGCCGGAGGTAGCCGCCGCGCCCCACCGCCGTTTTTTTATAAAAACCGTTCGGTTTCTTTTTTTGAAAACCCTAGATCCGTTTTTTCGGATTCACCGGGTTTTTTTCTCGGTTCTTCCAGTTAGCAGACGTTCGTCCGTACGTTCGTTTTAGAGAACGGTTTTCACCCGTTAGTTACGGCTAACGAACGCTCGTTCGTTAGTTTGTTCGTGAGTTTTCTTTTATCGGATTTATTCCGCGATTTTTCTGATCGTGGTTTCTGATCCGATCTTAGTTTCTGTTTATCTTTTCGCTTGTTTATCGGAATCAGGCGATTCAAGCGCCCGGAGTTTCGTCTCGAAACCCTCTTTCCATTTAACCAACTCAAACAAGTTTTTGTTACTGTAAAATTTGACCTAGTTTCAGATTAGTAAACGAAGCTTCTTTCTTTCGCCATTTGACTTTCGTTGTTTCGTTTGATTTGATTCTTTTTGCGTACCGGAGTTCTTAAGTTGAACTTTCTGGTCAACCTCTCTTATTTGAGTTTTGCTTGTGCATCGTTGCTTGTTACTTATGTATGTTATTGTTTGCTTGCGATAGAATTCCCGGAGTGCGAAGAGTGTTACTACGAGTCTCTAGGATTCGCGGATCGTCAGCAAGGCAAGCAACACTTTGATCATATCCCATTATTACCCAGTTTTTATGCATTAGTTCCAATCCTTAAACACTGCATGATTAGGATGTCATTAACTTGTGGGTTGGGAAGTAGTTGCTGAGGTAGAACCTATCGCCCTGTTATATTCAAACTCTTGGGAGTTACTTCTACGTATTGCTTATATTGCTATGCTATGCTCGTAGACGTGGTTTGGGTTTGAGTGAAATTCATATCAGGTGTGAGATTGTTAATTAATGGTTCAACTTAAGGTGGCAACTTAATCAAACAACTGGGTGGATTGAGGCACCTGGGGAACCCAGTGTTGTCTGTATTTTTTTTGGAAATCCCGGGGTACCCGCGTGATCTTCCTATGGACTGCCACCCAGGCTCAAAGGGAACTGAGATGATTCATGCTAGAAACTTCTGTGTGCAGCCACAAGCTATTATGGGCTCTAGCATAGTTGAGTAAGTTACGTGAAGCTCTTGAAGAGGTAGATCAGCAGGTAGTGGGTTTTGTAGGTTTGGTATGGTCTACCCAGAGTAGAGAGTTAACGTTTCTGAAAGACTGTGTCTCGGTCATCCGTTTCTCAAACACCGTGTAGTGCGAGAAATCCAACGGAGGCGATCGAGTCTTGTGGGAAAAGTGCGCAAACCTCTGCAGAGTGTACAATCTAATCATGGTTAGCCGTGTCCTCAGTTATGGACAATTCTTGAGTATCTAGTACTTGGGTTATCACATGTATCTCACCATGTTCAATTAATACTGTTGGGTTGTAAATCACTTTAATTGGGATTGAGTTGGGGGTACCTTCTCAATGATGTTTCAACCACCATGATAGTTAAATAAAAATATATTCCTTTGTTGTAGGGAAAAATTGGCTTTTTGCAAAAAAACTGTAACCATAGAGCTTTCCACCAGCCAAATATGCATGTAGTGATAGCATTATTCTATTTCTGCTCTACTGTGTTATATTGCCAGCATATTCCATGTGCTGACCCGTTTTCGTGCTGCAATGTATTATGTTGCAGACTTTTCAGACGAGGAGTAAGGTTCGTTAGGTCGTTGCCGTGCAGCTCAGCTATGCCGTTGGAGTTGATGGACTCACCCTATCTTCCAAGCCTTCCGTTGTTATCGCATTAGATGGCCTTAAGCCATATTATTGTAATAAGTTCTCTTTGGAGACATTCGATGTAATAGTGTGTGATTGCTACTCTGTTATAAATCCTTCAAGTACTGTGTGTGTCAGCATTACCGATCCAGAGATGACACTGAAGCACAGAGACTTGACCATCTAAGGTCGGGTCGCTACACCTTTTTAACGTGAATGCAGCTGTCTCTAATGCATAACCCCAAAACTATAGTGGTTAATCGGTAAGAAACATCATAGATTGCACTATATCCAATAATAGTACGGTTATGACGTTCGGACACACCATTATGTTGTGGTGTTCCAGGTGGCACGATTTTGTGAAACTATTCCACATTGTTTTAATTGAAGACCATACTCGTAACTCAAATATTTGTCTCTTCGATCAGATCATAGAAACTTTATTTTCTTGTCACGATGATTTTCCACTTCACTCTGAAGTTCTTTGAACTTTTCAAATGTTTCAGACTTATATTTCATCAAGTAGATATACCCATATCTGCTCAAATCATCTGTGAAGGTCAGAAAATAACGATACCCGCCGTGAGCCTCAACACTCGTCGGACTGCATACATCAGTATGTATTATTTCCAATAAGTCAGTTGGTCGCTCCATTGTTCCGGAGAACGGAGTCTTAGTCATCTTGCCCATGAGGCATGGTTCACAAGCATAAAAAATGATTCATAATCAAGTGATTCCAAAAGCCCATCAGCATGGAGTTTCTTCATGCGCTTTATACCAATATGACCTAAACGGTAGTGCCACAAATAAGTTGCACTATCATTATTAACTTTGCATCTTTTGGCTTCAATATTATGAATATGTGTATCACTACGATCGAGATCCAATGAACCATTTTCATTGGGTGTATGACCATAGAAGGTTTTATTCATGTAAACAGAACAATAATTATTCTCTAACTTAAATGAATAACCGTTTTGCAATAAACATGATCAAATCATATTCATGCTCAACGCAAACACCAAATAACATTTATTTAGGTTTAACACTAATCCTGAAAGTATAGGGAGTGCGCGATGATGATCATAGCAATCTTGGAACCACTTCCAACACACATCGTCACTACAACCTTAACTACTCTCTGTTCATTCTGCAACTCCCGTTTCGAGTTACTACTCTTAGCAACTGAACCAGCATCAAATACCGAGGGGTTGCTATAAACACTAGTAAAGTACACATCAATAACATGTATATCAAATATAGCATTGTTCACTTTGCCATCCTTCTTGTCCGCCAAATACTTGGGGCAGTTCCGCTTCCAGTGACCAGTCCCTTTGCAGTAGAAGCACTTAGTCTCAGGCTTACGTCCATACTTGGGCTTCTTCACTTGAGCAGCAACTTGCTTGTCATTCTTCTTGAAGTTCTCTTTCTTTCCCTTTGCCCTTTTTCTTGAAACTAGTGGTCTTGTTAATCATCAACACTTGATGCTCTTTCTTGATTTCTACCTTCATCGATTTCATCATCATGAAAAGCTCGGGAATCGTTTTCGTCATCCCTTGCATACTATAGTTCATCATGAAGTTTTACTAACTTGGTGATGGTGACTAGAGAATTCTGTCAATCACTATTTTATCTGGAAGATTAACTCCCACTTGATTCAAGCGATTGTAGTACCCAGACAATCTGAACACATGCTCACTGCTTGAGCTATTCTCCTCCATCTTTTAGCTATAGAACTTGTTGGAGACTTCATATCTCCCAACTTAGGTATTTGCTTGAAATATTAACTTCAACTCCTGGAACATCTCATATGATCCATGACGTTCAAAATGTCTTTGAAGTCCCGATTTTAAGCTGTTAAGCATGGTGCACTAAACTATCAAGTAGTCATTATATTGAGCTAGCCAAACGTTCATGACGTCTGCATCTGCTCCTGCAATAGGTCTGTCACCTAGCGGTGCATCAAGGACATAATTCTTCTGTGCAGCAATGAGGATAATCCTCAGATCACGGATCCAATCCGCATCATTGCTACTAACATTTTTCACCTTAGTTTTCTTCTAGGAACATATCAAAAATAGAACAGAGGAGCTAAATGCGAGCTATTGATCTACAACATAGATATGCTATTACTACCAGGACTAAGTTCATGATATAAAGTTCAATTAATCATATTACTTAAGAACTCCCACTTAGATAGACATCCCTCTAATCATCTAAGTGATCACGTGATCCAAATCAACTAAACCATAACCGATCATCACGTGAAATGGAGTAGTTTTCAATGGTGAACATCACTATGTTGATAATATCTACTATATGATTCACGCTCGACCTTTCGGTCTTAGTGTTCCAAGGCCATATCTGCATATGCTAGGCTCGTCAAATTTAACCTGAGTATTCTGCGTGTGCGAAACTGGCTTGCACCCATTGTAGATGGACGTAGAGCTTATCACACCCGATCATCACGTGGTGTCTGGGCACGACGAACTTTGGCAACGGTGCATACTTAGGGAGAACACTTTTATCTTGAAATTTAGTGAGAGATTATCTTATAATGCTACCGTCGAACTAAGCAAAAATAAGATGCATAAAAGATAAACATCACATGCAAACAAAATATGTGACATGATATGGCCATCATTATCTTGTGCCTTTGATCTTCATCTCCAAAGCATCATCATGATCTCCATCGTCACCGGTATGACACCATGATCTCCATCATCTTGATCTATATCAATGTGTCGTCTCGCCAACTATTGCTCTTGCGACTATTGCTATCGCACAGCGATAAAGTAAAGCAATTATTTGGCACTTGCATCTTATGCAATAAAGAGACAACCATAAGGCTCCTACCAGTTGCCGATAACTTTAACAAAACATGATCATCTCATACAACAATATATATCTCATCACGTCTTGACCATATCACATCAGAACATGCCCTACAAAAACAAGTTAGACGTCTTCTACTTTGTTGTTGCAAGTTTTACGTGGCTGCTACGGGCTGAGCAAGAACCGTTCTTACCTACGCATCAAAACCACAACGATAGTTCGTCAAGTTAATGCTGTTTTAACCTTCTCAAGGACCGGGCGTAGCCACACTCGGTTCAACTAAAGTTGGAGAAACTAACACCCGCCAGCCACCTGTGTGCAAAGCTCGTCGGTAGAACCAGTCTCGGGTAAGCGTACGCATAATGTCGGTCCAGGCCGCTTCATCCAACAATACCGCCGAGCCAAAGTATGACATGCTGGTAAGCAGTATGACTTGTATCGCCCACAACTCACTTGTGTTCTACTCGTGCATATAACATCTACGCATAAACCTGGCTCGGATGCCACTGTTGGGGAACATAGTAATTTCAAAAAAATTCCTACGCACACGCAAGATCATGGTGATGCATAGCAACAAGAGGGGAGAGTGTGTCCACGTACCCTCATAGACCGAAAGCGGAAGCGTTAGCACAATGCGGATGATGTAGTCGTACGTCTTCACGATCCGACCGATCAAGTATCGAACGCACGGCACCTCCGAGTTTCGCACACGTTCAACTCAATGACGTCCCTCGAACTCCGATCCACCCAAGCTTTGAGGGAGAGTTCCATCAGCACGACGGCGTGGTGACGATGTTGATGTTCTACTATCGCAGGGCTTCGGCTAAGCACCGTTACAATATTATCAAGGTGGACTATGGTGGATAGGGGCACCACACACGGCTAAAAGATCCAAGAGATCAATTATTGTGTCTATGGGGTGCCCCCTGGCCACGTATATAAAGGAGTGGAGGAGGGGGAGAGGGTCGGCCCCTATGGCGCGCCCTGGAGGAGTCCTACGCCCACCGGGAGTAGGATTCCTCCCCTTCCAAGTAGTAGGAGTAGGAGACAAGGAAGGGGAAGAGGGAAGAGAAGGAAGGAGGGGGCGCCGCCCCTCCCCCTAGTCCAATTCGGACTAGTCATTGGGGGGGTGCGCAGCCTGCCTCTCTCTCTCTCTCTCTCCCCTAAAGCCCCATAAGGCCCATATACTTCTTCCCCCGTATTCTCGTAACTCCCCGATACTCCGAAAAATACCCGAACCACTCGGAACCTTTCCGATGTTCGAATATAGTCGTCCAATATATTGATCTTTACGTCTCGACCATTTCGAGACTCCTTGTCATGTCCCCGATCTCATCTGGAACTCCGAACTACCTTCGGTACATCAAAACACATAAACTCATAATATAACTGTCATCAAACTTTAAGCGTGCGGACCCTACGGGTTCGAGAACTATGTAGACATGACCGAGACACGTCTCCGGTCAATAACCAATAGTGGAACTTGGGTGCTAATATTGGCTCCTACATATTCTACGAAGATCTTTATCGGTCAAACCGCATAACAACATACATTGTTCCCTTTGTCATCGGTATGTTACTTGCCCGAGATTCGATCGTCGGTATCTCAATACCTAGTTCAATCTCATTACCGGCAATTCTCTTTACTCGTTCCGTAATACATCATCCCACAACTAACTCATTAGTTGCAATGCTTGCAAGGCTTAAGTGATGTGTATTACCGAGTGGGCCCAGAGATACCTCTCCGACAATCGGAGTGACAAATCCTAATCTCGAAATACGCCAACCCAACAAGTACCTTCGGAGACACCCGTAGAGCACCTTTATAATCACCCAGTTATGTTGTGACGTTTGGTAGCACACAAAGTGTTCCTCCGGTAAACGGGAGTTGCATAATCTCATAGTCATAGGAACATGTATAAGTCATGAAGAAAGCAATAGCAACAAACTAAACGATCAAGTGCTAAGCTAACGGAATGGGTCAAGTCAATCACATCATTCTCTTAATGATGTGATCCCGTTAATCAAATGACAAATCTTTGTCTATGGCTAGGAAACATAACCATCTTTGATCAACGAGCTAGTCAAGTAGAGGCATACTAGTGACACTCTGTTTGTCTATGTATTCACACATGTATCATGTTTTCGGTTAATACAATTCTAGCATGAATAATGAACATTTATCATGATATAAGGAAATAAATAATAACTTTATTATTGCCTCTAGGGCATATTTCCTTCAGATGGCCCCTCCGGGATCCTCCTACATAGCCTCCGGTGATGATGGCTCCCTCCGGCAGGGTGCCAGAGAGGGCCTAGATTGATTTCTCGTGGCTACAGAGACTTGCGGCGGCGGAACTTCTGGTCTAGGTTAATTTCTGGAGGTTTGGGTATTTATAGGAGAAGTTGGCGTCAATAACAAGTCAGGGGGCCCCATGGGTAGTCCACGAGGCACAGGGGCGCGCCCCCACCCTCGTGGGGCCCACGAGACTCCCCTTTGATAGATTTTTTGTTCTAGTATTTTTTATATTTTCCAGAAAATTCTCCGTTGATTTTCATCGCATTCCGAGAACTTCTATTTCTGCACAAAAACAACACCACGGTAGTTCTGCTGAAAATAGCGTCAGTCCGGGTTAGTTCTAATCAAATCATACCAAAATCATATAAAACTATTGTAAACATGGCATGAATACTTCATAAATTATAGATACGTTGGAGACGTATCAAGGCCCATATCTATTCTTGCATGGTGGTTAGTGCGTAAAGGCCAAAGGCCAACTCAGAACAAATACCCAAATGTGTTAGTGCATTTGGGGCTCACGGAGACGATCAGAGACTCACGATAGTGTGACCCCGTCGCCCCGGCTCATGGACTTACGACAAGGGCCCAGAATGCCCGACCGTGCATCATGGAAAACTCGCGGGTGCTCAACAGGCCCGCCCGACTTTCACATCAACTCGCGGGTACCCCTTAGGGCCGACCCGACTTCAACAAAGGTCTCAAGTAAAGTCCGGGTAACCGTGTGTCCAAAGTATCAAGGAGGAAAACCCGAGGAATCACCCTTGGCGAATTCCAATCGATGTAATCATCAAGGTGAACGTAAGAGGAACCACCCTCGAGGTTCACACTTGAGGGGTTGCACGACATAGTCGTATCGAGAGTGGTCAAGGAGGAATCACCCTCGATGACCACGACCGAATAGCTACACTACAGAGTCATCATCAGGAGTGCGTTATGAGGTATCACGCTCGGCACTCGATAGTAGCTCTGCAGAGTCGAGCAACAAAAGGGGCATGATGTGATGTGAGGTGTCGGGTCTGGTCGTCGATCACGTTGATCGAGTCGTCAATGATGAAGTAGGGGCAACAAGGACAAGGTGGGGGTCACTGATGGATCACTACCAACCTATACTAAGCAGTTTAGGATAAGCAGGTAAGGTACAACAAGCAGGTTACAAAACAGGCTATGCCTCAAAATAGGAGCAATCAATTATAGTAGCAAAATCTAATGCAAGCATGAGAGAATGGAATGGGCGATATCGGGATGATCAAAGGGGGGGGGGGCTTGCCTGGTTGCTCAGACGAGAAGGAGGGGTCGTCGGTGGCGTAGTCGATCACAGCGGCATCGACAGCCGTCACGGGGTCTACCGAAGAGAAGAGGGGGGAGAAACCGTAAATACATAGCAAGCAAGTGCATAACAGGACAACATGCAGAGCTAGACGTGTTCTAACGCAGTGCTACACGTTACCGGCGAAGGGGATAACATCCGGGAAAGTTTTCCCGAAGTTTGGTATTTTTGGACAAACGAACCAGAGGGGAAAGGTTCGATGTTCGCTATGATAGGGACGCGTGACAGATCAGCGGGGAGCGTATTCGGATCCGTCTCGTCGTTCTGTGCAACTTTCATGTATAAAACTTTTTCATCCGAGCTATGGTTTATTTTCTATGAATTTTCGAAGTTTTAATGATATTCTGCAATTTAATTTAATTCGAAAATGGACTTATTGCGACAGCAAGACATCATCATGATGTCAGCGGTCAACTCTGACCGCTGGCCAGTCAAACAGGACAGTGGGGCCCATCTGTCATGGACTCAACTAATTAAGCAAGTTTAATTAGATAATCTAGTTCATTGGGCTAATTAAGAAATGTTAATTAAGTTAATTAATTACCAAATTAATGAATTAATTGATTAAATTTTGAAAATCTTTTTAACAGGGGCCGGGCCCCACCCGCCATAGGCAAGTGGCCTAGCGGCCGGGTTTAATGGGCGCGTGCGCCCGTGGAGTCCAAAGCCTGCCCGGGGCAGGGCAAGGCCGTGGCCTCGACGAGGCTCACCGCAGTGGGGCACGAGGGCAACGACGGCGGAGCCAGTTGTCACGGCCGGCGAGATCAGGGCGGGAGAAGCGGGCGTGAGGCGCCAGCGAGCGGTGCACGACGTAGCGGCGGAAGCAGGCGTGGCGTGCGGGCGGCTGCAGTCGCGAGCGTGGGCCGGCGGTGGCGGGGTAGCAGGGTGGAGCCGACGTGGCTAGTCAAGCGGGGCGCGCGGCCGGAACGGCCACGGTGCACCCCGGGTAGCAGGGGGCGTGGGTAGGGAGCGGTGGAGCGCAGCAGCGCCCAGGTGTGCCGGCGGCGAGCGGGGGTGCAAGCGCCCGGTGGCGGGATGAGCGGGCTGCGGTCGTCGGCAGGGAGCCGTCCGCGCGGCGCTGAGGTAAGCGGCGCGGGGACGCCGCGCGGCCAGGCGGGGCGGAGGCCTGATGCGTGCGCGCGAGGCGCAGTTCGCAAGCGCGGGTGCGATCCAAGGCGTGCGGTGACACATGCAAAGAGCGAGCTCGGCGCGGTTAGCGGGGGGTCAGGGAAGGCGCGGCGAGCGCGGCCAATGGCCGGGGACCGAGCGGCGCGAGCAAAGTTCTACGACGCCAAATACGGAGGGGTAGGAGTAGGGGGAGCACGCGATGCTCACCACCGTTGCTGGGAAGGCCCGAGGGAGAGTCGAGGCGTCTGAAGACGGAGACGACGGGTGGCGGCCCGAGGAAGAAGTCGAGCTCGGGGCGGTGTCATGGGGTGTCCGGGTCCTCGTGGCTCGGCGTAGACGGCCCGGGGAGGAGATGAGGATGACGAACATGCGGTTGAGGACGACGACGATGTTGGGGATGAGCGTGGTGGCCGGGGAATCGATGAAGGCAGTGACGGCGGTTGCGTACGGGGGCCTCTCCAGATCAGGGAGGAGAGCGAGGGGGAGGGGAAAAACTGGGGCTAGGGTTCGGAGGGGGGTCGCTACGACGTTCTTATCCACCAAGAGGACCGCGGGATGCCCAACACAGCGATTGCAACAACCACGGTGGGGGTGGATGCGTGCCACACCATGGCCCCTGTCTCGTGTAGCGGGAGGTGGAGGAAAAGCCAGTTGGGCTGGGCCAGAAGCACTATGGTCATCAATGACCTAGTTGCATAACAGTTTAGTAAGGCCATTTTCTATTTTCCCTTGTATGCAATTCAGTTAGCCACTGTTCATATTTATTTGAGTGACAAAATGAATTTAGTCAAACTTGAAATTTGGCACACAATTCAAGAACAACATTGTGGTGT